>NC_089282.1:3100803-3440803 GCF_963678975.1 Dysidea avara
CTCACAAATCAAAACTGTAAGGAAGGTTTGTACTCTAATTAGCTATGTAGTTTGTCTAGGCATATTTCTTATCTTTTTGTATAACTTATATTTTTGTAGCATTTTGTTTTAGATATGTATGCATAGTGCATAGTACATTATGTATTTTAGGCTCTTAAACATTCGTGACAAAGTTTATTGTTAACCCAATCACATCGCAATAAAATTATTGTAAAATTTTGCATTTTAATTTCTTGTGGTTTGCAAATTTGTGGTTGATTTCTAATCTTACAATATTGTACAATCAGAATGCATTGCATTCATGCCATATTAGCTAAGGACTTTGGTCAACATTGTTAATGTGTATGGAGTGAATGACTTGCATGTCTCTGTAACATACTCGTACTATATCTAGTTACTTCATTAATTCACACTATTACATTGCAATGACACTGTGATCTACCATAACCAGTACATGAACAATAATAACAATAATTATTATAATGTAGTCTATTATGGTTTCTTCATACTTTCACAGTACACAATCTATACTGTAAGCAATAACTACAGTATTTCCATGAACAAAACTTAATTCATAACCTCAATTCATCCAAAATATTTAATGACCAAATATACGGTAAGTTATGAAGTTGCTAAAACTAGATAGTAGTGTCATAATAATTTATAATTGACTTTACACTCACTACTTAATCATGCAAATTAACTTCTAATTATTCTTTGAGATTGAGGATGCTTGCCAATGAGCATTACATTATGAGTTTAATAAAACATGGGTGATGTCTATTATGAACTACAACTGTGGTTCAAGATTAACCCATTGTTACTAAGTTTCAAAAAGCAAATCAAGTAGCATAATTTAAGCAAAAGCTAAAAAATATTTACATATCCCTTTACAAGCAGTACTCCTACAACTCATCTGATTATCCTGTAGTACCATAATTTGCTTTTTTTTCATTGTAAAATAATTTTAGTACATGTATGCAAAACTTGTACAAAAATTTCTTACACAAAAATTTTTTACATAAGGTCAAACTACTCTTATAGAGCAGTCATTCATGTAAATCATACAAAAACATTTTTACACGAAAATTTTTGTCACGAAAATAAAGAGAATTACAGTATTCCCTAATTCAATTTAACCACTATTTTAACCTTATGCTGGCATAGTAGGCAGATGCCTGGAAACAAGGGAGGTTGCCTATACCAATCGTTTAATAACTAATCATAAAATGATTGGTATTAGCATCATTGCAGCCATTCTTGGCTGCCATATTTGACTTACTAACTTTTTCACTCTGGCCTTTTGGGAGGTCTCTTTACACAGCTATGCTGTTTTGGTATAAATATTGCTTTCTATTGCAAGCCCCAAAGCTGAGGCTTCCTTTTAATTTGCTTTTTTTTTCTTTACTATGGGAATCGTCAAAGACTGCTATTTGTGTGAATCTATGTATTATAGGAACTGAACAAAGTGATTGCCATGTAGCTATTTGGGTGGCTTGTTACACAATTGAATCTTTGTACAGGATGTTATGTACATATAGCTATAAGCTTAACTGTCTACAGGGTGATTTTACAAGGATTTATTATTTATCTTCTTGGTATGCAGCAAAATACATTTTTCCCTACCAGAGTAACTGGCTAAATACACGCACAAAACACGCATAACCACAAACAAGTACAAATACAAAAGCTACAATTCTAACACACACCGTTACTAAAGTACAAGGCTGAATGCTCTATAAGGTGACTGTTTGTAACTGAATTGACTCCCTACATGGTGACTTGATTGAAAAAGAAGCATAATTAGAAGAAAAATACAAACTGAGAAAATAAGACAAACTTTGAAGTTATGTATCTCAGTGATGGGTGGTGCTGTACTAGAGTAGTACGAAGTACAAATATATTCGATATCAAGACACGCAGTTGGGGATCAATCACTATGAAAATTATCCATGGTATTTGAAATTTGGCAATCAATTTCCATATTTTTATCCAAATTTCATATTTCAACTAAATTTCTATAATGGTGAAATTTCTGACAATTTCTACGTTAACCTCCATATCATAGAATTGAAGCCACCACTGAATTTACTCATCACTTGATGAAAATGTTGTCACTTTTTGTACAAGTTGCTTGGAAGAATCTTGTGGATGCAACTCACATTTGAAATGAAAAGTGCCCTATCCTGAGGAAGTTTCCACTGCAATAATGGTTAGTTACCACTCAGGGCACTATTGAACTATAGATATGTGAAAATGGCATTTTCTTGGTTCCATAAAATGAGTTTGTTGTGCGCCAACACCAGCTGTGCTTGGCTGCATGACACATTACTGTATGTGAGGGGTCTCTTACCGTTACTGAATGAAATATCATTGATCAATACTGCTGAAATTTGAAACATGAAATTTATCATGCCTGGATATCATATGTATAATTTAGTATATCCCAGGAAGAAATGATTTGTAACTTTTTTCTAAGCACTTCTAATACAAGCGCACATAGAATGTCCACTGATAGATTAACAAGATCATAAAACTTTACCATTCTAGTGTACTAAACTAGAACTTAAATTCATAAAGTAGAAATGAGCAATTCAGCAGTGGCAGATTGGTGGGTTTGGCTCCCCTGGAGAAAATTTTCAGACATTTTTATGCACATTTTTACTTCTCAGTGACAGTTCTATTAAAGTATTTCAATTGCGTTTGTTTCACATGTTTGATAGAGAACCATCAGTAATGAGGAAGCATGTAAATACATTACAATAATATTGATAAGATCTTGGTCTCATGTGACCACAACCAGACACTTTAAACAGATTTGTGTGGGAACGGTAAGGTTAAATATACAAAAGAAACCATAATAATTACATACAAAATAGAAAATTTGTTACATTATGACATAAACTATGCTGTCTACTCCCTGCAATTCCTGGCCAAGAAAATTTTCTGTGAACAGGATATGCATGTCTTAGCTGCATCATCAAAATTAATGTCTGTCGAACAAAAGACTTGGTGGTGATGAAGTCAACAAAACTCTTGAAATGCTGAATACAGCTGGGCTGATAGTGTCCTAGCACACTAATTTCAACTGTTTATCAATCCTCAAACAATCAAATTATGCAAGTATCTGTAAGTATCCTGTTGCATTAATTTGTTTCCTAGATTTAGCTGCTTCAATATGATGTTCAGAGTCCAGGGGACAAGTCAGTTCCAGTAAAGCTACAGTGGATGCTTCAGAATTTTAAACAATAATATCTGGTCTGTAAGAAGTGATCAACAGGTTGGATGGTACAGTTGCTTGAGGACCTTCACTAACTCACAATCCTGGTAGGTAAGCATACACATGGATACATGAATAACTGACAAACATCTAGAGGCAAGAAGATGGAGAACCTGGTCATGTCGGTATGTGTAGTGCTGTTGAGTTAATGCAACAGGAAAACCACCTAAGATGTGGGCAGTGGTAGGCCTGGAAGAGTCACATAAGGTACACTGCACATTAGACTGAATGTACCATCGTCTTTAGTTAACTTCAGTTGGTAATGTGTCAGAAGCAGCTCACAGGAGAAAAAACTAGGGTGGAATCCTTCCATCAGCCTGTTCCAGGTCTTACATGAATTCTATAATTTAACAGAGTCACTGTTACAGTACTTGGATTGGACTGCTAGTGTCTCTAAATGCTCACGAGCAGTTATTAGTAGGGAGTAATCAACATTCTGTATTTACAAAGGAATACTTCCTAGCTGCAACTGTAGTCCTAGCTCTTGAAGTCGAGAATCAGCAGAAACACCAACACAGGATAAAATTTAACTGGGCTTCTCTGGAAATATGTGAAATGCTGGGACAGCAAATTCTGGGATAATACAGTAAAACTTGAATTGCAATACATGGTGGATTTAAATATTTCTTAAGATACCGAGTGGCAGTTTATCTAGCTGTGTAATTGTGAAGTTGGGAATTGCATCTACTCAGCGGTTAAACATAGCAAGGAGATGATGTAATTTCTGTATATCCAAAGTTTATATTCTCCATCAATCTGGAGGGAGCTATAAATTAGTAGCAGACAATATCCTACATTAAGTGCTACAATGTCATACATACAGTCTATTATATTCCTTCCACAATGAAAAACACTGAAATTTAACACCTCTGTGGTCAGGACAATAATAAAATAATATAACCCTGTGGTTTCCTATAATTTGAGGTGTCAAAGTGGTATACGTACAGTACCACGATACTATGGGCATGATTGAGTAAATATCAGGTATAGCATTAGTTCCCATGGTATAATGCACCTAAATTATTAATCTCCTACCCCCTCCTCAGAATCAAAGGAAAGTAGTAAAGAATCTGACCACTTTAAAAACTAATTTTCTGTCATATTGTGATGTAGGGGAATTATTTCAATACAGTAGACTACAACAATCATAAATATGCTCATGTGCAGTTGTAGCCATACCTTTATTAGTTTCAATTACACATCCTACAAAAGAAGTTCACTACATCTCCTACTAATCCCCTGGAGGAGGGAGTGGGGACTAATTTGATAGGTGCATAACTTGTATTATGTATATGCGCCTTGTGGGTTAATCACCTGCACTGCACTTGTGTGAAAAACTGCTGGCATGCATATAGTATTGGGCCACGTGAATTTTGATAGCAGACATCAATAATGACATAAGAATAGCAACAAGTTTAGTGGCATATAACTGTCCTTAAGATTCAAGCATGTGTATAAATTTAATACTTCTATTTTAACTAAACACACAAATTAAATTTTATTCCAACGAAAATGCAGCATTTGGTGTAAAATACACCATATCACAGTGTTCATAATAATATATATTGCTACATTAAGCTGTGTGGCAGGAAGATTGAAGTCCAGATATCTTCAGCATGATGTGATTGCAGTCTTAGTTACCCACACCTCTTACAATTAATTGTAACTTCCCTTAGTGACAACAGACAACAAACAACAAAGTCAAACTAAAGAATGCTCCAGTGCAATGATGCATTGAAATCATCCTTAATTAGAATAAGCAATGTATGAAATACTGAAGTGGGTAACCACAAACAATCCACTACTGATAAACATCAATATGCAAAAGTGAATTGCATTTCTTGAATCTTTCCATTTACTAGATGTACATGAGCTTTGTTGTAATACATAACTACATATCCTTTGGATATTCTTTAACCAGTAGTGTGTTCTTAAAATCACATTTTAAAATTTTCCATTATGACACTTTTCATTGAGTATGTCTATTATCACCCTGACATGCATTTTATTGGTTTGTTAATCATCCAACTAAACTTTGATTTTAGTCTATGTTAGTACAGTCACCTCAGAAACCAGCCAGCTTTATATCTTTAAACTTTTCAGTGCACTGCTATTAGTTTGGAATAGCTATGACTTGTGCTATCTGTACCAACTTGAGAGACACTAACATATTAAATGACAACCAATAAGCTACTACCTGTAACAGTTTCACAGATGTTACCTATGGGCCATGATCTCTTAGCAACTAAGATTTATAGTAATGATTATATGAACTTTACAATGTACATGTTGTTGATATTATTGTGGTGCATGAGTAGTAGTACACTGTGGTCCATTGACATCCTGTATCAGTGGCCAGAACCTGTCAATAGCTATATAAAGATTAGCTACAGTACACTATGGTTACTAACTCTTACTTAGCTATAATTATTGCTGCGATTACAAAGAGGTGTTTAATGTTAGCTACTATTTTTATTGCTGAAATAAAAGGTGTCAAGCATATAGCTAGCTAGTCTTTGCTTTATGTTTTATGAATATTATAGTTAGTCTGATTATTGACATACCTGTAATCACTGCTGTATTTATGATGGTGTCACGTGACTGAGCCACTTGTAAATACCATAGATTATTAATCCATGAAAGTACATAAATGGGAAGGATAGTCTACAGTATGAATAGTTGGATATTAGCTAATTGATACCGAGAGGTTGAAAATAGTTGTAGCACGTTTGCGGACTCAACGATTTCTTCAGGAGCTTTGAACACGTCCTGACTTATCTTGATCCTACTGAACTGATGATCTGAAGGTACTGGGTTTATTTATAGTTAGCTACTGTACGTAGCTACGTATGAGCAATGTAGTGACATGCTTAAAGGCTAGTTGATATCAAAATAGGAATTTGTATGGTTTATGAACATAGTTTAATACTGTACAGCTAGTTAGCTACGTAGGGCACTACGTACGTAGTACCTAGCTGTAGTACTAGTCTCGAACCCAGACCGTAAGGTCTGCATGGGTTCGAGACTAGCTGCAGTACGTACGTACCAAGCTCGGTACGTACGTAGCTACGATAGGTAAAAGAAAATAAGGTAAGTGCGGGTAATTCCGGACAGCGGACACTTTTTTTTTGATTTGTTCCGGACACTTAATAAATCGTTCTCAACAATGGTAGAATCCCTGGACCTATAATTTGGCAGTGTCTTATGGCCTATCTACAGACGAAAATTGAAGCGAATCCGTTATGCACTTGTCAATTTCATTCCCCACCCCCACTCCCGGGGTGGGGTGGGGGAATACAGGGGATTTGACAAATCGTGGTGTCAAATTCCCCACTACTGGGCAAAATCGGCTGTCAAATCACCACTATATCCCCACCCCCATAGTGGGGGATTTGACAACACCTCAAGGATGACTAAGCACATATTTCATGCATGCGACTAGTAATAAACCTGCCCTGTAGCTAGTAAAATTATAGCAAGTGCTATTTTATTGTTTAGAAATGCAACTACCGAAAATTGGTCAGTGAATTGGACAACTGTCAATTGCCCCAGGGGTGGGGATAAGAAGCAATGTCAAATCCCCACCTGTGGTGTGGGGACGCCCGGGGTGGGGCATGAATTGACAAGTGCATTATTCCATCGTGAAGCTTGACACAAATTTGTAGCGTAATCACGGGCCGTATTTTTGTTCAAAAACATTGAAAATGTCATGCAGCCCAAGCTCATATTAGAGATTTCCAACTAAATTAAATAATTAACATTCCATGCATTCATTGGTATGACAAATATTGTGTTATTTTTCAGGGTCATTTTAGTGCAAACCACACCTCAATCGGTGGTTCCTATCAAAAGATATAAGCAAAAAAAGTTTACAGTGTGATGATCTTTGTGTACAGTATTTTCAATGCTTTTTATATATATTGCATGGCACCAAGCACAATATTCAAAGTGTCATAAATCTAGATAGGAAACTATTAATAACATGAAATTTTCACCACATATCTATTTTGTGGAGAACAGCATATGAGATAGGTAAAACCTCTTTAGAGTGACCACTTCTTTGTAAACTGACCACTCAGAATATTACATGAATAAAGCAAGTGATTCACAAATAAAACTGTGTGTATTGTGTTACTAAGTATACACAGGTACCCAATGCATTTTCAAGGATAGCTAACTAGAAAAATCGGTAATATTATATAACATGGTAAGTACTGGAATCACAAGTCACAATTAACAAATACTTTGGAAGCATGACAATCAGATAACAAAATGTAAGACCAATATTGTTTTAAAAATTGATTTGTTTGAACACTGTTCAGCTTTATGTGTCACATTGTAAGTACTAAGGATGATAATTATTATATAACACAGTGACATCACTATACTATGCCACTAAGTTCCCAGAGTTATAGGTGAGGCTGATTTAATAGGCGAGATTTTATATATATGTGAGAAGTTCAAGTAAAATCCAAATTTTATTTCTTTTAAACAAATCATTTAAAAATGCAGATTAAAATTTAGCATTATGATGTCATCATTATGACTTCACCATGCACAAAATTATCAAAATAAGTTATTATGTTGATACGACATTCCTCACAGACTAAATTATATAATTGTATTTAAAAAAAATAAGTTTTTAAAATATGGTAATAATACTTGGATTTTACTTGAACCACTCACATATATATATATATATATATATGCAGTGAATAACTGTCAATATTTAATAGTGTTTCTGCCTAAAAGTTCACCTTTATCATAGATAATCTACTCCCCTGTATTAGAAACTATATGTATTCTAAAGAAATGGCTGCATCCACACCTTCAGTTGATTGATGTTAACCTGGAGCAACTTCTTTAACTTCTGTTGTATAGTGCAAGTCTATGGCATCAGCAGTGGGAAGTAATTTATATGTTATGTGTTTATGCAGCAAGCATAGAAAGCTGTAAACAGAGGTTCCGTCAACAACCATGCAATTCCAATAGGAAGTAGAGAATCTATGCCTTTATCTGTTAGATTTATATCAATTTCCAATGTACTATGTTAATCATCCTTGTGATAACCATTGGGCATGCAATCCTTGATTTCACTTAGGTCTAAAAATTTCCTTAACTTATTAGTATAAATAATTATGTCTTTTAATTGGCGTCAGCATGACTATTGCACACTCTTAACAACTACAATTTGCTGTAAAGTAATAATGTTGTGTAATCATTGCATGCTGGATAACTGTCTGTTTATTAGTTAGGTACCATACTGACTTCTTGTACTTTCAATAGTAGCTGCATTTCAGAGGTGCCACAGTCAATTTTTAAACTATGAGCTTAAAGGTCGTGTCAAATAGTGGTTGAGTTGTTTGAATAGTTGAGTTTAAATATATAGTAGTTGATTACATTTTTTTGTGAACTAAGGAAATAAATGCTGGGGCATTTAACCAAGGAAATATGGTAATTATATTGTTATATACAACCTATTAGGTGAATGTAGGTTTAAATGCAGGTCAAACTCTTTAACTCATGTGGTATCTCTTGGCGGCCAATTATGGCAAGTGGCTTGCTGAATGTTAAAGTAATTATGGCAGGTGCATTATTGAGGATGGTATGGCAGGAATTACATATCACCTTTAGATGTAGTATCCCGTAGAAGTGTGATAAAAACTCAACAGTAGATATTTAACGAACAAACATTGAGCAAGCTCATTAATTATATTTTAAATGGGAGCCAATAACAAGTAGCAACTGAGGCAGTACTAGCTACAGTAGCTGCATGTACTATTGTACTGCAATAGCAGTTTAATAATCTCACCCAAAATCCCCACCTTCTTATTAATGGGTGTTAATGTGAAATGGGTAGTGCTGTAGAATGGTTTCAAGTGGTAATTATTAGGTCTTGATCTTAGTATCAGGAATTGCTACATAAGTCATGATCTGGTAGAAGGCATTCATGGGCTACATCACATCACTTGATTGAAAAAAATTACTAGTTTGATAATTAGGTCACATAGATACACTTGATGAGCTGACTGCTGATGTTGTAAAGATTAATGATACAACACAAAACCTAAAATAACACATTGCATTTACATCAATTTCTTCTCAAATATTTCTTTCATCATTTTCTGCCGAATAAGTTGCATGTCCAGGGGCTGATCCAGAAATAAGTCAAAAGGGGTGGCTGGCGTAGTTTCATGCTTTTGCTAGTGTTTTATGCAATGAGCGCTGCCATATTATAATGAAGTGGGGATTTATCATCAAAGTGTTTGTGTTTATAGGTTCATTGTGCGAAGCACACTCAGCATGTAAAGCATGCTCTTACTAGGGGGTTCTGGGGGCATGCCCCCAGGAGAATTTAGAAAATTGTCCCCCCGAGATTGAATCTGGAAGTGATTTTGACTCATAATTATAAATGTAAATTTTGTGCTGGCCACTTGTACTGAACCTAAAGAAACACTGATACTTGTAAACACCTGTAATTGCCACAAAAGATAACCATCAGTTATATATGTACCACCTTAAAATCTAAATGGAATCATTTAGATTTACCTTGATAGTGAGCTTGCTAGATGGAAAAATCACTGCAGTAACTTCTGCGCAACTTTAAAGGATAAGTCTATAACTCATTTGTTTAGTGAAGATTCAGATCCTATTCTTCCCCAATATATGAGAACTCCTCTGCATATTGGCAATACAACCCATCAGAAGCACTGAGACAGAAAGGACCTTTTCTTGTCTCAGGCAAATCCATTCATGGTTGCGCACCACTATGAGTGATGAAAGACTGGGTAACCTCGGAGTATTGGCAATGCAAGGATTTAGTTTCCTGCTGAATGTTGAACAAATATGCAAAGAGTTTGTGACTAAAGATAACAGAAAAATGTGTACTAGAAGTGTTTTATGTGATCAGTATGAGTACTTTAATGCTTTGATTTGTATGTGTAAGTAATTAGTAGTTCAATTCATGATGGGTGGCTAGCCACCCCATCCACCTCCCCTGTATCAGCCCCTGATGTCTTCCTGTATATAGATACAAGCAAAGAGTACAAAATTTATAGCGTGTTTAGCTAAAAGAAGCATTAAGGAAATTTGGTATTAAATTGTGAGTAGTGGTATGTACGTATACTGTCAACCTTAAAACATTTGTGTAACACCAAGAAACCCATGCAAAATAGTTGTTCTTGTACAGTATGAATAATTGACTGTTCCAAATATTGATTGGATTTTATAATATGTGACTGAATTTTGGAATATCACCCATATGGGTGCATTTGACACCTAAAATATTTAATGATCAAATCACGAACTTTATAGTGCAAATCTACTTGTTGATGGATTTAAGCCATTCTCAATACCTTAAATTATAAAGAAAATTCTTGAACTATTTTCATAACTGTTCCCTGTTCTTATTAGCAGCCCACTAAACATAAAAATTCTAATTATTTCATGCACGCTCATATGGGTGATTTTCCAAAATTCGGTCGCATATATGAATGGGCAAGATTTATAATAGATGAATGGGCAATTCATTAATCTACTAAAATGTTATTGCATATACTGCAATACGGTGGTAGAGATCGTGGAGGTTTACTTTTTAATTGCACTACTTTCTCACAAAAAAATTCAGCAGAAACCAACCTCACAATACCTTCACAGTGCCTTGGCAGGATAGGTTAGGTATAACCAGTGCCTTCAGTGTGACCCAAAACACTTCTAGTAAGTTGCTGTGCATTTTTTTTTGTTTTTTTTTTTTGTTTTTTTTTTTGCTGCCTGATCGACTAAAACTGACTGGGTAACTGCCTGACGTATGAAAATTTTTGAACAATGCATACACCATGGACTTGCCTTTTCCCTCTTTTGTGTGTCATTTCTTTTCACTAACAGCTCAAGGTGTTCATTTGCAGTAATGCATGATGGTTTCCCTGTTGCTGGCTATGGCTGCACTATGTATTGGTTTTAATTCGAGACGTAATAATCAGGAATTAGATGCTTTAATTTTATAATCTGTGACTAGCTAAATGGAACCAGTCATTATACAAGTACAAGACTGACTACCATAATTTGAGAAACATTGTGTGCTAACCTGATTGAAGTCATACTGCTTTCCAAAAACTTTATATCGTGCATACTATAAACACAAACATACACATAATTTATTATGCTTTATATGTGGCTATAACTTTGTTTCTTACCATGCATGTAAAAACACCACAATCGGAACCATTGTGTTGAAGTGGTATCCCCTATAGAAAATACAATGGAGAAATAGGATCAACCTATCATATACATTATTTAGTTTCTACCTTTGCTACTTGCAGACGAAATTTCTTAGCTAAAAAATGTACTTGTCTCTCATGTGCTTCTCTAACAAGGTAATCTCTAGAAATGAACAAATAGCATACGGTATAGTATTTATGTGTACATTGATAGCATATGTTTCATCCATAACATTAAGGTGGGACTGAATCTGAGAAACTTGACTTCCATGCATACAATCACATAATTAACCACAAAAGGTTTGCACCACAACTTTCCATTTTTATATTTTCAAGTATAGTTTCTTGAGCATCATAGAGAAAATTTAGCGCATGCAAATTGTTCATTTTGCCAAATATTGTTCCCATAAATTTTCTGCTTCTATGGTATCTCATTACGCTTTCAAACAAGAGGCAACTTTACAAATGGCGATGAAAAATAAGTTATATTTTACTGTAACATAAACAAACACATGTAACTTCATGGTACAAAAGGTATTCTTACGTACTCTCCATTAAGAGGTAAATCCAATGGTTAGATCAGATTCAATCCTTAATCATTTCACTGTTTACCAAAGTGATTGGAATGTCTGTAAATTTATTTTTGACACACAGTTGTATTTTGATGTGATTTATTTCAAAAACTGAAACATGCAAACTGGTCAGGTTTTTGCTCAGAGGTGGTACATTTTATTTAGTTAAAATCATTATCATGGAAGACCAAATTTATCTTAGAGGGAGGGATTGATGTATAGCAAGGCTTATGATTAGAATTTTTAAGTGTCAGGACGAATTTGTTGACTAACTTGTAGTTGGTCAGACAAACAATGCAGTTCACCATGACTGGACACACCAATACACTGGAGAGACAAAAATGCACTGCATTTTGCCTATTGTACTGCCAAGTAGCATGAGTGTTGTTTGTTACAGTCGCAAAACTGCATTTTATGTGCTTCAGGGTATATTTGTGGTCCCTGCCTTGGTTTTGTAAGAATGAAATGTCTCCTAGTAACCAACTGGTAGTTGGAATACCGTATACGGCAAAACTTTCGCGGATGCACAGAAGCAGTACAATTCGTGGGAAAATATTTGCGGTTGCATAGAAATCTTGCAATTTGCGGGGAATATATTCGCAGATAGTGGCTAAGTGCCTGGTGAACCATGATAAGCACTTAAGGACTCCTCCAGAACTGGCAAAGTCGGTTTCTTAAGCTTGACATACTTAAGAAGCACCATGTGTTGAGTGTTAAAAAACGAAGCATTCCCAAACAAACACTATCTTTTTCTCTAACTAAAGAATGTCAAATGTGTGAGCTTGCAAAACCGCTGCTCTGCTTTGAAGACCTAAAAAAATGTAAAAAGGTATAATTATATATAGTTTTTAGGGTTTTTTCACACAAAATATTCGAGGGGAAAACATTCGCAGTTGGCAGCATAATCGCGAAAACCACGAATGTTTTCCCCCTTGAAAGTTTTGCCGTATATGGTATAAACAGCACAGACAGTAGGTTTCTCCTTACTGTTTGAAAGAACATAAGGCCACTCCAAATAAATTCTCTGTTTCCTGTCCACCGCTCGCATCTGGTTACTGTCACCTCTAAATATTCCATTATTCCATATTCTTCCATTATTTTCCTGTTATTCTTGCATTCTGTACAGGAACTTGTAACAATGTCAGCTCACGTGTCAGCAGCGAGGTCAGCAGTGCTATCAAGTCAGCACAAATATTCTGTGTTATGTTTGCAACTAAATTAAAAAGGAAGCTAGGTACAAGCTTAAGCAAGCTTTTTTATGGTTGTGCCAGGCAAATAATGACTTGAAAACTTGCCAATCTTGTAATGGAATAATGAAAATGAATCGCCCGCCTGTGTGCAAATATGCTTGAGTCCAGGACAGGAAACAGGGAATTTATTTGGAGTGGCCTAATGTCCTGCCAAATGGTTGGAAAATGGGCAATGTGTCAGGGATTAAATACTGTTATCACAGACCTGCAGCCAGGGCATACCATAATTTATGTATAAGGTCACATCCCAATATAAAATAAAATATCTGTATGTATTACAAAGCCCATTAGCTTTTTAAAACAGTTGAAAAATACACAGTAGCATATGTAATTGTGATAAAAGTTAGATGTACAGTGGTACCATTTTTTCACTACTGATCTGATAGTCTGCAATTTAGGTAAAAAATGGCCAATACCATTTCACTACTGATACTTTGTACAGACGTGTTATTCACAAGAAGCAGCCAGCCATCCACATGCACATGCAAAATTCTACTTAAAAGTTTATAGTGATCTCATACCGCATGTTGTACAGACATGGAGGAGTGGCAGATTTCTGTGTAGGCTTTTTGGAGTCATAGTAAACAATCTTATTAGCAACAAAATCAATGACAACAGTAGCCCAGTGATTGCCAAGGTGAACTGGAATAAGAACCAGTTGGCGTGCAAAGAGATCAACCTGGAAGCAGAATCAAAATAACTTCCATGAATAAGTACAACAATTTGACAATCTGTACTTGATTTGTCCATCGCCTTACTCCCTCATAGCCACTGACAGTAAGCTTAGTGTAGAAGAAGGATGCAGTTGCGTACACAGAACTTTCTAAAGATGCTATCAGCTTAAAATAGAAGTTAACGATCTAATGAAAAAAATTAACCATAATCAATCGTGTACACCTTTATGTATAGTACCTGATCGTTCAGCCAGTTTACACCCAATAATGTTTGCATGTCCATTCTGGTCACTGATATATGAAAATCTGAACAGATTATCTCGTCTCCAGGCCCACTCAATACTCTGTCCATCTGTTTGTGTGATTGAAAAAATTAATTCATACAAAAGTAGAATGAATACTTCAGTTGTAATATCTAATACAGATCAATTATGTAAATATACTGCAAGGAAATGCTACTTACCAAAGAAGGAAACAAAACCTCTGTGTGCCTGCTTGTCACTGAAATATCCATTACATCAGCTGCATAACCTGATTAATAATTTACAAATTGTTCACTGTCAGTTATAGCTGAACATAAAGAAATTCATACCATCATACCATTACATGTACAGTGGCCTGCATGTACCTAATTTCCTAGTACTATGGCAAATTGTAATTGAACCAGACATTGCAGCATTTGTGCGATGATGAAGCGTGCAATTATGGTGCAAAGGTTGTGAAGAAAATTGGAGCACTATATAGTTACATAATTAGCAAATGCATAGTATAAACTTGAAGATTTATTATACCTGCTTGATGCAATGTTTGTAATGCACAGTCAAGAGTATGAATATTTACTTTCATGCTAAAATGTAGTTACGCTTCATACCTTGTGTTGTTACACTGGATCTACAATCATCCTGCAGTACAAATTATATACTTTTATGCACTGTATATATTTTACGTACATACCTTTGTGTTCTGTACTATAGCAATGCTACATGTATCAGCTGATGTTGTTTTGGTGAAATGTAGTGTGTTGCCTTGTAATTTATCTGTTGGATTATCTTGTGTGTGAACTTAAGTCTTTTAGCTGGAGCAATGATACTGTGTTCTTCAAACCTGCGCTTTCGAAGGCTCTTATATTTATTTGTGATCTGAGTAGCTCTGGTTAATATAGACCTTCTGTGTTGCTCTGTAAGGTGTATTTTACATCTTCCTTCTATCTGTGCTGTTGGTTTCTTTGATTGTTGTTTGATTGGACTCAATGGTTTGATACATTTTCTGAGCTGACAGCATTGCTTTTTCCTCCCACTTCCACCAAATTTCACCATGTCCTTACATGATAAACACTTGCCACAGTCTTTGCGACAACAAGGTGAACATACTCCACACCGTGTTCGTCTGTGTCTAGATGCTAAAGAACACACACACACACACACACACACACACACACACACACACACACACACACACACACATACACACACACACACACACACACATATATATACATGCAGTAGTTGTAGGATCTTTACCTGACTTGGTAGTTGAACCATTCTGCTGTTTACTACTTCTTGCCTTTTTGTATTTGTTCACTGTTTTCTCTGCTGCCTGTTGTGATTGAAGGTGTTATATTAATTTACATATTTGGTCTATCCATACTTTCCTGAGGACTTGTGCTTTCCACCCCACACGGTTTCTATAAGTTGACTTCTTTTTTTTTCTTCCTCGCTTTGCTTTGATCGGTAATTGTGATACAATTGCAGCTGCATTTTTTCTCTGACGTGATTGTTTCAGTGCTTTCCTGACCTCAGGACGAATCAATAGCCCTTTTTCCTGAGGAAGACTTGCCTTGAATGTAGCCATCAACTTACTGAGCTCGCTGTTCATTTCCTTCAAAGGCATTCGCTGTTCTTCTGTGCAGTTGTAGGTCAAGGAAATAATGCATTTAAGGGTTGTTCTGGTTTCTTCAGCTAACTTGTCCACAGATTTCTTTTCCTGTATATATGCATGTATTTTCAAGGATTAAAACTTTTTCACAAAAATTTGAGGGGTTCATTGAATAACTATAGCTAGCAACAAATAACGAACCAAATTTATAATCAAAATTTTTTGAAAATTTTAACTATACTGTAGATGGCTCAGTATTAGTTATCCACTTTGGTAGTTAACCTGTATTATCAATGTGTATAATTGAAATACAAAGGTTTCTTTATAAAAAAGCACTAAAATCAAGCTTATTGTCATTGCAGCGAAACTTCTCTAATTCGACACCTTTGTATATCGTATATCCAGAGTACTTCTATTATTTAACTTTATTTTATGTACCAATAACACTTTTTCTATGTAACACTATAATAATCTGACACAATTTTTTTTATCCCAATGATTTAGGTATTGATAATTCTAGCTATTTGTATGAATTACATAGGCCATTACACCAGAAATGCTTAAGGCATATTCTTACTGAGACAGGCATACATTGATCCACTTAAGGTTTACTATTGTTATTTGGCAAATGCTATACTCTATCTGGTTATATATACAACTGTGGGTTTACCCTTGCAAGACTATGTACAGGATGTATACCATACAAATAAAATTATTCTTACCTTACATGGGATTTCCCCTAGAAGTTGATCACCTGTTTCATCCTCGTCATGAAGCAATCCATCTACTTCAGAATATTCATCACTTTCCTCTATATTAGCAGAAATCCGGTGAGGCTCAGCAGGACTTCCATTTGACAGATCACTGTTACACTGCATATAGGTGGCTATAGCATCTTCGTCCAAACAGAGATAGGGTGAGCTTTGATAGCTCTTAGGAAATCGCTCCCATCCCCATTCTGGAAACCAGTTAAACACTGCAAAAAAATGTTTGCATGGTATTCTGTGTGCCTCCCAGTCCTTGCAAGTGCATGTTGGCACATCTGAAGTTAGTCCAAAATCTATGGTATGAACTTTATGCTTGCCTTGCACCTCAAATTTACCATCATCAATGATTTTTACCATAGACTTGGTAACTTTGTTGCTTGTAGCTCGCCTGTGAAGACAATGTAACACTGTACGCTTTGGACGGCCTTGTAGATATGAGGGAACCACTGCAGGATTGTAGGATCTGTATGAATTTGATTGCTTGAAGTTTTGAAAAATGTACCTATAGTGAAGAGCAGGGACAAACTCTTCAACAATGGTACGAATCATGTTTGACAGCATCATACGCTTTCCTCTTGGCAAGTACTGGTATTTCAACAGCTTGTTCAAAGCTTCAGCTCCGTTGTTGGTTTCCACTGCTGCATGGTACTTGTTATCTCCGTAAGCTCTTGCCCACCTCTGCGATAACAACCATATATTATATATATATATATATATGTACTTGCGATGTATTATATACACAGTCCATACCAATAAAATTAATCTGCAAAAGAGTCTTATGTTATATCACTGTTGTAAAGTGTACCACATACACTGTTTGGTCATATAATTACTGTTGTTTTGTAAAAAAAATGCATAAATCTACATGTAACAATGCTAAGATGGAATGACACACAATGTTTCTACATATAAAAGTCCTTTCTTTTACCCAAGGACTTATATAGTTTACAGTTGTACAAGTGTAAAATGCTCAATCCCTACTATACATACTATTAAGTGAGAGCACTGACAGAATAAATTTGTCTGCAACAATGTTGTTGACATATTTGACCGGATTTGACAAAACCAGGCTTCCACACACTCCCAGATTTAAAAGACCATGACTCAATTTTATCATTTGACCTGTTATTGCATATTATAGGTCAGTAGCATACTGACTGCCTGGTCAAGTTACAAGCGGTTAAAGTCAAAGAATTGGATGTGTGTAGAAGCTTGGATTTGTCAAATCCAGTCACATGTACATGCACTGTAGCAAATATATGATCTAGATTTAGAAATAAGCAGCTAGAGTTTTGTTTTATTTATCACTACAAATTACACTAGTTTTCTTGCCTTGCATGACTTCAGCCAAGTACCATCAATCCAGTCACGAACATGTTGATTTCTTTTCCACAGGTTTGTGCTCTGCATGACCTTGACACACTGTTGGTAATTATAATCTAGTGGTAGCTCAGAGTCATTGTCATTTGATGGGGCCCAGGCACATGCACGAAGGTGGTCCAGCAGTATCTCAGCATCAACAGGACTTAATTCATGCTTCTTATCACGAGCCCATCTCTCCCAAGCCTGCTCCCTGTGGAAATCACAAAGGTATACAAAGCTGTTGGGAAAGGAAGATTCCAGTGCTTGGATTTCAGCTTCTGAGAAATCAGCCATGAAGAACTCTGGACACCACTCTGGGTTCCACTGCCTCAGTACAGAGATTGCTTCTTTGATACAATCAGCAGATTCAGACTGCACTATAAACTCTGCCACCACACAATATCCGTTATTGGTTCGAACACAGATAAAAAACAAAGGTAAATCGTAACGTGTTGTCTTATAAGTAGCGTCCATTAGTGAAATAATATTCCCATATTTCACCATGAGCTGTTGTTGCCATGGTTCCTGGTGTACCCATAGTAAAGTTTGTTCAGTGTTCAGTTGTCCTTGCGATGTGTTGTCATCCTGTTCATTGTTCATTGTTTTGTCCCTGTATGGTCGAAATGTATATAAGGAATTGGGGGAGTCTTTGGACCATTGCTCTATCATCCTAAGAGCATTTTCCTGATCAATAACAGAATATTGCATTGCCTTCTTTGCCCTATTAATGTGATTACATATATCTTCCATATTTGGGTAGTATGCTCTGTCATTGGGTCAGGAAGATGCTCTGCACACATATAATGGTGCACATGATGTTTCAGCAGTCTTTTCATCTCCATAGGATCTGTTATGCCTGCACAAACAAGTTCCTGTATTTTGTTGATAAGTTCAGGATGAACTTTTTGGGAGAACCCCATGATTCCTCGCGTTTGGTGACAGGTGTGATGGGCATCTTCAGTTGGTAAGTTCACATAATATTTCCTTGTAGTCTGTACAGCTACTTTCTGCTGTAAATTAGACTTCAAAGGTTTCAGTGTGTCTTCCCTTATTTGACGGATTTGCTTCGCAGATGATTCTGGGGATACAAGAGAACTTACATTATATTCGGGAAAGAGATAAAATTCTCGTAGTTCAACATGAGCTGAACATCCTTGTTTCCTTGTTCCTTGAAGGTAAATCCGATCGGTGTTTTTAGGAGTATTCGGTTGCTTGTTTTGAACTCCATATTGGCACTGCATTAACCGCTTTTCTCCTAGAGCAAAAGGTGTATTGTTAAACTGGATAGTATGATCACCAATGGAGTGTTTCCAATATAGTCTCTGGGAGCATGGAATCTAAAAGAGTTGACATGATTTTATAACTGTACATTATTATAATTGCTATTACTTACGTTACATATTCTTACATATCACATGTACATGTGTACTGTTTGTTCTGTACTAGGCTAAACTGGCACAGAAGCAAAGAAGGGCTGGGAGTTCCAAGTAATGATTTACTTGGAGAAAGTAATCTATTAGACAGTTTGATAAAGATGGTATATGCACTTGTATCAATATTGATTAACTGTATATCACAGCTATCAACTACAGGCTGTGTTTATAGAATGCACAAAAATAACTATTACTTTTGCTGCACATTCGACAACTTGGTCATCTATACAGACGATCTACTGATATGCATGTAGCTAGTAGGACCACAGAGTTATGTCAGAGGTGACCTGGAGAGGCTGCCAGACATTTGTGGAGGAGTAAAAGTGCAAGTGCCACATATTAATTGCCACATATTAATTGCCACATTTATTGGCTTCTACAGTACAGACATGGGGCCAAGTACATGAGTACTTATACTTAAGTACACTTAAGTACAAGTTTGAAAGTACTTGTACTTTACTTAAATACTTTCTTAAATTACGTCAATGTACTTGTACTTATACTCAAGTATTTTGCTATGTACTTGAGTACTTAAAGTACTTTCGAGTACCGTAAACATTGTAGTTTGTACATAGTGAATGTTAATAAAAATAAATTTGATGAAGTTATAGTTTTTTAGCTTGAAATTCTTTAGTGCATTTTACAACCTTACTACATATCATCTAACCATGAGCAGCTGTTTTGTTGGAATTCTGGTATATATACTGTACAGTGTAATAATTTGACGGGGGAAATTTTGATGAATTCTCTATCTCTTGAATATTGATGAATGTCCTGCACCAGAAGTATTCTAATTGACTAGTTACGTAAGCTTTGATGAGGAAAATTTTGACGAATGGCAAGCATTTCACCACATTCGTCAAAATTTCCCCCCGTCAAATTATTATGTTGTATGGTAACAAAAACAATGCTGTTGTATAAATTGAGAGTTGAAGAGAATGGTTGATAAAAATCCTGAAAGTATACCTGCTGTCATGAAATATTTTGCAATTCCTGAAGTTTTATCTAAAGGAGACTGAAGGCTAAATGCAACTACTGTAATGAGGGGTTTGTTGAATTGGTGGTAAGTAACACTTGGTATGAAATTATCATTTATAGTGCATGTATTCTTCTACATCATACAGCATTCCTTGTGAAGAAGACAGCTCAACTATGGTAACTGAAATTACTTTACATGCTGAACTTGATGACTACTAGCAATTTTTGGAAACCCCATGTGTACAAAAAACCAACCCTGCAAACTTTTTGGAAAGATAATCGCATAGCGTATCCTTCCCTTTCCATGTTCTTTTTCGTACTCGTATCATTTATCCCAATTAAGCAGTTATTTAGCATTGCACTAAAAAAGAATTTAGACCTGAGCACAATAGACTTATATTGATTTAAAAATTGAATGATTACTAAGCAGTTCTGTGAATATAAAAACTGTACCTTGCATGTTTGTACCTCAAACTTAAGTTATTATGCATGGCTGCATAAATTTTGCGGCTATAGGAAAATGTACTGTACTTTTACTTTACCCAAGTACTTTCAGTATGTACTTGTACTTTACTTAAGTACTGTCGTGATTTCAATTGGAGTACTTGTACTTCACAAACTCAAAAGTACTTGTACTTTACTTATTTACTTAAGTACTTTTAAATGTACTTGGCCCCATGTCTGCTACAGTAGCTACTTCATGCCCAGCACGGTATACAACTGTACATCTATACCTTACTGAATTAATATGGCTACAGCTATGTATTAAACCTGATAGAAGTCATAATCTTCCGTTTCACTCTTTGATTTGGCTGGTGCAGCTCTGCAACTATTTCGCGTCCCAAATGTTGAAACTGTGTCTCTTCTGTGCAGTTCAAGTAGTTGATCTATCTTGTTCTCTTCTACAATCCCCGAGTAATAATTTCCGTACTTTGTTAGACCGACAGTCCACTCTGCCATATGGCTGAGCATTCAAGCAATTCCCGCCTTAGTGTACACCATGTAACGTGACTACTCATTTCCTGTCATGGATTAATTGCTATTACGAATTATGACGTGGGTCACCAAACGATGTGAAAGTAACGAAACCCGACACAAAATATAGAGAATTACGATGAGTGGAAGAAAGTTTATCTAACATCTCAAAGATAGAGTTTTGTACTGAGAATGATGAAATAGTAGACTTAGCTGCCTCAGACAGTAGCAAAATGAAGGTGGAAGGTATCGCTTGTTATGGTTGTAACTTGTTGGTGCTGACAGATCAGGGACAAGTGGCTCTCACTCCAGGTAACAACACTATTGATGATCAGAATAGCTTAGAGAACACTGCTGTTGGTACTTCACCACAGACTTCTATTGTTATGAGATGTTGTCTTGCTAGGAACTCTATTCTCCGTAGAATGGACTCCAGGTCGATGGGCGTAGTGTGTGTGTGTGTGTGTGTGTGTGTGTGTGTGTGTGTGTGTGTGTGTGTGTGTGTGTGTGTGTGTGTGTGTGTGTGTGTGTGTGTGTGTGTGTGTGTGTGTGTGTTGTACTTGGTATTTTGCTAAAGTTCTGTCACAATACTTTGATTGTTTAGTAGGCTACACTGTTATTATCTTTGTTCCATCTTCTTCACCAGGAGAGGCTTACAGAGCCCACACAAGAGCTCATCTCATGATGGAGACACTCCTGATCGACCGATGAGCCCAACTATGCCACCTCTGTCCCCAATACAGCAACTACTGATGATAGTCTTGAGGACTCCATAGTAAGTATATTATGTATGTGTAACTTTGTGTATATATTTATGTATTTAACTACGTGTCAAAGTGTTTGTAATTACTGGGTATATAACTTCTGTGTGCGTGTTCAGGTACCATCTTGGGTAGAAAGGGAATTTTGGTTGGCTCAAAATGTGTTCAGTAACTTACCAACAGCCAGTGTTGGGAGTAACGCATTACTTATGTAACATGTTACATGATATTATTACTTTTGTGGTGACTAAGTAATATAACGAAAAATGCTATAAAAACAGGTAATATAACTTACGTTACTTTCTTACAAATGTAACGCGTTACCTAAGTAATATAGTTACTGTAATGAATCTAATATTACATAATATTATTACTACAAGTAACAAAGTTACTAATCTCGTTAGTAATCCACTGAGTTATGCCTAGCCAAAATGAAGTAATGAAGCCTTCTGAATGAAGATCATGTCACGTGATAAGGTAGTTTCACACGTGACAACTTAAGGCTGTGGACACAAAGTAATATAACTAGTAATATTATTATTATGGTTACTTTATTTTATGGGTAATATGTAACTGTAACTATATAGTTCAGTTGCAAGTAATATGTAACTAGTTATTTTTATAAAGTAACTGTTTCAACACTGGCTCCACTTCGTCTCCCTGTAACCGTCCTCTTCGGAATGAGAAGATCAGTTTAATGTCCATCACACAAGATGATGTTCCTCCTGCAGCAATACAGAGGGTTAGCTCTTTTGATCACATCAAAGAAGGGGACCAAATTGTTAAGGGACCACCTGTACATAAACACTTGGAAAGAGTTAGTTCAGCTGGTGATTTTGGGGCAGATGCAGCACCCTCAAATCTGCTAACTCAGGTTTTCCTAAACTTAACAGAAACTTTCTTCTGTCAAATGACAAGGGATCGTACTCTTCAGGACTTGTGGAGAATTCAACGAAAAAGAAGATCTCACCCACACAGGATGCCGTTTCCCCTGCCATCAAAACAATGAGTTTGTCTCGACAAATGGACAGAGTTCGGTTACCCCCTGTAGTGTCCGTGCCTGTTCCATCTCTGGACCCAAAGTCTAAAGTTAGGAGCATGCCTGGAGGAGTTACTCATGTAGGCAGCACAAAGAACTTCTCAGAAACCACAAACAATTTACCAATGCCTGTGGCGGCCACAATATCTACCATGGACGGGCCCAAGTCAGTTATGAGGAGTCCGCCAAGCATGTTCGGTAGTTCACCAGTAATGGCAGGAAGGGTGCCACCATTACCTGCAACTACTGCGACACAACTTAGCACCTCTCCACCTCGGAATGTAGCCGGCAAACTGATCACTTTTAACAAGCAGAGAGATGTGTCTGCAATAAAATCAGACGTGTCTCCACCTAGCCATGAAGGACTAAACACAACTAAAACTGAGCCCAAGTCCCCAAGCAGTGTGTATGAGTCAAGTAAGTGTACAACCGGAGAGTATAGTCAAGTTAATTTTTGTGTGTTGGCTTGGCTACCTTCGTGTCCCTCCAAGCCCATACACACTGGCTTTTATGATTGTAATAAATTCTGCACTAAAAAATGTGTGTAAATTCCAATTTGAAAGTTGTAATACAAGTTTGTAAAAATAAAGTAAAGGATATTTCAGTCCAACATAGACACTGGTCTGGTAAGGCTAACAAAGGTTACAAGTTAGTGAATACTTACAATGACACTTGATTTTTATTTGATGTTATTGTTCTGAGGGACTACTAGTAATTTCACTGTAGCTGTTAGCTTGTTACTGTAATTTTATTGTACTTGCAAACTTCATGTTATTGTATCCACAGGTCCCAGTGACATGGACAGTACCATGACAACAATGTTGATGCCTCATCTGTTGCCAATACTTCAACAAGGCTCAACCACCGAGAGTGGTACAGAGACTACTGGACTGGAGGGGATAAACTCCAGCTGCAGCGAGGGAGAGCACTTTCCTCAGTTTCATCACCAGCAGAGAATGCAGGGACTAAAAAGGTTATTGTTATTATTGTTAATTACTGTGTAGTACTCACAAAAAGAGTATAAACACACTACAGATAATCATACATAAAATCAGTCTGTTGGGAAGAGGTATAAGGATAAATCATCTTTAAATTGGTTTAAATCATCCAGTTCAACTAATGAATTGGGTAGAGAATTCCACAAATTGATAGCAGAGGGTAGGAAAGAATTTAAATATGTATCAGTTCTAGCAAAAGGGGTGACGAAACGCTGGTTGTGTCCACGGGTAGGTGTTGAGAGGGGTAAAGAAATGTCAACAAGACCATGTAATATTTTGTAAAACATATCAAAAAAAACAAAAAAACTTCTGTGTTTGAGTAGTGGCCACTTAAGATGTTTGAGCATGGTAGTTACACTACTGTGATAGGAGAAGTCATTTTTAACAAAGTGAGCAGCACTACGCTGAACCTTTTCTATTTGGTGTTTCTGATATTGAATATGTGGGGACCACACTGTAGTGGTATACTCTAGTATAGGTCTCACTAAGGATGTGTAACAATTGGATTTCACTGTTGTTGGACACCGGAAGAGATTACGTTGTAAAAAGGCTTTTGCTTTGATGGCTTTGCTACAGATGACATTGACATGTCCTTCCAAGTTAAGTGTTCGTCTATCACTACTCCCAGGTATTTAGCTGATTTATTTTGCTGTATTTGTTGACTATGGATTTGATAACAATGTTTTATATGTGTTATTTTCCTTGTTATAGCTAGATGGATACATTTAGATGGGTTGAACTTCATTTGCCAAGTATTTGCCCAAAGTGTGTGTGTAGTGTGTATAACTTTCTATGAGATTCCCAGGAGGTCAGGAGAATTTGCCTGCACTAACTGACTCACACTTAGTACCCGAATAGTGCACAGTGGGTAGTTATCAGCATGTTTTACAAGACTTGCTTTCTGTATGTAGCGTGTTTAGTGCAGTATGTAAAACTCATCCAATAATTTACAACACATCTATCACATACAGGATGATCATCAAGTTAACTCTGTATTAGAGTCATTAACAAGAAGCCACCAAAGTCAGTTGCCAGTAGCAACACAACTGGTACCCCAGTAGTGGTAAGTAATGAATAGTGATATGGGCCTGTGATAACCATGCAGGCATGTGGCCACAAACTACACCTCATCACAAAACAGGTTATAATGTCTTTCTGTAGGACAATGACAGGAGTAGTAGTGGTGGTGGTGACAGTCAGAAGGAACATAGTAATAGTCCTCGTATGAACAGATCTAAAGCTGTATCCAAATTGAGAACAACATCCACCATGTGAGGTTGTCTGTGTACCAAAGTCTAAAGAGTTGGCATGTGTGTGAATGCTTGAAAGTAAATATACAGTTTTGTATGTGTGTGTGTGTGTGTGTGTGTGTGTGTGCTTGAGGGTACCAATCTTCCTCAATCGCACTCTCTCCATTAATACTAAGAGAGCTGTCTATAAGGCTGTGGTGATTTCTATTTTGCTATATGGAGTAGAGACATGGACTCTGAAAGCTCCTGATGTGAGAAGGCTAACCACATTTCACAACCGTTGTGTACGAACAATTTTGGGTGTGTCTAAATTCCAACAATGGCAAAATCATATTACTACCCAACAGTTATCTGGACAGTTTGGCCTGTATTGGTCGATAGCTGATTTTGTTTTGGATCAAAGGTTACGGTGGCTTGGTCACCTGGGCCGTATGAGTAGTGACAGATTTCCAAAGCAACTTTTGTTTGGAGAGCTATTGAAGAAAAGGCCATTTTATGGCGCCAAGAAGCGATGGAGGGATGAAGTGATGTCTGACTTAAGGGCAATTAGTGTTGAGGATTGGTATGTGGTATGTCAAGATCGTGAAAGGTGGTCTAACTTGTGTGCAATAGCTGTTGATGAGGTAGCACGGTGTAGGGAAGGAAATACTTGTGCTGCCAACAGAGCATCCCAGGAAAGGAATTTTCTTTGTATTTGTGGAAGACGTTTCAAACGCCAAGGAGATCTGACAAGACATCATCATTTCTGTGATGTGTACAGTTCGTCACTAGCCCAGGATTTGTCCTGAGGCTCCGCTAATCATGGTACTTGCTGCCGTGGGCGGCTTCCAAGGTTCCAAGGTGTGTGTGTGTGTGCGTGTGTAGTTTGTGTGCGTGCGTGTTTGTGTTTGTGTGTGTAGCGTGCATGCGTGCATGTGTAGTAATTCTCAGATATATGGTTACAGACTTGATGAAATGAAATCAGAGCAGGCAAAGTTACAGAGCCAGTTAAAAGAGTTTGAGAAGAAACAAGCTGACTATGAGGAGGTGAGACTAGACCACCACAGTAGTGTATCACATGATTTTGTTGTCATGGTGTAGGAACTGAAGAAAATTAAACAGGAAACTGAACAAGCTCAACAAAACATGAGACATGAGCTAAGACAACTAGAAGATAACAAAAAGAAAGTAAGGAAGTTGTGTGTAATATTTGAGCACTTGGTCTCCTTTTATGTAACTAAGCATGTTATACTTATAATGTACATTATTGTGTGTGTCCAAAAACTGTCTACTATAGTCTGGTTCCTAATGGATAGCAAAAAATTCCCTCCTTGAAATTTTGAATGGTGGTAATCTGCAAAAAATCTTCCCCTCAAAAAATCCTATTAGAATAAATATATGTGACTGTCTCGGCAAAAACCCGACTTGCTCACACCATTAAAAATTTTTTTTCACTCAGCATTATTGGCAGTGTTCAAGGAATGGATCATCAAAGTTTCAGCCTTCTGTGCTATGTAGTTTTGAAATTATAGCACTAGACAGTAGGAAGAGTAAGATAATCGATTTGTACAGTGACTATACTGAAAATAAACTACAGGTGCTTACATTCGCAGTCATAACCTCCGTTAGGATTAGTCTACAACGTTGCAATTTGTTAAAATTT
The DNA here is from genome assembly GCF_963678975.1 of Dysidea avara. Lineage (NCBI taxonomy): Eukaryota > Metazoa > Porifera > Demospongiae > Dictyoceratida > Dysideidae > Dysidea > Dysidea avara. The sequence continues at coordinate 3,127,876 of NC_089282.1, forward strand.
TCACCACTGATCAGCACATCAGCCAAGATATAGTGTTAGCCCTGTAGACACTTGCGAATATGGATATGAAGGCGGTTTGGTAGAAGAAATGATGACAATCTTGTTACGTTTACCGCATCGTAAACAAATGCACGTGACACGCATACCGTTGAAGTTACTGGAACGAAACAAAGATTTTCAAACTCTCCATGTGCAGGTGAATAAGATGGTATATAGTTTTAATCAATTTGAATCTTCTTTCTTCGAATACTGGCCCAATAAAAACTTGCGTATTTTTCTTTGTAGCATGTGTAATTTTACAAAATATTTTTAAATTTAGTTTTTCTCAATATGCATGCTTGTGCGAACAAGTCGGGTTTTTGCTGAGACGGTCACATGTATCAACCTCCCTACATCAACCCCACAGTGTCTACTTACCAGTGACAAGAATGGAACATGAGTTGTGGTAGCGATTGAACATGAAGTAGTCTCGTATCAACTCGTTGATCAGCAGGTGCTCTACAAAATACACTTGCTTAAAAGGTGATTCGCTGTACTTCAATTTTCACTAAAATGGCGCTTGGTGCGTCTGCAATGAAAAATCAACCAACTGAAACTCACTTAACAAAGTCCAAGGTTGGTTTCCTAACTCCCAGACACCTTTTTGGACCATATTAATTGGAGATTTACAGTGTTTAGGTGCCAACGTAAACTGATGCCCTTGCTCATGCTATGATTTAGAAACTCACAGCATCTGTTTCACCAAGAATACGCATCTGTCTTCGATAGTATAGTGACCACCATGTAAAGCACCATTCATGGAAACATTGAAGTGCTCTAAACAACATCGCTGATGCTGCTGCCCATTTTAATTTAAAAACCTGAAAAATTAAAATACGCGCTACAGAAACAGCAAGGGGAATCACCATAATATTACCCTATGGTTTGATGTAGACTTGGGTAGGATTGATCACCCAGAGTTGGAGGAGAAACTATAGAGGTAGATTTTTTCATTGCCAACCCTATATATGGTACTCTAATAGAACAGTAATGTAATATACATTGAAAGCCATGTCAGCTTCCTGTATATGTGGATGACCAACCATGTGAAACCACGATACATGCATTTCAGAATTACCGAGTAGAATATAATGTTTGATTTAATCTAACGTTATCTAATGTAATTAATGACAATAATGTAAGACCAGACTAATATAATAAAAGGTGCTATTCCCAAGGGTGGATTTAGGGGCTATTTAAGGGTACTGAAGCAGCCCCACTCCCACCCCTTAAAAACTTTTGAAATTATAGCACTAGACAGTAGGAAGAGTAAGATAATCAATTTGTACAGTGACTATACTGAAAATACAGTGCTATAATTTATGGTAGACAAAAGGTGCTTGCTCAAAACATTTGGCCGTGCATGTAAGCAATGCACATTGTCCACATTCCTGATAAGTGGGTGTGGCTCACAACAATTATGATGCATACATACACCTGATGATCAATTTAGGTGGGTGTGGCTTCACATTACGTACATGCAGCAATGGGAATGGCTTCATGCTTGCCTTCATACTACTGCAACATAAATGGGTGTGGCTCCATGTATGACTAGCTACAGACAGTGATGTATAATCCTGATAAGTGGGTGTGGATCATGAAGGAAGCTGGGCTGCTGCAGGACTTTCCATGTTGTTAATTAAGCAAATTAATTTTATTTCACATATCAGTCAATCCAATCAGATAAGCTAGTAGCAGGCTGCATTCGCTGGGAAACTTTTGCGGCTTTTGACAGAACCGTAAAATCCATTTTGCCCATTGAAACTTTCTCCCTATACAGTACACTGGGCCCTGTATACCTTGGGACCAACCAATTTTCAAGTTCCCACATTAACAGGATCTGTTTGTATGTCATACCTGTGATGTGTGACCATCCTTCACTATCAGTACACACTGTTGTATTACATATCATGTACAGTTAGTTGATGGTTGTCCTCCTCCCTATTCCAGACCACTACTCTACAGTCTACACAATGCTGGTCTACTTCATGACAAACACCAGTACTACAAGTCATCAAGTGATGAGGTCACAACCACAACAAAGTGAGTGTAATTTTATGAGACATTGAGATGGGAGGTGTACACTGACATCTTACACAGTGAAACGTCACTGTCTTGTTTATGAGACCACCTCATTATAGTGACCATGTCAAGTAGGTTCCAAACATAGCTAAGGTGTACTTAATGGCCTCATTTATAAGACGACTTTATTATAGTGACCATGTCAAATAGGTCCCAAACATAGCTAAGGTGTATGCAGCCAATTGTCTCGAACTTCATTGCTATTGTTGACACCAATAATTTTTGTGGTGCTATTACTAAGGAACTTGTTTTGGCATTCACTAAGTTATTGAAGATTTTTTGTAAACGTAGAGTGAAACTGTCGACTACTGGACCTGTAACCAAAACAAGTCGTACCCATAATGAGGATTATTCATAGTGATGCAAATCCCTATTATATACTTCCATGACAGAAGACCATAGTTGCCCTATTATTGATATTCGTCTACAATGACATCACCTATAGGGTGCGTATTCATGTGCGTAGCTGTGTTCTAGTCATAGGCCTGGTAATTTGATGGTGTAGTTACATAGCACCCCTGTCTTTAATCCTGCAGTAGGCAGTAGAGACCACCATTGAAACCTGGTTCAGAATAACTTTATAGACAGCATGTTATGGCATGGCTTCATGCCTATAGACAAGACAATACCACACATTCCTGATAAGTGGGTGTGGCTCATAAAAGAATATGGCTTACTGCAAAACTGAGTAAACTATGACTCATCAGAGGAGGGTGGAAGCGGTTTAAGCACTGTTAAAATGAATTATGCTAAATACTTGTTTTCTGTTATTAACTAAATTGTGTGGATGGTGTAACAAAGTGTGGCATCATTGTCTTGTTGAAGAATATACATACCTGGTTAGTGCAAGTGTACTACATGCGAAAGTATTTCATCAGTTTTGCCCTGAAAACTAAATGATTTTACAAAACAAAGCACACCATTGTGATGCTTACGCAAAGTACAATCTAAATATCTAATGATCCCCAGTGATCCCTAGTTTTGTATGACGACTATTGAGGCTCACGTGAAATTCTAAACAGAGGTATGCAATTAACGTAATACTTTTGAGCAGTGCTTCCACCCTCCTCTAATGACTCATATAATAACTGTGTGTTTATATATTGATTTGACAATAGTAATAATTGATTAGTGGGTGTGGCTCTGCTTTAGCCTGCAGATAAATATGAAAATGGATTATGCCTACTAAAAAAAAAAAAGGTGTGGGTCCAGACAGTAACACATAAAGTGTAAGTCTATGATACATTAATACAGTTCTACAATAAATAAGTTCACATGTGATCTGACCCATATATTCTATTAAGTGACCAGATGACCCAAACAAAACCCAGCTACAATGCTGTTGGAGACCAGGGAATTTCCCCACATTAGTTTTGCAAATCTTGCATATGATAAATTTAACCATTGATACTTATTGTCCTAGAGATCTCCTGGAGGTTTATCCTAATAATAGACAGTCTTGTAAATAAGTTACTCAACATCCGGTAGACTCCACAGAGGATTGGGAGAACTGTTGGACAGACTAGTTGTGTATTTGCTTGTAAATATAATCAATTGAATTATAAGTGTATGGAATAGCATTAGGTATGTGTGTGTGTAAGAGTGCATATTTACACTTATTTCATCTCCTTGTACAGGTATGACCAGTGACTCTAGTAGTGTAGAAGATGATGAAACAACAGAAGAACAGTCCCACACAACAAACAATTACACTACACACATCACTGACAATATCACTATTACACAGCCTGTATGTGATGATCAACAGTGATTATAGGAACTAATGTACAACTATTATTGTACCAATGACTTTGTCATCAAGACGGTGTCTCGGGTCTTAAGTATGATGGATTTGAAAAGGGTAGGAGCAATCTGCAAATCTTAGCCAAACAATGAGACCATCAACATAGTAAGTTTACCAGCTTCTTTACCAATATCCACACAGGCTATATATTTGATTCTTTGCCAAGGCTACGTGTCATGATTGCCTGGAGCCTTGAGAGTTCAAAGTTCATTTACAGCCCCACGTGTTCCTTTTTAGCTTATAGTACCATAGATCGTATATTCTTGGGTACGAAGAATATACGATCTATGATAGTACTATGTACCCGTAGTATAACTATTGCTACTATTTTCCCTTTGAGGCAATGGCAGACAACTACGAGTATGGATTGTCCTTGGATGTCTTCTCCTATGGAGGGATAATGCTTCACACTGTCAATCAAAAGTGGCCCACACCAAAACCACCTACTGAGTTTGATCCAGTGACACGTCAGATCAAGGGGCTGAATGAAGTTGAACGTCGCAAGGAGTACCTTGACAAGCTGACGGGAGAGGCTGAAGTATTGAGACCACTGGTTGAGGCTTGCTTGGATAATGATCCAGCTATGCGTCCCCCAATCACACACTTGTCTGAAAAGATCAAACCACTGAAGGTTTGTGTGTGTGTGTGTGTTGTGTGGTTAATGTGTGACGTTAAGTTGTTCCATATAATACCTCTCAGCAATAGTTATAAGAGTTTAGTACTATATGGCCACTCCAATTGATAATAACTATGTTTCTTATCTGCCCAGCTGCAAATGCGACAAATGCAATTGCAAAATCGACGAATTCAATTGCAAACAAGACGAATTCTACTGCAAAGTTGGTGAACTCTACTGCAAATGGGACAAGCAAAAGTTGATGAATTCAATTGCAAAAACTTGTAATAAATTATAGCTCGAGTATGAATTACCATAAATCGCGAAATTTTCGTTTGAGGTAATTTAGTTAAAAATAAATTCGATGTGTTATAGGGGAATTTGTGAATTGGGCATATTTACAGATTTTTCATGAGTCACGAAAATTTACGAAACTGGACCATGACTGGACGTATAAAACTTGGCAGTCAATAGACAAAATGTGAAAAAGCAGCTCTGTCAGGTACTCTTATATATTAAAGAAGGTTTAGGATTGGTTGCTAATGTTTTTAAAAGCTTTCTAGCAACATATTTAGCGAGAAAATTCGATAAGAGGGTGGTTTTGCTCGTACCCATGCCTAATGCGGACATTGGCATAACAGCCTCACTGTTAAAGCTTCGGAACTCAAACTCCCGACACAACATTGGTGTGAACTGGTTAACAAGAAGACATGTTCAATTACAAAATCGGGCTGCTTGTTCAGCAGAAACCTCGACTTCAATTTTGCCATTGGAAATGTACGGTGATATTGAAGTCGAGATTTCTACTGAACACATAGTGCGATTTTGTAACTGAACACGTCTTGTTGTTAAGCAGCTCACAGCAATGTTGTGTCAGGGGTTTGAGCTCCGAAGCTTTAACAGCAAGGCTGTTATGCCAATGTCCGTATCAGGCATGGGTACAAGCAAAACCATCCTCTTAGTGAAATTTCTCTCTAAATATCTCACTAGAAAGCTTTGAAAAACATTAGCAACCAATTCTAAACCTTCGTTAATACACAAGAGTACCTCATAGGGCTGCTTTTTTACGTTTTGTCCAGTTGCCTCATAAATTTATACATCCAGTTTTATTTATGTTCCGTATACTTCGAGTATGCGCAAATCAAAAATTCCCCCTCCCACACCATACCATACACACCCACTACTTAATTCATTACTGGGTTGTGCCACCACAGAAGGTTGGCTATTAATAATGGTTGACCACTAGCATACATACAAATCCTTTACAACAACTAACTAATACTTAATCAGATCTTGCATTACAGAAAAAAACAAAACTGCATAAGTAATAAAGTGGGGGCTAGCAAAATAAAAATAAGCTCAACAAAAAGATTCTGAGCACCCAGCCCAAGGAAACTCAAGGAAAAAAACCTGCCGGCCTTTTTTATTTTTTGACCGTACAGGAAAAAACCCAAAAAGCTCCACTCCAGTGCATGTATATGTTAAAGTCAAAAGTTCTCCGTCTGTCTGCTCCGGTTATCTGATGTGAGTTAAGGAATTTCACAGGGGAGGGTGGGTGGGTCCAACCTGTTTCAACACACGTGGCCTAGAGTGAATTATAACACACTTTTTATACTAGGCGTCACGTGCAGACGTGATGCAACACTATCAGTATTAACGTGGGAGCTTATTTTCTGTCTAATTCATTGCATTGAAACGCCAGAAAATACACCTCCCACACCATACCATACCCATACACTACTTAATTCATTACTGGGTTGTGCCACCACAGAAGGTTGGCTATTAATAATGGTTGACCACTAGAGAGGCCAAAGAAGGCGTTTACAAGATACAGTCCCAAGCTTTGGGAGACCTCCAGCCTGCTCTCCACACTATCCTTCACGTATCCATCCTTGGCTGATTCAGAACGCCATCTCCCATGCCTTTTAAACAGCCTATCAGGCACCTTAGCATTAGCTGCTGCTGTAGCACCACCAGATCTCATACTGTGCAGGCCAAAATCGTTGACATTGAAGCCAAGGCTGGATAGCTTTTTCCGAAAGAGATCTCTGAGGCAACTATAACTTATCTTGCCTGTACTTCGAAGCTCTTCACCATTTTTGGATCTATGGATTGCCCTAAACAGGAAGCGCTGGTCATCCTGAGATGTGGGTGTTCTTGTCATGTAGCGCTCCAGCATAGCCACTGGACATGTCCGGCTTCCAGTCCTTGCAATTGATACTTCATCTCCTTGTCGTAATTGGTCTCCCTTACTCTTTGGAATCTTTACGGTCATCATTTGCTCAGAGAAGATGATATCAGATGGTCTCGTCTCTATAAGCTCATCAAAGCGCATAAAACCCGCAAATGCCAGAAGGACAGCAGTAGCCAAACGCAAGTCGGATAGCGAGCCAGATCTTTCTGCATTATCAGCAATCATTTCCAGCATTTCCACTGTTAATGGCTCCTTCTTGACTACTGGCCTAGCATGAGTTCGTTTCAGCCCTTCTAGTGCAGCCTTAACAAATGGGTGTGTTGATGGAGAGGTAATTCCTGCACTAGAATGGATCCATGAAAGGGTGTTACAGGCTTCTTCTGCAGCTGACTTCGACTGCGTCCTATCACCCAGGTGCTGGAGGTACAAGGCAGGGTTTAGCAGGAATCGGGACTAGGTTATGTGAGGTTGCCCACGTCTTCCACCTTCTAAATGCACCCAAATATTTCTTGACGGTGCTATCAGCACGGCTGTGTAGGATTGTAGTAGGCAGTTTTCTTGCCAAATCCTTTAGCTCCGGGTCCTCCATATCACTCATCAGCTTCCAGCTGCCTTCCATCAGAACACCTGTGGGATACATGTGTCAGTATTAATATACTTCCCTTGCATGCACAGACCAACTCTGTGTGGGAGATAACATCATGCAATTACATGCAACACCTTGGCTAAGACACAGGCTACACTCCAGTTATCTCCCTCTATAGTGTTCATTCACTTTGTCTGCCTCAGCAGAGTACCACTAGCATAGGTGAACCATTCCAAGGTACCAGACCGTACCAATCTGTACTAACAGTACCCTTTACCTCAGCACTGTAAGCTCTGGGTACCAATTCATTTGTGTCAGCACTACTGCAGCTCTTTCCATAAAGCCATTGTACCAGTCCAATAAACATTTCATCAAGGCTGAGGTCTTTTTAACTGAGGAAGTAATACTAACACTATGGACATCAATTAGAAAAGACCTTTACATCCGTCAGCACTGTAGGCTACTATATATATCAACAATACATGAGTAAAGTCCCATAACCCAGGTGTAGCCAGCATTGTAGGCCTGTTCACTAGTCAGATAAGCTCAGCTCTGTAGGCTGCATTAATACTGTCAGGCGGGCATCATAGGCCAACTACAATCACTCAGGTACAACACAACTTTCATTAGCACTGTATGCTGTGGCCCTTTCACAGCACTGTAAGCTGCGGCCCTTTTTGTTAGCACTGTAGGCTGTGGCCATTCCTTAACACTATTTTTATATTTCTTTTATTTATTTATTGTATATAAGTTTGTTTCACACAATACTGTGCTGCTAGCAAGAAGGAATACAGATACAACGGATGCACATTTATTTATTTATTTTTAAAATTTATTTATATACTTATTTATTTATTTTTTTATGGCTACATTGAGGGTGCTTTTTAGGTAGTAAAATCTAGCCGTAATGCCAAAACTGGAGTGTTGGGTATGCCTTTAAACAGATTATGACCTGTTTCACCTGGTAAGAGCAGGGTTTCACTGTTAGGGAGCTCAGCTATCCCCACAACTGAATCTATCGGGTTCGCACCATCAGGGAACAATAGGGGCCAAAAGGGGGAAGACACCCACTGGGGTGTAATCAGGGTTCCCTTACAATGTGTACTTTGAGCATGCCTAATGACTCTGGGGATTAAATAGACAGGGGGACACCACCAATTATTCTCTCCTGCCCAGGTGCAGGTAAAAGCGTCTACAGCTTCTGATCCTGGTGACCAAAATCTTGAGTTAAAGCGTTCAAGCTGCACATTAGATGGGTTAGCAAACCGGTCAATTGTATGAGGACCCCACAAGGCATCCAACCAGCTGAAAATGGAAGGGTTCAACATCCAGTCATTGTAGTCAACAATACGACTATAAGGCCACATAAATTTAATGATTAGATTCTCATCACCGCCCGCACCAAGTTTTGTGAGACAAATAAATTATTTTTAAGCGGTAAATCTCACGTGTTGCTCACGTGCATAAATATTTTTTTTGTTCAATGGTGTTGGTTGTTGTGCTTATAAGATCTGGCAGCCGTGTTTTGAAAAGATGGTTTGGCTGTCAGGTGGCAGAACAAGGTACTTTGCTGGATTTGTTCAATGATTTTTCTGCTGGAAAGATCGATAATAATTCCTTTCCGCTTTCTGACACATTTTCGACTGCATCGATTGAGTGTGAAATCGGTCGCGATAAGAGAGTAACAGAATTTGTGCGCATTTCCTTAGATGTTTCAGTGGGGGAAGCAGTGTCTACTCTCGGCAATTTAATATTCTATGTGTAATCAGTACATAGCCAGTAAAAGACCTCCTGTATTGAAGAGGAAACGAGCAGTATCTGCAGGTGGTCCCAGTGGTTCCGGTGGTCCAAGTAGTAAAAGGCAAATTAAACACTAATTAGTCTGACAAAAAAAAATTTTTTTTAAAATAAATTATAAATTGTAAATACCCGTCCGCTGCATTAAGAACAGGAAGTCAGGTTGATGATAATCTAATAAATAATTTTATGTGGCCTAATAGTCTGCTAATTCATTTTGCTCCCTTGGGATCCACTCAGGCTCTATCCGTATATTATTACTCACACATGCAGAGAAAATTCCTAGAGCTTCAGTTTGTAGGGCAAGCTTTTTACTTCCACACTGGACATTCTGGTTGTCAGTAAACCAACGCACACGCTCATTTTTTAACTTAGTCTGGAATGATTCTAATACCATCCTCTCGGCTCTTAATTCTCTCCAAGTTGAGCTTTGTGTTGCTTCATCAGGTGACCACTGCCCATTAGCAACAACATTCCCGTGTTCCACGCCCCATAACCAGTGGCGCTCACATCTGAATACACCACTCTGACTGCAGAAGCTGTGGGCCATATCTTCTGACCATTAAAGTGAGATATCTCATCCAGTCAAAACTGCAATTCATCCAATGCTTCCTTTGACAGTGCTAACCTCTGGCACCAAGATACACGGTCATTTAGCACAGCGTACAGGTTGCGTGTCATTAGGCGAGTAACTGGGCCCAGGGCTATGGGCATAGAAATAATTGTACCAATCACACTGGCCAGCTGTCGGGCTGGAACTAACTGGGCCTCCTTAGCTGTCAACAGCTTTGACCTGATCATATCAATTTTACATGCAGGGACTGAGAACTCGCCCACTGATAAGTCTATCTGAAACCCAAGCCATTCTGTATTACGGCTGGGCACCCAATTGCATTTCTCATTGTTAACTATAAAGCCAGCATTATCAAGGTCAAGCTTAACTTGAGCACTCTCTCTCAGGGCTTGTTCTCTGTCTTTTATTGCCACAATTCCATCATCGAGATAAACAATAGCCTTCAGTCCTCTCCCACGCCAGTGTCTAATCAAAGGCCTCATCAACTTGGTGAATAGGTAACATGCAGATGAAAGCCCAAAGGGTAGGACTGTAAACACATAGTTTTTAACTTTGTCATGCGTCTTCCACTGAAAACCCAGGTATTTTTGATACTCGGGATGGATGTCAACATGGTGATACCCAGAATTTAGATCAAACTTAAAGAGGTATTCGTTTACTTCAAACATCAGAGCAGCCGTTCTAAGGTCTTCATACTTAAAACTCAAGACACGCAGGAACTGATTCAGGTACTTTAGGTTGAGAACGAGACGCGGCTTGCCTGATGAGTTTGATACAACTGAGAGGGGGCTACATACATAGGGCCTATCATTCACAAGTGCTACGCATCTATTTTTGACTAAATTTTCAATGGCCTCATTTACAAACTCATTGTGGGTTGCTGTTGAGTTGTGGTTGCACTGAAAGCGCATTGGGGGAACAAACTTAAGCGGAAGGCGATAGCCATTTTCTATGCAATCCAGAATTTGGGGAGGAGCATGCAGTACATTTTCCCTATACATTAAATGTTTCTTCAGGCACCCTTGAACATCTGTTATCTGTTTGAGTCCACTGGACTCCACTTCCCAGAACTTTGGGTTTATTTCTGAACACATGTTACTGCTATTCACATTGTGCATAGCACTGCTTTCCACCTCATGCATACTACAGGATTCTAACTCATGCAAGTCATACATACCATTTCCCTCTGTACTATCAACACTTTCCCCATTGGTCACATGCTCTGAGACCTTAGTTGCAGCCTCATCGACACATTCTATACCTCTGGCTGATCCAGCAGCCACATTATCAACACATACACCACAAGTACTTTGATGTATAAACTCAGACACATCAGCAGCACTGCTCACCACAGGCTGGTTCAAAGGATACGGGCGTTCTTTTGCCCCACAACTGGCAGCCAGATGACCATATGCTCCACAGCTAAAGCATGGGCTCACAACCCGTGGTCTGTTACGATACTGTGGGGGTGGTCTATTCTGGAATTGGTACTGCCCCATCAGCGGTGGTGGTGGTGGTTATTATTATTATTATTTAATGGGCTTGTAGATGCCAAGGCAAGCTAACTTGCCAGGCTAGGCCGCAGACCTTTGAAGGTGCCCATATCTAGATTGCTTCCAAAAATTATCCAAGCGCAGCTTGAAGGTTGCAACTGTTGGTGCTGAAATGATAAAGTCAGGTAAGGAGTTCCATAGATTGACTATTCTATTTGTAAAAAAGTTCTGCCTAACAAGTAATCTTGATCTTTCTTTAAAAAGCTAAAGAGAGTGGCCCCTGGTGGTAGCAGTATTTAAAGTAAAAAATGTAGATGGGTCCAAGTCATAATGTCGTTTAAGTATCTTATATGTTTCAATCATATCACCCCTTTGACGTCTGCAATACAGAGAATAGAGATCCAGAATTTCAAGACGGCTTTCATAAGTCAAGTGGGCTAATCCGCGAAGGTGTTTAGTTGCACGTCTCTGAACCTTTTCAAGGGTGTCGATGTCTCTGGCCAAGTATGGACTCCAAGATTGCACACAATATTCCAAATACGGTCGAACATACATCTTATACAGAAATATAAACATATCAGTAGAGTCAATTCTAAAAGATCGCCTAATAAGCCCAAGAACCTGTGTAGCCTTGACTGCAGCTTTTTGGCAGTGTAGAAGAGATGGCTTGAGATCACTTGTGCACCACACTCCAAGGTCCTTCTCCTCGTTCACTAGTTCTAGGTCAGTAGATACATTTGTAGTGCCATCGTACATGGTGTATGATGCAGGAAGAGAGTTACCAATCTGCATTACTTTGCATTTGGCTGCGTTAAATCTAAGCAACCAAACACTTGACCATTGCATTAACTTGTTGATATCATGTTGTAGATTTAATGACCGAGTATATCTTGGTGTCATCTGCAAACATCTTCAAATTACTCTCAATGAGGTCAGGCACATCGTTGACATACAGTATAAATAATAAGGGACCCAAGGCTGAACCTTGAGGTACTCCACTCTGAACATTAACCCAATCTGACTGAGACCCATTAACCACTACTCTCTGAAAACGATTTGTGAGAAAATTGGATAACCACAGGGACAAGTTTCCACGCACACCGTATGCTTCAAGTTTAGAAATCAATCTACGATGTGGTACAGAGTCAAATGCCTTACTGTAATCCAGGTGGTGGTGGTTGATACACTTCCCTCCTGTAGCTGGGCCCTGGCTGCTCCATCCATTGGGGGCGTCTTTTTCTAAATCCGCCCTGGCCACCACCACGCCGCTTCTTTGCTGACGTGAATCCTGCTTTCTCCACCTCTTTTTGAGCGGCCTTGTTAGCCTTCTTGATCTCCTTTTCATCGTCGGAGTCGTCCGCTAAGGGGTCCGCTTCGTAGTGGCGAACGGCACCCCACCCATGATCCGACCGATCAGCGATTAAAATATGTTTCTGCCGCTTCTTCAAGGCTTTTTCACCTTCGTCTAGGCAGGCATCGGCTTTGGACCAGGCACTCTTGTCCATTGGATCTTCCGCCAGCTTTCCTAGCTCGTTGCGAGCTGTCGCGATGGAGTTTTGAACACCAGAATTGAAATTGAACTGGTGCTCGTGTCCTTTCTTCTGGAAGGTGCAATTGGACTTCGAGATCTTTTGAGACAGCTCCTTCGTAGTCCTTTCCTGGATGGAATTCACCTCCTTCCTAAACTCTGCCAGCGAAGTGGTAAACTTATCTTGTGAAGCAGCAAGCTTATCTTCGACTACGCGCTGTGACTTTTGGATCTCGCTCATCAGCTTCTCGAACTTGTCGTCTTCCATTACGTAGACTATAAGCTTACGAAACGCAGCCAACCTGTTTCAACACACGTGGCCTAGAGTGAATTATAACACACCACAACACACTTTTTATACTAGGCGTCACGTGCAGACGTGACGCAACACTATCAGTATTAACGTGGGAGCTTATTTTCTGTCTAATTCATTGCATTCAAACGCCAGAAAATACATTATATTTTCGCGGACAGCCCAAACCACGAAAATATTTTACCTGCGAATTTTTCTGTATAGCAAATAATTTCGTGCGCCAGAAATGAACGTGCAAGATATGATAAAACAGGTACCTGTACGGGCAATACCCAGCTGTGACGGAGGTCAGCCTAGACCACTAGCTAGACCCTATAATTATATTAAATTTGCGGCTACAGTGGCATACAAACTTATTCTGGCAGATATTAGAACCCTGACGGTAGGCCGTTAGTCTTTCTTCAATTCTTCTCCAACACCCCCTCAAGTGCTTATACCTCGGTTTTGATGGCTCAACCTCCAAAAAATATTTTGCAAATAGAAAATATTCAAGAGTGAAAATATTTACGTAATTTATTTTCATTGGTAGAAGCAACCACAAAATGTTCTTACTGTCGAATATTTCCTGATCTACGGTATATGTTAGTCTCGGATATGGCTGTATGCAATAGACATGAATATACATACCATTTCCACACTCACAAAGTCCGTTCACCCACTCTGGCAACTGAAAGTGAAGTTAACATAGCAGATAAATTGTTAAACTAGAGAACTTCATGATGGCTAGTGTGAAATTTCAGAAATACATGGCAAAGAGCCCACATTGGCTGATTGAAAGAGACATACTTCAGAAATACATGTGGGGTTGCAGCAAATATGTTAAATCTGTTTAAGTTTCATAATAAGCTTTTAAATAGCAAGAAACTGACATACTGTAATTTGCTTTATTTCACGATACAAGTTTTTGTGAAAACTATTTTCATATGATTTATGTAAATGACTGCTCTATTAGAGTATCTCGATCTTTTTCAAATTTTTTGTGTATGAAAATAATTATACAAAGAGCAAATTATGGTAATTATGATACATAAGTGTTGATATACTCTAATAGAACAGTCAATAAACCTATAATGGTTTAAACACACTGTATCACATTCACCATTGTAAAGTATCAAGTATCGATTGCTAAGGATTATTGATCACTATAGCTTGCTTAAAGTCACATCAACTTGATTACTTGTTTCACATGCCAGACAAGGTATGGGCCCGACTGACCCACCATTTTCATAGATTGAAAATGAGGTTAATACAGGTTACTAGAAACTCTATACAAGCCTAGTATTCTTCCAGGTAATATAACTCAAGTTACTTTACTTACAAATGTAATGCATTACATAGTAATATAGTTACTGTAATGAGTCTAATATTACGTAATGTTATTATTACAAGTAACAAAGTTACTAATCTCGTTAGTAATCCACTGAATAACACCTAGCCACAACAAAGTAACGAAGCCTACTGAATGAAGCTTATTCACCAGCTTCTTACTTATAACCAAGATTTGCCCATTGCCCAACAATGAAATCATGTCACGTGATAAGGTGGTAGTATCACACATGACAGCTTAAGGCTGTTGACACAAAGTAATATATTATTATAGTTACTTTATTTTTGGGTAATATGTAACTGCAACTAAATAGTTCTGTAGCAAGTAATATGTAACTAGTTACTTATAAAAAGTAACTGTCCCAACACTGTACATTACGGTACTCAATTTTTGATCATAAATACTAGTACTTAAAGCCATATCAACTTGATTGCTTGTTTCACATGCCTGACAAGGTATGGGCCTGACTGACCCAATATAGAAAATGAAACTAAAATATAGACTACTAGAAACTGTACAAGCCTAGTATTCTTCCAATACATTTAACTATTGTTTACCTGCAAATATCTCATTAAAATCTAGTTCAGGAGCATGTTATGGCTGCAAACGAGTTGCCTTTTTGTTGAGACCACATCCCTTACTTGCATTTTGTTAATTTTGTATTCCTTTAGTCCTGATTTCTGTTAATACTTATACGTATCAAGAAGTTTGCGGACATTTGCTGTACTTTTGTTGGCAAAAATGCCAGCTGGAACAGGCATGTCCAATACATTTCGATTGAAAAACCATTAAAAATTAAATCGTGTATTGCCTACCTCGAGTCTGTTTAGTAACTTTCCAAATTTGATATGTGCAGAGCAACTCTCTGCGAGTACAACGGAAACTTTGGTGCATCAAAATGGCCTAAACCAACCTGGTGTAGCAAAGTTCCTCATACATTTTGTATTGGGTGTTTCAGGGGCATGCAATAAAAGACGTAACAACTCGGGCGACACGTGATAGCTACCTCAGATTCCAAACCAGATTTGGAAAGAGCAGTGAATTGCAATTAAGATGGGCTATAGCAGAAGAAAATCAGAGGAAATTTAAGCCAAGGTTGGACATCACTTTTTCTATGGCAAATTGAATGGACGCTCTGAGCTATTTCAATGTCTTGACAACCATTAACCTTCTACAGTGACACAAAAGCATTGTGAATTAGTTCTGCAAGTTAGATTGTGAAATCTGTGAATAATGTCCGTGCCATGTAGCATACTTCTTCATATGTTTATATGCTGACCTACCAACTCTTTACTCTCAAGATTGTCACCCGTTAAACAACTAATCAAGTTAAAATGACCTAATACTCTCCTGAAACTCTGCCATGGATGATACAATTCAGTAAGTGGACACGCCCACCATGTTTCAGATCATTAATGTTTGATATAATTGCAAACAAGTTTTAGAATGTAAACATTAACAGTTTTAAGTTACATAACAATCACAGTAGTGACATCACATGTAGTTGTCATGGTATCATACCCTCACTCCATTATAATCTCCAACTTCAGTAACTTTATACACTGTAAACCTAAACAGTGAATAATGTAGTAAGAACATTTTTAGTGTGTACAACCTAAGCTTTATGAAGCCATATATGTTACCACAGATACCATACAACTGACCATACCATACATAAATTGGTACCATAGAAGATGTTATTGATTGATTAACAATCTCTAGTCTGTGTGGTATACTCTACAGTTTGGTGTGACTTAAGTTTGGTGAATCAGCATATGAAACAGGTTGGCAGAAAAAAAAGATTGGCGAATTTACGACCCAGCCATTATTGAAGAATATAAAATAGCTAAATTGGCAAATAAAGTTTCCTTGATTCACTAAATTCACTAAACTTCAGTCACACCAAACTTTCGTCATATATGGTATAAGCCAACAATAATTATTATCTTATAGTGCAATTGTAGTTTGGAGTGAAATCCACCGAATTCAACTTCATACAAATAAACCACTCGTAAAGTGTATCACACAATAATTTGAATTTTACTAATTCATTTATTGATTAACCAACTGATTATGGGATACAATACATCTCATTATTGGGATATAATTACTAAAGGTGTGCCATGATCATGTGATCTACATTTTGTGTAGGAGTTCCCTCCTTTGGTGCCGGCACTACAAAGTGGTTGTTATGAGCTCACATGGGAGAGGTGTGCAGACCTGCCCTCTCCCATGTATGGCATATCAGCAGTCCTACATGACAAGAAGGTATACATCATGGCTGGTAGTGCTCCAGATGATGATACATTATATCATGTCTACTGCTACAACATCACCACTGACCAGTGGGAACAGTTACCTCCCCCTGGTCACTACATGGGCATACTACAAATAATTGATGGGAAATTAACTGTTATTGTTGGAGTGGATAATGTTACTAAAAAGGCTACTAATAAAGTTACCTCCTATATTAATAATGGTTGGACTGACCACCTTCCCAACTTGTTAAGAGCCAGGTTTAAACCAGGAGTAGTGAGTCACTCAGAGTATGTCATTGTAGCAGGTGGAAAGAGAGACAAGGACACTATCAATAATGATATTGAGATACTGAACACTACACAACCATCCCACTGGATGATGTCTAGTGTTCTACTACCAGAGCCAATGTGGGGCATTTTCCCCACCATCAGTGACAACAAGATCATCATTGTGGGGTACAGTAGATCAACAAGGAGGACCAATAGAGTATACCAACTACCAGTGGATATCATCACATCATCCACCACTACCAGTAACCAGCCAGTTCAATGGATGAAGTTACCCAGGGCCCCTCACTATGATACTATAACAATACCAAACTCTCACCCACCAGTGATCATGGGTGGTGATGATCTCCAGTACCTCTGATGTTGCCATGTTGGATGAATCTACTAACAAGTGGAATTCAGTATCATCATTGTCCAGCCCCAGGCATTGTGTTGCTGTAGTCCCCATTGATTCTGATACCATCCTTGTCCTTGGAGGTTGTACTGGTGGAAGAGATGTTGCAGGAGCTAAGGCACATTCCATCACTACAGTGGAGAAGGGAAGAGCTACCCTCATACACACAAAGTAGCAGATATTCTTACAGAAGACACTCAGTGTAGTATCCAGTAAGACTATACACACACTTTGTATGTTACTGTAATATTATTTACTATTAATTATTTCTAATTGAGAATACACTCAGTATATGGGTTGATAGTGGACGTTATTGTAGAGTGGTTTGGGAAACTGGTTATTTTAAAAACTATGTATAACAAATGATACATGGTATATTCTAGGGTAACAGTACAGTGTATCCCCAATTATCTGAACAACATTATTTCCCAGTTCAACAAAATCATTCAGAAAAGTGAACTGGCAATGGATAAGCAGTTACTTTTACGTTTAGATAAGGTATTAACAGAGGTCCTGATAACTGTGGATACAACTGTACTATAAATTCCACAATAAAATACCTTCTTGTGTCTTGGTGATCTCTCTTGGATCATCTTTTCACCAGTGTGGCTACAGTGGCAAGTTATCCACCATTCTCCTTTCTTCTCCTGCAATGGACACTGTCACACTTGAAGTACTCACTCTATACACTCACTTTATGTAGTGATCTCCTCTTGACTGGATGAACTACTTGACAACTTCATAGCTTATGTGACAACTCCACACACCCACAACATTGCTAGTAATTATAGGAGCATTTATAATTTCAGTACAGTATTTAGTGAAATACAACAGTGAGGAGTAACACATCCAGGCTGAGATTCCAAACACGGCAACTTGCTAATTTTATAAACCATATACTAGTTTAAGCAAATGGACCACAACATTACAGTGAACCATCCCAGGAGTTACATAACATCTTGTTTTGATTTATACACTACTAACAAAGTACATACAAGACTAAGTAATGGAATAATTTCAGAGATCTCTACTATTTATTTTCATATTTAGTAGTCCTGTAGACTAATAAATGAATCTCTTTGTAGTTAGTATGAAATAATTATTCCATTCCACTATAGTCCATTTCACTATAGTGCATTCCACTATAGTCCATTCCACTATAATTCATTCCACTATAGTCCATTCCACTGTACTATACACACTCCCACAAATACACTATTAGGATACGGAGATATAGAGGAAATTTGTTCCATGTGCAGATATAGGGAAGCAAGGAGGTATGCACTGCCCTCTCTATGATCCTTAACTACTTTAGAAAGATCGAGATACTCTAAGAATATGTATATGTAATAGGACGGATGGCTGTGGTATTCGGGATTAATAGTGCGAGCATTGTAAACAGGAAGGAGTAAAATAGTGCGAGGCGAAGCCGAGCACTATTTCCTTCCTGTTTACAGTGCGAGAACTATTAATCCCGAATACCACAGCCATCCGTCCTATTGCAAATTAATCCGACAACCATAGCAACTGTTACTAGGCAACAGAAATTCAAAAAATAACCACTGCAAAAGACCAATCACACTTAGCAACCGTTGCCTGGCAACCGTTGCTATGGTCTCAAAATGACTTTTACCTTAGCAACTGTTACCTAGCAACCGTTGCTAAGCAACCATGTTGTGTCATGCCTTGGGGCATCTATCACTATGGTAACAATAGTTGTCAAATCGGACATTTACTTCTAATATAAACACACCACACTATTTTAGCCAATCAAATTAGTATTATAGATTTTTGTCATGGGACCTTGACAAACAAGTGTAATACTAATTCTATTGGCTAATCGCTTGACATATTTCAATATAATACGTCAAGCTGCTATTGAGAGTATTATACAGTAACACATTCAGTTGTTGGATTATAAATGTGATACAACAGAAGATGTCCTTGGAACTTATCTGAGTAATTAAAAATTAATAGTGGGGACATACAGCTTGGTACACTGTGAAATTTTATATTATCTAATTTATTCAAAGAGGACGGGATAGCTACAAAAAGCTAAGCCTGCACAATGGTGCTTCCCAAAAACTTACATATCTACAGTGGCGATTCTAGGGGGGGCCAAGTAGGGAACAGCATGACTATTGTTGTATGGCTATATGATTTCCCTCTGCTATAGCTCAGCTCTTTTCAAATCTGGTCCAGAATCTCAAGTTTCCATCGTGTGCCACGGGTTATTACGCCTCTTATTACGTTCCCCATAATGCCTAATACAAAATGTATGGTTACACCAGGTTAGTTTAGGCCATTTTGACATGCCAAAATTTCTGTGAATTAGACTTCTTCTGGTATCATTGTACTTGTAGAGTTGCCTTACATGTATCACACCCAGAAAGTTATTAAACAGACACGACGTAGGTAGTACACAATAATTAAATTTCAATGAAAATGTATTGGACATGCCTGTTCCAGTTGGCATTTTTGCCATGAACAAAAAATATAGGAAATGTCTGCAAACTTCTTGTTATGAAAAATAACCCTTAACAGCATGACAATTGTACCTTGGTCAGTCACTATTTACCAGGCCACCAGGAAATTTTGGAGAAACTGCAAAACGTATTCCCTTGAAAATTGCACTTAGACACTCATCAACTAGCACGCCAACTTTTGTAGGATTTCTTCAAGGACTGTGTATTTGGCAAGGTATTAACTCTATATCTGAATCACATGACGTTTTGGCCAGAAGTAACTATTTTCGGACCAAACCAAAATGAAAAATTTAAGCATGTAGCTATAGGGTAGTCACTTAAGGTCTAGTCTACCAAGTATCAGCTTATAAATCAACACTATGCCTCAGAATCAGAGGAGGTAGAGGAGGTTCAGAATCAGAGGAGGTAGGACATGATGTATGTGACATATGCATACTGTACATTTTGCCATAGGGTTTAGTTCTAGTAAACCGTGAAGATCAGCGTGGTATTTATTGTCTGATATAGTAATCCAATAGTGAAGAAATCGTTTCATCTACTAAGCCCCACTAAGCTCCAACAATATCATGGTAAACTTTGCAATAGAGCATTATTTAGAATAAATTCTGATCTTAGTTTCAGGTACCTGTGTTTTTGTTTGCTACAATTATTCTTAGTTGTTAGTAGTAAAAGCAATCGACTTCAGTGTCTACAATGATGCAAGTAGCTTATACATTAAGTTTTTTTATTTGGTAATATCATTGGAATTCAATTAAATTATGCAAAATTGTACGTGTTATGGCATTGAAGAAAGAAGAAACAAGTCTAAGATAACTACAATGTATAAGATAATTAATGGCAATCTAAGTATACCCACAAATGATCTAATACCTAATCACCGTCCATCAAGGGAAGGATATTATACACAGCTTGACACTATGATTGATTCTTATAAATTTTCCTTTTTCCCTTCTACAATCAGACTCTGGAACACACTCCCCCCTTTGTAATTCACTCCCCTACCTTAGATGAGTTTTGTACTAACCTGAACATTCATTATGATCACACCTGTGCATAACAATCTTTTTGATTTCTGCATGGTAACAAATATAATATAATAATAATATCATGTCCCACCCCCTCCTGGTTCAGAATATAGTTAAATTGCAAGATTTAAGTGAATAAAATTGAAATCTTCTAATAAAGCAGTCAGGATTATATCAACTACTCTAATAGAACAGTCAATTACAGCTGCAGTGGAAATTCCATTCAAAATACTTCCATATTGTATCATTCTTCATCTGACAATATTCCAATTAAAAATTTACTGAAATGTGATTTGCTTGTGACTTTGTAGCAAGTGTTTTGACTCTCGGTGTATTGGTAGTAGCCCAGCTATAGATCGTCATAACACATACCAAACACTCAAAATGATTTTTGATGTTTATGGTGTCAAACAGCTGAAATCATCTCATAAAATTCATCGGAACTTGTAGTTAAATGCATCAATGAATGACCGAAATTTGATTGGCCTACATGTGTTCATACATTTAATAATATCTGAGACATAGTGTTGATTTATAAGCTGATACTTGGTGGACTAGACCTTGAGTGACTACCCTAGCTAATGCACAATTGCATTTAAATCTTTGCATTTCCTGTGCTTTGCGAGGTGTGGTCTGAAAATATGTACTTTTAGCCAAAATGTCATGCAATTCGGACATAGACTGAATGCCTCACCAAACACACAGTTCTTGAATAAATTCTACAAAACTTGGTACTTGGTGTGCTGGTTGGTGAGTGTCTAAGCTAACAATGATGTAAACTTCAAGGGAATACATTTTTATGGTTCTTGCGTACGAGCATCCGAAAATTCCTGGTGGCTGAACATCGGTGGCTTACTCTACCACTGCATTCTTCAGTGAGACATGATATTGGAAGTGTTATCCCACTAGCGATCCGTGAAGCCTATAAATGTAGGAGCAAGGGCGTAGGAGACGGTGCGACAAGTGAGGCAAGAGCCTCACCACATTTTGATCCAATTTTTAGAAATATCCGGAAATCGTATTGCTAGTGTTTCGGAGCATAGCATACGTATACTTTTGATTTATGCTAGAATATATACGCATCGGTAAGAACTGGTAGGATTCAAAACTCAAGGACTGTTAGGCGATATAAGTAACCGTTTGAGACAAGAAAGCCTTAACCTTTACAGTCATGCACGAGGGTCACGCAAATGGTTTTCGATTAACATGTAGCGTGATTACCAGGGAGGGATTCCCCAACTCAGCCAGGTGTGAGGCCGCCTCGTGTACAAGGATGTCATTGTCGAAACTGGCTGTTAAATGGTCGACTCCAATGACTGGAGAAGAACCTCACCACCCAGCGATTTCTTTTACCTTTACAGCGCGAGTTCGGACAGAAGACGGTAACTAGTAGCATATATAGATTATATATTCCTATGCTAGTAGAAGGGAAATATGCCCAGAAATGGTCCAAAATGCACTATCAGATTAGCTAAATTCAAAAATTTCCTGGGGGGCATGCCCCCAGACCCCCTAGAATGGCAACTCTTATAGTACATAATTTACCTAATTTAAGCTATACGATTGCACGGGGTCTTCAGAGACTTGGATTTGCCTTACCACTTTAAAAAATTCTCCTACACCCCTGAGGAGAGTCTGGCATTGTTGGGAGCAGACAGTGCCGAGGTTGTGAGTAGAGTTGTGCATCAGTACAAAACAAATGACAGGTCATAATAACACTGCACACTTACGGCTCACTTGTCAGGACGCGCTGTAACATCAAGTGATGATGTTGCTATATAATAACGGAGATTCTGCTTGAAGTCGGTGCCCGAACGAAATTTTTAGAATACAAGTTAGTTGTCTACTGAAAACCACGCCGCAAGAAAGAAATGAAACTCGACTCGTATATTAGACTTCATGGTAGTAGTTGATTGGAGCCAGCACATGCTGAATGTCGCGTGAGATTGTAGAAACAGTACAAGTTTACCTGACGATCGATAGTGTAGTGCCCCGGTCTAGCTAGTGGCAAGGGACAACCGCATTTCTGTTGAAGTGCAGATCAGCAAATGATAGTGAAGTAAGTTGCTACTGTAAATTTTTAGTGGAAACAACTGATGCAAAGAAAGCTGCACCCTGGGCTGCACCAAATACTGACACAAATACAGAGAACAATTGAGTGGAAGAAAGTTTATATTTAACATAGACTTTTGTACTGAGAATGGTGAAATAGTGGACATAGCTGCCTTAGACAGTAGCAATATGAAGGTGGAAGGTATCGCTTGTTATGGTTGTAACTTGTTGGTGTTGATGCGGAGAGACAAGTGGCTCTCACTCCAGGCATAGATCCTTTATACTCCAGGTAATAACATTATTGATGATCAGAACAGCTTAGAGAACACTGCTGTTGGTACGGACTCCTTTTGTTATGGGACGTCGTATTGCTAGTAACTCTATTCTCCATAGAATGGACTCCCAGGTCTGTGTGTGTGTGTGCGTGTGTGTGTGTGTGTGTGTGTGTGTGTGTGTGTGTGTGTGTGTGTGTGTGTGTGTGTGTGTGTGTGTGTGTGTGTGTGTGTGTGTGTGTGTGTGTGTGTGTGTGTGTGTGTGTGTGTGTGTGTGTGTGTGTGTGTGTGTGTGTGTGTGTGGGTGCAGTGTTTGTGTGTTGTGTGTGTTGTACTCGTTTTTTTTGCTAAAGTTCTGTCACAATACTTCGATTGTTTAGTAGGCTGCACTGATATATCTTTGTTCCATCTTCTTTATCAGGAGAGGCTTGCAGAGCCCACACAAGAGCTCATCTTGTGGTGGAGACACTCCTGATCGACAGATGAACCCAACTATGCCACCTCTGTCCCCAATAACAGCAACTACTGACGACAGTCTTGAGGACTCCATAGTAAGTATATTATGTATCTGTAACTTTGTGTATATATTTATGTATTTACCTACATGTCAAAGTGTTTGTACTTACTGGGTATATAACTTCTGTGTGTGTTCAGATACCATCTTGGGTAGAACGGGAATTTAGGTTGGCTCAAAATGTGTTCAGTAACTTACCAACAGTGGACTCCACTTTGTCTCCCAGTAACCATGCTCTTCGGAATGAGAAAATCAGCTTGATGTCCATCACACAAGATGATGTTCCTCCAGCAGCAATACAGAGGGTTAGCTCTTTTGATCACATCAAAGAAGGGGACCAAATTGTTGAGGGACCACCTGTACATAAACACTTGGAAAGAGTTAGTTCAGCTGGTGATTTTGGGGCAGATGCAGCACCCTCAAAATCTGCTAACTCAGGTTTTCCTAAACTTAACAGAAACCTTCTTCAGTCAAATGACTTTAAATTGGTTCAACTAATGAATTGGGTAGAGAATTCCACAAATTGATAGCAGAGGGTAGGAAAGAATTTAAATATGTATCAGTTCTAGCAAAAGGAGTGATGAAACGCTGGTTGTGTCCACGGGTAGGTGTTGAGAGGGGTATAAGTGTAAATGAAATGTCAACAAGACCATGTAATATTTTGTAAAACGTTATCAATTTAAAAAAAACAAAAAAACAAAAAAAAAACTTCAGTGTTTGAGTAGTGGCCACTTAAGATGTTTGAGCATGGTAGCTACACTACTGTGATAGGAAAAGTCATTTTTAACAAAGTGAGCAGCACTACGCTGAACCTTTTCTATTTGGTGTTTCTGATATTGAAGGTGTGGGGACCACACTGTAGCAGCATACTCTAGTATGGGTCTCACTAAGGATGTGTAACAATTGGATTTCACTGTTGTTGGACACCGGAAGAGATTACGTTGTAAAAAAGTTTTTGCTTTGATGGCTTTGTTACAGATGACATTGACATGTCCTTCCAAGTTAGGTGTTCGTCTATCACTACTCCCAGGTATTTAGCTGATTTATTTTGCTGTATTTGTTGACTATGGATTTAATTTGATAACAATGTTTATGTATGTTTTTTTCTTGTTATAGCTAGATGGATACATTTAGATGGGTTGAACTTCATTTGCCAAGTATTTTCCCAAGGTGTGTGTGTAGTGTGTATAGCTTTCTATGAGATTCCCAGGAGGTCAGGAGGATTTGCTGACTCACACTTAGTACCCAAATGGGTAGTTATCAGCTTTTACAAGACTTGCTTTCTGTATGTAGCTTGTTTAGTGCAGTATGTAAAACTTATCCAATAATTTACAATATATCTATCACACACAGGATGATCATCAAGTTAACTCTGTATTAGAGTCATTAACAAGAAGCCACCAAAGTCAGTTGCCAGTAGCAACACAACTGGTACCCCAGTAGTGGTAAGTAATGAATAATGATATGGGCATGTGATAACCATGCAGGCATATGGCCACAAACTACACCTCATCACATAACAGGTTATAATGTCTTTCTGTAGGACAATGACAGGAGTAGTAGTGGTGGTGGTGGCGGTCAGAAGGAACATAGTAATAGTCCTCGTATGAACAGATCTAAAGCTGTATCCAAATTGAGAACAAAAACCACAACGTGAGTTTGCAAAGTCTAAAGAGTTGGCATGTGTGTGAATACTTGCAAGTAAATATATAGTTTTGTATGTGTGTGTGTAGTGTGTGTTTGTGTAGTAATTCTCAGTCATGTTGTTACAGGCTTGATGAAATGAAATCAGAGCAGGCAAAGTTACAGAGCCAGTTAAAAGAGTTTGAGAAGAAACAAGCTGACTATGAGGAGGTGAGACTAGACCACCACAGTAGTGTATCACCAGTGTTGGGCAAGTTACTTTTTAAAAGTAACTAGTTACATATTACATATTACTTGCAACAGAACTATTTAGTTACAGTTACATATTACCCATAAAATAAAGTAAGTGTAACAATATTACATATTATATTACTTTGTGTCCACTGCCTTAAGCTGTCACGTGTGAAACTACCACCTTATCACGTGACATGATTGCATTGTTGGACAATGTGCAAATCTTGGTTATAAGTAAGAAGCTGGTGAATAAGCTTCATTCAGTAGGCTTCATTACTTTGTTGTGGCTTGGCATTACTCAGTGGATTACTAACGAGATTAGTAACTTTGTTACTTGTAGTAATAATATTACGTAATATTAGATTCGTTACAGTAACTATATTACTTAGGTAATGTGTTACATTGTAACTTGAGTTATATTACCTTCTTTTATAGCGTATTTCGTTATATTACTTAGTTACCACAAAAGTAATGATATTACGTAATGCGTTACATAAGTAACGCATTACTCCCAACACTGTGTATCACATGATCTTGTTGTCATGGTGCAGGAACTAAAGAAAGCTAAACAGGAAACTGAACAAGCTCAACAAAACATGAGACATGAGCTAAGACAACTAGAAGATAACAAAAAGAAAGTAAGGAAGTTGTTTGTAATATTTGAGCACTTTGTCTCCTTTTTATGTAACTAAACATGTTACTTATTATAATGTACATTATTGTGTGTGTCCAAAAACTGTCTACTATAGTCTGGTTCCTTATGGATAGCAAAAAATTCCCTCCTCGAAATTTTGGATGGTGGTAATCTGCAAAAAATCTTCCCCTCAAAAAATCCTATTAGAATAAGTATACCGTATAGCTGGTAATTTTCGAAAGGTTTTTATTTTCGGATATTTCGAAGAGGCCCTTCTCTTCGAAAATAAATTCCCACGTCCGGTTGTTTTTCAAAAATAAATTCCCTCAAGTGAAAGCAACCGTCCAACTTTCGGCGATTCGTTCGTGTATTCTTCGAGTTTTAGCTCAGTATTGCTGATGATAATGGGTTTCTTTATCACAGTGCTACAGGCGTGCGGAGCTAGAGAAGAAGAGAAAATATGAGGAGAGAATCCGGGAAGTTGAGCATGGGTCATTTTCGCCATTGATTTTTTCATGTACTGGAGGTATGGGACCTTTGGCCACCGTTGTTTACAAACGAATTGCCACACTACTCGCTGAGAAGCATGGACAATCATATAGCAAAACATTGTACTGGTTACGATGTAGGCTGGGATTTTCATTGCTCCGTTCAGCTGTTCAATGTTTAAGAGGTTCAAGGTCCTCTTACCACCGCTGTGGATCGAGCGAGACAGCTGTCATTGACCTTGCTTATGCAGAAGGCAGGCTGGACTCAGCTTCACCTGACTAACTTTATATTTGTTTCATGTGCTTGTAAATGTGCGTCCTTTATTTTATGCACAGAGTTATGTTGTTGTTGTTTTATTTTTGATGATAATGGGTAAACTGTATCATTACTGTACCAATAACCAGAAAACAGGTTCCAGAATGGGAATTGATGCCGTCTGCTATAGAATCTATGGTATATGATCGAGCGTGTTCGTGCCAGTGAATTCACTCCACCCGAGACTCCCTCAGTCTTCTCTCCAGTGCACAGGAATGGGGATTACTCCATCAGCAAAGCAAACATTCACGCATCTTCATAATTTGTGACACGGATTTCCGTTTATTTGAAATCCATCCGGACTTCAAAATATGCACTCTTCGAAATTAAGATTTTGCTTCTTGTGCGAAAATTTCTGTTTCGAAAATAACCCGCTAGCTATACGGTATGTGACCGTCTCAGCAAAAACCCGACATGTTCGCACAATTAAAAAAATTTTTTTTTATTCACTCAGCATTATTGGCAGTGTCCAAGGAATAGATCATCAGTTTCAGCCTTCTGTGGTGTGTAGTTTTGAAATTATATCACTAGACAGTAGGAAGAGTAAGATAATCGATTTGTACATTGACTATACTGAAAATAAACTACAGGTGCTTACATTCGCAGTCATAACTTCCGTTTGGATTAGTCTACAACTTTGCAATTTGGCTTAAAATGTTCACCATTGATCAGCACATCAGCCAAGATATAGTGTTAGCCCTGTAGACACTTGCGCATATGGATATGAAGGCAGTTTGGTAGAAGAAATGATAACGATCTTGTTATGTTTACCGTATCGTAAACAAACGCACGTGACACACATACCGTTGAAGGTACAGAAACGAAACAAAGATTTTCAAACTCTCCATGAGCAGGCGAATAAGATGGTATATAGTTTTAATCAATTTAAATCTACCTTCTTTGAATACTGGCCCGATAAAAACTTGCGTATTTTTCTTTGTAGCATGCGTAATTTTATGAAATATTTTTAAATTTCGTTTTTCTCAATATGCATGCTTGTGTGAACAAGTCGGGTTTTTGCTGAGACGGTCACATATATCAACCTCCCTACATCAACCCCACAGTGTCTACTTACCAGTGACAAGAACGGAACATGAGTTGTGGTAACGATTGAACATGAAGTAGTCTCGTATCAACTCATTGATCAGCAGGTGCTCTACAAAATACACTTGCTTAAAAGGTGATTCGCTGTACTTCAATTTTTGCTAAAATGGTGCTTGACGGGTCTGCAATGAAAAATCAACCAACTGAAACTCACTTAACAAAGTCCAAGGTTGGTTTCCTAACTCCCAGACACCTTTTTGGACCATATTAATTGGAGATTTACAGTGTTTAGGTGCCAACGCAAACTGATGCCCTCGCTCATGCTATGATTTAGAAACTCACAGCATCTGTTTTACCAAGAATACGCATCTGTCTTCGATAGTATAGTGACCACCGTGTAAAGCACCATTCATGGAAACATTGAATTGCTCTAAACAACATCGCTGATGCTGCTGCCCATTTTTATTTAAAAACCTGAAAAATTAAAATGTGCGCTGCAGAAACAGCAAGGGGAATCACCGTATTATTACCCTATGGTTTGATGTAGACTTGGGTAGGATTGATCACCCAGAGTTGGAGGAGAAACTATAGAGGTAGATTTTTTCATTGCCAACCCTATATATGGTACTCTAATAGAACAGTAATGTAATATACATTGAAAGCCATGTCAGCTTCCTGTATATGTGGATGACCAACCATGTGAAACCACGATACATGCATTTCAGAATTACCCAGATTTATTGAGTAGAATATAATGTTTCATTTAATCTAACGTTATCTAATGTAATTAATGACAATAATGTAAGACCAGACTAATATAATCAATGGTGCTATTCCCAAGGGTGGATTTAGGGGCTATTTAAGGGTACTGAAGCAGTCCCCACTCCCACCCCTTAAAAACTTTTACTATGCTATCTAGGTATGGGCACAGGGAAATGTGTTTCCAAGAGTTCAACCAAGATATACTACCTGTGGTGGGGGTTAGCGAGGGGGTTATTCGCCTATGCCCGACTACCACGAATACGGGCTGAGGGTGGGGAAAGGTCGGGGATGGTGAGGGAATTGATTGCTAAATTTCCCCTGACATAGTGGGGATTTGTCTTCACTAAAGTAATTCACTCAGGCAACAAAAGTGTGTGCTTTCAGTTTAGGAAGGAGTGGCTCAGGTGTTAGCTACTACATTCATATCCCACTCGAACTAACTCATCGCTAGACCAACACCACACGACTGTACAATTCCCCTCCTAGCCCTTGGTTTGCAAGTTGAGACTTGGTCGGGGTTTGCATCTCCAGTACTTTCCCAGTAGGTGGGAATTGTAATTTTCAGTGATGCAAATCCCCACCTTCCCTAACCTCAGCCCATATCAGTGGTAGTGGGGCTTACACTGATAGGTGCATTAGTGTAATAGAAAATTCCTCTTGTGTATAATTCTGACTTCTGCAACAACTTTCTTGCAGGTTGGCAGATACAGGAGGGTTGCAATGATTTCATCCCTTTGAAAACAAGGCGCATGCCCAAGATCAGTTTACAGAGCTGGTGCAGGTGGGTGAAACTGCCTACTGTACAGCAGCCAAGTGCGCAATTTTCAATGTTTGCAACCCAATTTTGACTAATTAACTTGTTTTTTTTTGCATGTTTATTTTGTATACATCATTGCCATGACTACTTTGACTTTGGTATTTGTGGTCACATGTGACTGAGGAATCATACGTGTTATTTAACACTTCATTCCATTTGATGGTTTCAAAACAAAAAAAAAGCTAATGACCTAGTTAATCACTTGATGCCATCCTAACATCACCCCTATCAGGGTCAGAAGGCGGGCTCTGATTATATGCAACAAGCACCTCTAAAAATAATTATCGTTTTAATGGTTTAAAGCTAATTCTAAAGGCTTCACTTGCGTTTTCTAAAAGCTTTTAATGTAATGGTAAGATTTAACAGTGAAACATTGCTGCATGGAGAGTGATTATCATCAACTATCACTAACTACGTAGCTTAGTAGCTACTACTGAGGTAGCTAGCTGCTAGACTGAAACTACTGACAATTTCCATGTTCTAGAGTGAACACTTGTTTTGAAAGTCTGGATGTGTCCCTGGTAACTATTCTGAAACATTCTCCAAAACTTATTTCTTAACCTGAAACCCCTCTGTGAATTTCTAGATCCGTCACTGAAGTCCCTACATTAGCAACTGTGTAATTGTGACCGAATTTGAGAAAACTGTTGATCTATGCACAATTATACTTTTGTAATAAAACACATTGGGTAAATGCAAATTTTCCAGAAAAAAAAATTGCAAGTTTTTATCGCTTCACTGGTGGGTAGTGAATTAACACTCCGATGGATAAATCCTGGGCATCATTGTGTTTGCCTGTTCATAGGAGTTCAAAAAACCTTGTCAGGTTTCTAAGTTACAGATGTTTGTTTACGTTGCAGTGATGAAAGATTTTAC
Source organism: Dysidea avara (assembly GCF_963678975.1). Taxonomy (NCBI): domain Eukaryota; kingdom Metazoa; phylum Porifera; class Demospongiae; order Dictyoceratida; family Dysideidae; genus Dysidea; species Dysidea avara. The sequence continues at coordinate 3,158,333 of NC_089282.1, forward strand.
CAATGATCTTTGTTGTGTGAATTCATCTTCCTTCTTGAACACAGAAGCACACCTTGGGCAAAAACTCTACCTTGGTGGATTCACAAATTCACAGCAAACACAATGAGCCAAGATTCATTGTCCTGTGCCATTGTATCAGTACGTTATGTTCGTAAGCTCCTGTAGATTATTTTCTCAGTGACTACTGTACACATCAATTATTTGCTCGTCCCACACTGCTGATTTTATGAAGCTAAAACTTAGCCAGTCCATTTCTCTGTCTCTATGGACAACAAAGAACCATAAAATGAATTTTGAAAAATGTGCAGATATTGACGGTTTTCTAAAATTAGGTCACAATTTGTAGCCACAGTCAAAGCGAAGCTAGCAAGCAAGGACAGCAGTCAAGCTACTTTACCCAAGATGTGAAATGTAACAAAAATAAATAGAATGAAGTGAGGCCATTATGTTTGTATTGCTTGTTTCCCATCCCTAGGTGAAAAACACAGTTGGTCATTATTGATTGTCATACAGTACTGTAGTACTGGTCATGAAGGTTTTCTTGCCCAAAATTTTCACAAAGAAGCTGCATGTGTAGTCAATTACCTTTGTTTCATTACTTTTTGTTTCTATGTTCCCTAATCGGATTTATAATTCATAATTATTTCTTGTACAGTCATACATGACTACTCTATTAGAGTATCTTGAGGGCTATGTATCTTGTGAAACAAAACTGGAGGGGCTCCAGACCCCCTAGCTGTGTTTATTTGTTCAGCTATCAGTCCCTCAGTGTCTCCCTCTATCACAGAATAATATAGTGTATTCTTATGATCAGCAATCAAATGATTAAATTTAATATTAGTACAGCTATCTTAAACTTGATGTTGGAATTACCCAATAAAGTAGTGATGGTCTAATAACAAGAGTACCACTATTATTAACTCCTGCTAATAGTCAACACAACAGTTTGACTTTCAGTCAACTAACTAGTATTATTAATCTTTGTCAATGTTGACCGTTGTCACAGATCAAATTACAGTTAGACATCTCCTTGCTAGTCATTTAGCCTGTAATTATGCTAACTTTAAAGAAGTTGAAGATATGGTGGTTAAGGATATTTTATTTTTAGAGTCTGGCCAGCCCAGAGAACCACTAGATCGTGAGTTCTTGTGTCGAGAGCTGAAGATGAATCCAGACCACACCACCAAGTCATTGTGAGTAATGGTAGCATACACCTGTATGTAATATAGTTTAGTGTTGTATAATAGGACTATTTTTTGGGGGGGGAGGTTGGTAGTGATTTTCGTGGATTGGCTGCTATCTGTGCCCCCTCAAAGTTTGCAGCTGTAGTAAATGACATTGTTAAAGTATCATTTATCCATTTATCCTGAAAAGTGAAAATTTCTCCCCTTGAAATTTTGGTTGGTGGTGATCAACAAAGTATTCCTAGAAAATATCCACTATACAGTATTGACTGTGTTGTAAGCTTTGTATACAAGTGGTTGTCTTGCGTAAAATCTGCTCTGATATGAAGGTATGCCAGAACTAAGTGGTCCCTTGTGTTAGGCTCTGTGCCACCTAGTCTGGCAGCACCTGCCAAAGTGGCATGTGTTGCCAGACTGTGTGCAAGTTTCAATGGGCAAAACTTTCGCGTTAGAGGGCAGACAAGCTTATTCACGGTTAAACTTTTGTGGTAGACAAAAGGTGCTTGCTCAAAACATTTAGCTGTGCATGTAAGCAATGCACATTTGTCCACATTCCTGATAAGTGGGTGTGGCTCACAACAATTATGATGCATACATACACCTGATGATCAATTAAGCTTCATGCTTGCCTTCATACTACTGGGTGTGGCTCCATGTATGACTAGCTACAGACAGTGATACACAATTCCAATAAGTGGGTGTGGCTCATGAAAGAAGCTGGGCTGCAGCAGGACTTTCCATGTTGCTAATTAAGCAAATTAATTTTATTTCACATATCAGTCAATCTGATCAGATAAGCTAGTAGCAGGCTGCATTCGCTGGGAAACTTTCGCAGCTTTTGACAGAACCGTAAAATCCATTTTGCCCATTGAAACTTTCTCCCTATACAGTACACTGGGCCCTATATACCTTGGGACCAACCAATTTTCAAGTTCCCACATTAACAGGATCTGTTTGTATGTCATACCTGTGATGTGTGACCATCCTTCACTATCAGTACACACTGTTGTATTACATATCATGTACAGTTAGTTGATGGTTGTCCTCCTCCCTATTCCAGACCACTACTCTACACAATGCTGGCCTACTTCATGACAAACACCAGTACTACAAGTCATCAAGTGATGAGGTCACAACCACAACAAAGTGAGTGTAATTTTATGAGACATTGAGATGGGAGGTGTACACTGATATCTTACACAGTGAAATATCACTGTCTTGTTTATGAGACCACCTCATTGTAGTGACCATGTCAAGTAGGTACCAAACATAGCTAAGGTGTACTTCATAGCTAAGGTGTATGCAGCCAATTGTCTCAAACTTCATTGCTACTGTTGACACCAATAATTTTTGTGGTGCTATTACTAAGGAACTTGTTTTGGCATTCACTAAGTTATTGAAGATTTTTTGTAAACGTAGAGTGAAACTGTCGACTACTGGACCTGTAACCAAAACAAGTCGTACCCATAATGAGGATTATTCATAGTGATGCAAATCCCTATTATATACTTCCATGACATCATATTGCAGAAGACCATAGTTGCCCTATTATTGATATTCGTCTACAATGACATCACCTATAGGCTGTGTATTCATGTGCGTAGCTGTGTTCTAGTCATAGGCCTGATAATTTGATGGTGTAGTTACATAGCACCCCTGTCTTTAATCCTGCAGTAGAGACCACCATCGAAACCTGGTTCAGAATAACTTTATAGACAGCATGTTATGGCATGGCTCCATGCCTATAGACAAGACAATACCACACATTCCTGATAAGTGGGTGTGGCTCATAAAAGAAGATGGCTTACTGCAAAACTGAGTAAACTATGACTCATCAGAGGAGGGTGGAAGCGGTTTAAGCACTGTTAAAATGAATTATGCTAAATACTCGTTTTCTGTTATTAACTAAATTGTGTGGATGGTGTAACAAAGTGTGGCATCATTGTCTTGTTGAAGAATATACATACCTGGTTAGTGCAAGTGTACTACATGCGAAAGTATTTCATCAGTTTTGCCCTGAAAACTAAATGATTTTACAAAACAAAGTACACCATTGTGATGCTTACGCAAAGTACAATCTAAATATCTAATGATCCCCAGTGATCCCTAGTTTTGTATTACGACTATTGAAGCTCACGTGAAATTCTAAACAGAGGTATGCAATTAACGTAATACTTTTGAGCAGTGCTTCCACCCTCCTCTAATGACTCATATAATAACTGTGTGTTTATATATTGATTTGACAATAGTAATAATTGATTAGTGGGTGTGGTTCTGCTTTAGCCTGCAGATAAATATGAAAATGGATTATGCCTACTAAAAAAAAAAAAATAGGTGTGGGTCCAGACAGTAACACATACAGTGTAAGTCTATGATACGTTAATACAGTTCTACAATAAATAAGTTCACATGTGATCTGACCCATATATTCTATAAAGTGACCGGATAACCCAAACAAAACCCAGCTACAATGCTGTTGGAGACCAGGGAATTTCCCCACATTAGTTTTGCAAATCTTGCATATGATAAATTTAACCATTGATACTTATTGTCCTAGAGATCTCCTGGAGGTTTATCCTAATAATAGACAGTCTTGTAAATAAGTTACTCAACATCCGGTAGACTCCACAGAGGATTGGGAGAACTGTTGGACAGACTAGTTGTGTATTTGCTTGTAAATATAGTCAATTGAATTATAAGTGTATGGAATGGCATTAGGCATGTGTGTGTGTAAGAGTGCATATTACACTTATTTCATCTCCTTGTACAGGTATGACCAGTGACTCTAGTAGTGTAGAAGATGATGAAACAACTGAAGAGCAGTCCCACACAACAAACAATTACACTACACACATCACTGACAATATCACTATTATACAGCCTGTATGTGATGATCAACAGTGATTATAGGAACTAATGTACAACTATTATTGTACCAATGACTTTGTCATCAAGACGGTGTCTCGGGTCTTAAGTATGATGGATTTGAAAAGGGTAGGAGCAATCTGTAAATCTTAGCCAAACAATGAGACCATCAACATAGTAAGTTTACCAGCTTCTTTACCAATATCCACACAGGCTATATATTTGATTCTTTGTCAAGGCTACATGTCATGATTGCCTGGAGCCTTGAGAGTAAGTTCATTTACAGCCCCATGTGTTCCTTTTTAGCTTATAGTACCATAGATCGTATATTCTTGGGTACGAAGAATATACGATCTATGATAGTACTATGTACCCGTAGTATAACTATTGCTACTATTTTCCCTTTGATATAAACTCAGAATCAAAGATAAGTCAACTATTTAACCTATTTTTATAGTGAATATATCCGGAGTTATACTAATTTATGCGAATAACTTTACCGAGCCACACCCTTTCTTTGTACCTTTTGTGAAATGGCCACAGCACCAGATGATCTCAGCGAAAAGTTTAAGAAGCTTACTATCGAAGGAATCGAGTCTCTGGACCAACAGTTAGGCGCCGGAGCATATGGGAGAGTGTACAAAGTGAAACATGGTGAAGTTGAGTGCGCCGCCAAGGAGATTCACCCAATTCTCGCTCAAACACGCACTTGGCAGGTTCAAAAGTTTGAACAAGAGTGCATCCGCTGTAGCGAGCTTGTTCACCCCAACATCGTACGGTTCATGGGTCTCTATTATTCCAGTCCAGAATCACTTCCGGCGATAATTATGGAATTGATGGATGAGAGCCTAGCAGATTACGTCGAGAAGCCGAATATCAGCCTGAAGAGGAAGATCTCTATATTACACGATGTAGCTGAAGGACTGACCTACCTTCACACTCGTACTCCTCCAGTAATTCATCGCGACTTGTCCCCCGGTAACATCCTGTTGAAGTATGCTTCAGTGGAGCAATTTCCGCCACTTGCAAAGATTGGAGATTTGGGCGTGGCTAAAGGAGTGGACGTCAACAGCATGACCACAATGAGACATCTCACTCGAGTTCCAGGGACGCTTCATTTTATGCCCCCTGAGGCAATGGCAGACAACTACGAGTATGGATTGTCCTTGGATGTCTTCTCCTATGGAGGGATAATGCTTCACACTGTCAATCAAAAGTGGCCCACACCAAAACCACCTACTGAGTTTGATCCAGTGACACGTCAGATCAAGGGGCTGAATGAAGTTGAACGTCGCAAGGAGTACCTTGACAAGCTGACGGGAGAGGCTGAAGTATTGAGACCACTGGTTGAGGCTTGCTTGGATAATGATCCAGCTATGCGTCCCCCAATCACACACTTGTCTGAAAAGATCAAACCACTGAAGGTTTGTGTGTGTGTTGTGTGGTTAATGTGTGACGTTAAATTGTTCCATATAATACCTCTCAGCAATAGTTATAGAGTTTAGTACTATATGGCCACTCCAATTGATAATAACTATGTTTCTTATCTGCCCAGCTGCAGATGCGACAAATGCAATTGCAAAATTGACGAATTCAATTGCAAACGAGACGAATTCTACTGCAAAGTTGGTGAACTCTACTGCAAATGGGACAAGCAAAAGTTGATGAATTCAATTGCAAAAACTTGTAATATGTGACTGGATCTTGGAAAACCTACCTTTTGGGCACAAGCAAACATTTTGGGAAAACTGCATTGAAAATTTCAACAATTTTTTCAATATTAATGTTTTTTTTGCACATTTGGATAAAGCAACTATTAAACCTTCTTGCTGTGAAGTTTCGCACTCATAGCTTCTTTTTCTTAGGAGATGTGGATGATTATATCAGACTATGTAGTAATTTCACATGCGTGGGACAATTAACTTACAAATTGGGTGATTTGTTCAGGTGCTGGAATGGCTAAAACTTAGTCTTAGACAATAATACATGGGATTTAATTGCAGAAATGTACCAAGAATACTTCATTAAACTATCAGAAATGTCTTTTAAAGTATTCTAGATGGTAAAAACGGAATTGCTGGTAAACAAAGTGATTTGTCACCCTTAATCACTCACAGAACTCAATATACTACCATAAAAGTTAGTTTGTAATGTACAGGAGAGAAAATTGGCCATATCTCAGTAATGCTTAAAGATATTAAGCTGAAATTTTGACACAAGATAGATGAGTACCCAGTACCTTATTTAAGCTATAAAACAGAAAATTGACCAATGTGCCAAAAGGGTAGGTTTTCCAAGATCAGGTCACATATAGCTCGAGTATGAATTACCATAAATCGTGAAATTTTCGTTCGATGTAATTTAGTTAAAAATAAATTCGATGTGTTATAGGGGAATTTGTGAATTGGGCATATTTACGGATTTTTCATGCGTCACGAAAATGGACCATGACTGGACGTATAAAACTTGGCAGTCAATAGACAAAATGTGAAAAAGCAGCTCTGTCAGGTACTCTTATATATTAAAGAAGGTTTAGGATTGGTTGCTAATGTTTTTAAAAGCTTTCTAGCAACATATTTAGTGAGAAAATTTGATAAGAGGGTGGTTTTGCTCGTACCCATGCCTGATGCAGACATTGGCATAACAGCCTCACTGTTAAAGCTTCGGAACTCAAACTCCCGACACAACATTGGTGTGAACTGGGTAACAAGAAGACATGTTCAATTACAAAATCGGGCTGCTTGTTCAGCAGAAACCTCGATTTCAATTTTGCCATTGGAAATGTACGGTGATATTGAAGTCGAGATTTCTACTGAACACATACTGCGATTTTGTAACTGAACACGTCTTGTTGTTAAGCAGCTCACAGCAATGTTGTGTCAGGGGTTTGAGCTCCGAAGCTTTAACAGCAAGGCTGTTATGCCAATGTCCGTATCAGGCATGGGTACAAGCAAAACCATCCTCTTAGTGAAGTTTCTCTCTAAATCTCGCTAGAAAGCTTTGAAAAACATTAGCAACCAATTCTAAACCTTCGTTAATACACAAGAGTACCTCATAGGGCTGCTTTTTTACGTTTTGTCCAGTTGCCTCATAAATTTATACATCCAGTTTTATTTGTTCCGTATACTTCGAGTATGCGCAAATCAAAAATTCCCCCTCCCACACCATACCATACCCATACACACCCACTACTTAATTCATTACTGTGTTGTGCCACCACAGAAGGTTGGCTATTAATAATGGTTGACCACTAGCATACGTACATACAAATCCTTTACAACAACTAACTAATACTTAATCAGATCTTGCATTACAGAAAAAAAAAACTGCATAAGTAATGAAGTGGGGGCTAGCAAAATAAAAATAAGCCCAACAAAAAAATTCTGAGCACCCAGCCCAAGGAAACTCAAGGAAAAAACCTGCCGGCCTTTTTTTTTTTTTTTTGACCATACAGGAAATAACCCAAAAAGCTCCACTCCAGTGCATGTATATGTTAAAGTCAAAAGTTCTCCGTCTGTCTGCTCCGGTTATCTGATGTGAGTTAAGGAATTTCACAGGGGAGGGTGGGTGGGTCCAACCACCCTCCCCTGGGAGGGTTAGGAACACCAATCCATAGTTGATTCTCGGAGGTCTGAAGCAAGGTCCACTCTGGCAACTGAACTTGAAGTGAAGTTAACATAGCAGATAAATTGTTAAACTAGAGAACTTCATGATGGCTAGTATGAAATTTCAGAAATACATGGCAAAGAGCCCACATTGGCTGATTGAAAGAGACATACTTCAGAAATACATGTGGGGTTGCAGCAAATATGTTAAATATCTTTAAGAGTCATAATAATAAGCTTTAAAATAGCAAGAAACGACGTACTGTAATTTGCTTTATTTTTGTGCAAAATGTTTCATGATACAAATTTTTGTTATTTTCATATGATTTATGTGAATGATTACTCCATTAGAGTATCGCGATCTTGTTCAAAATTTTTGCATAAGAATTTTTCTGTAATTTTTGCATAAAATAATCATACAAAGAGCAAATTATGGTAAGTATGATCCATAAGTGTTGATATACTCTAATAGAACAGTCAGTAAAAGATCGAGATACTCTAATAGAGCAATCGATTACTCTAATAAAGCAGTCACAATGTTCATGAGGCAGTGTAGCTTACCTATGAAGCTATAAATAGGATTTTATTTTACATAACAGACGTGATATATTTGGTAAAGGATAACTAGCTATTATTGTTGTGACCTTTTTTTTTTTTTTGGTCTTCAACTGTTTTTCAGCAAGGTGCCCCCCTCTTTCCAAAGTCTGGATCCGCCCCTGATGGGCCCAGCTGACCCACTATTTTTATAGATTGAAATATGGAAAATGAAGCTAAAATATATTATACAGGTTACTGGAAACTCTGTACAATCCTAGTATTCTTCCAATACATTTAACTATTGTTTACCTACAAACATCTCATCAAAATCTAGCTCAGAAGCATGTTATGGCTGTAAACGAGTTGCTGTTTTGTGTAGACCACATTTCATACTCCTTTAGTTCTGATTTCTGTTAATATTTTTATTTATATGCTGACCTACCAACCCTTTACTCTCAAGATTTTCACCCGTGAAACAACTAATCAAGTTAAAATGACCTAATACTCTCCTGAAACTCTGCCATGGATGATATAATTCAGTAAGTGGACACGCCCACCATGTTTCACATAACAAGTTTTAGAATGCAAATATCAACAGTTTTAAGTTACATAACAATCAGTAAGTGACATCAGTCATCACATGTAGTTGTCATGGTGTCATACCCTCACTCCATTATAATCTCCATCTTCAGTAACTTTATACACTGTAAACCTAAACAGTGAATAATGTAGTAAGAACATTTTTAGTGTGTACAACCTAAATAATAAGAAGCCATATATGTTATCACAGATACCATACAAGTGACCATACCATACATAAATTCGTACCATACAAGATGTTATCGATTGATTGACAATCTCTAGTCTGTGTGGTATACTCTACAGTTTGGTGTGACTTAAGTTTGGTGAATCAGCATATGAAACAGGTTGGCAGAAAAAAGTTTGGCATTTACAACCCAGCCATTATTGAAGAATATGCAATAGCTAAATTGGCAAATAAAGTTTCCTTGATTCACCAAATTCACTAAAACTTCAGTCACACCAAACTTTCGTCATAATATATAGTATAAGCCAACAATAAATATTATCTTATAGTGCAATTGTAGTTTGGAGTGAAATCCACAGAATTCAACTTCATAGAAATAAACCACTCATAAAGTGTATCACACAATAATTTGAATTTTACTACAAATTCATTTATTGATTAACCAACTGATTATGGGATACAATACATCTCATTATTGGGATATAATTACTAAAGACGTGCCATGATCATGTGATCTACATTTTGTGTAGGAGTTCCCTCCTTTGGTGCCGGCACTACAAAGTGGTTGTTATGAGCTCACATGGGAGAGGTGTGCAGACCTGCCCTCTCCCATGTATGACATATCAGCAGTCCTACATGACAAGAAGGTATACATCATGGCTGGTAGTGCTCCAGATAATGATACATATGATCATGTCTACTGCTACAACATCACCACTGACCAGTGGGAACAGTTACCTCCTCCTGGTCACTACATGGGCATACTACAAATAATTGATGGGAAATTAACTGTTATTGGTGGATGGGATAATGTCACTAATAAGATTACTAACAAAGTTACCACCTACATTAACAATAATTGGACTGACCACTTCCCCAATTTGTTAAGAGCCAGGAGTAAACCAGGAGTAGTGAGTCACTCAGAGTATGTCATTGTAGCAGGTGGATACAGAGACAAGGACACTATCAATGATGATATTGAGATACTGAATACTACACAACCATCTCACTGGATGATGTCTAGTGTTCTACTACCAAAGCCAATGTGGGCCATTTTCCCCACCATCAGTGACAACAATATCATCATTGTGGGGTACAGTAGATCAACAAGCAGCTACACTACAGTATACCAACTACCAGTGGATATCATCACATCATCCACCACTACCAGTAACCAGCCAGTTCAATGGATGGAGTTACCCAGTGCCCCTCACTATTGCACTATAACAATACCAAACTCTCACCCACCAGTGATCATGGGTGGTCAAGATCTCCATCATCTTCCTACCTCTGATGTTGCCACGTTGGATGAATCTACTAATAAGTGGAATACAGTATCATCATTGTCCAACCCCAGGGATAGTGTTGCTGTAGTCCCCATTGATTCTGACATCATCCTTGTCCTTGGAGGTTCTACTGGTGGAAGAGGTCTTGCAGGAGCTCTGGCACATTCCATCACTACAGTGGAGAAGGGAAGAGCTACCCTCACACACACAAAGTAGCAGATATTCTTACAGAAGACACTCAGTGTAGTATCCAGTAAGACTATACACACACTTTGTATGTTACTGTAATATTATTTACTATTAATTATTTCTAATTGAGAATACATTCAGTATATGGGTTTATAGTGGACGTTATTGTAGAGTAGTTTGGGAAACTGGTTATTTTAAAAACTATGTATAACAAATGATACATGGTATATTCTAGGGTAACAGTACAGTGGATCCCCAATTATCTGAACAACATTATTTCCCAGTTCAACAAAATCATTCAGAAAAGTGAACTGGCAATGGATAAGCAGTTACTTTTACGTTTAGATAAGGTGTTAACAGAGGTCCTGATAACTGTGGATACAACTGTACTATAAATTCCACAATAAAATACCTTCTTGTGTCTTGGTGATGTCTCTTGGATCATCTTTTCACCAGTGTGGCTACAGTGACAGATTATCCACCATTCTCCTTTCTTCTCCTGCAATGGGCACTGTCACACTTGAAGTACTCACTCTATACACTCACTATATGTAGTGATCTCTTGACTGGATGAACTACTTGACAACTTTACAGCTCATGTGACAACTCCACACACCCACAACATTGCTAGTAATTATAGGAGCATTTATAATTTCAGTACAGTATTTAGTGAAATACAACAGTGAGGAGTAACACATCCAGGCTGAGATTCCAAACACGGCAACTTGCTAATTTTATAAACCATATACTAGTTTAAGCAAATGGACCACAACATTACAGTGAACCATCCCAGGAGTTACATAACATCTTGTTTTGATTTATACACTACTAACAAAGTACATACAAGACTAAGTAATGGAATAATTTCAGAGATCTCTACTATTTATTTTCATATTTAGTAGTCCTGTAGACTAATAAATGAATCTCTTTGTAGTTAGTATGAAATAATTATTCCATTCCACTATAGTCCATTTCACTATAGTGCATTCCACTATAGTCCATTCCACTATAATTCATTCCACTATAGTCCATTCCACTGTACTATACACACTCCCACAAATACACTATTAGGATACGGAGATATAGAGGAAATTTGTTCCATGTGCAGATATAGGGAAGCAAGGAGGTATGCACTGGCCTCTCTATGATCCTTAACTGCTTTAGAAAGATCGAGATACTCTAAGAACATTAAATGTGATACAACAGAAGATGTCCTCGGAACTTATCTGAGTAATTAAAAATTATTAGTGGGGACATACAGCTTGGTACACTGTGAAATTTTATATTATCTAATTTATTCAAAGAGGAAGGGGTAGCTACAAAAGGCTAAGCCTGCACAACGGTGCTTCCCAAAAACTTACATATCTACAGTGGCGATTCTAGGGGGGGCCAAGTAGGGAACAGCATGACTATTGTTGTATGGCTATATGATTTCCCTCTGCTATAGCTCAGCTCTTTTCAAATCTGGTCAAGAATCTCAAGTTTCCATCATGTGTCACGGGTTATTACGCCTCTTATTATGTTCCCCATAATGCCTAATACAAAATGTATGGTTACACCAGGTTAGTTTAGGCCATTTTGACATGCCAAAATTTCTGTGAATTAGACTTCTTCTGGTATCATTGTACTTGTAGAGTTGCCTTACATGTATCACACCCAGAAAGTTATTAAACAGACATGACATGGATAGTTATGCAATAATTAATTTTCAATGAAAATGTATTGGACATGCCTGTTCCAGTTGGTATTTTTGCCATGAACAAATAATATAGGAAATGTCTGCAAACTTCTTGGTATGAAAAATAATCCTTAATAGCATGACAATTTTACCTTGGTCAGTCACTATTTACCATAGAGTAAGCCACCGATGTTCGGCCACCAGAAAATTTTGGAGAAACTGCAAAACGTATTCCCTTGAAAATTGCACTTAGACACTCATCAACTAGCACGCCAACTTTTGTAGGATTTCTTCAAGGACTGTGTGTTTGGCAAGGTATTAACTCTATATCTGAATCACATGACGTTTTGGCCAGAAGTAACTATTTTCAGACCAAACCAAAATGAAAAAATTTAAGCATGTAGCTATAGGGTAGTCACTTAAGGTCTAGTCCACCAAGTATCAGCTTATAAATCAACACTATGCCTCAGATATTAGTAAATGTATGAGCACATGTAGGCCAATCAAATTTTGGTCATTCATTGGTGCATATAACTACAACTGCTGATGAAATTTATGAACAAATTTAGAGGATTTCAGTTGTTTGACACCAAAAACATCAATTTGAGTGCTTAGTATATTTTGTGACGATCTGTAGCTGGACCTACTACAAAGCCACAAGCAAACGTTTTCAGTAAAATCTTCACTTAGAACAATCTCATATGAAGAATGACGCAGTGTTGAGGCATTTTAAATGGAATTTCAGTGACTGTTCTATTAGAGTAGTTTAAATATTTTGACTTCTTTATTAACTCAAACCATGGTTCAGAATCAGAGGAGGTAGGACATGATGTCACGATAATTGCGTGACATATGCATACTGTACATTATGCCATAGGGTTTAGTTCTAGTAAACCGTGAAGATCAGCGTGGTATTTATTGTCTGATATAGTAATCCAATAGTGAAGAAATCGTTTCATCTACTAAGCCCCACTAAGCTCCAACAATATCATGGTAAACTTTGCAATAGAGCATTATTTAGAATAAATTCTGATCTTATAGTTTCAGCATAGATAATAGAGTACTTAAAAGGGACAGGAAACGCAATAATGTGATGTCACAAAATTACGGTGGCCTGTTCCGGTCTATTTCCCAGAAATTTCTTTCATTTCTGGGAAATTTCCGAGAAATTTCTTCACTTTTTCTCATTTCTCAACAGTTTCTCTAAAGTTTCTCAATTTTTTCTCTATTCTTGAACTTTCCCTAAAATTTCTTTAGTACTTCTCGATCTTTTCTCGTTTCTCAAAAATTTCCATAGAATTTCTTTGAGAAATACGACGTCATGTGCACGTGATATTTGTTATTATGGGATGGTGTCAAGCACGGCACTATCATGGCCATTCCTGCTTTGCATACAGTGGGTGAGGAAGATTTGATATTACGTTATTTCAAAGACGATTATACATATGAGGACATTTGCAAGTTTTTACACTTACGGCACGGTATAAACTTAACAATGGATCAACTGAGGAAGCGACTGAAGAGGATGGGCTTGCGAAGAAGAGACAAAAACGGTCAAACTTCCTTTGAAGAAGTCGAAGCGGCTATTAAAGTAAGTTGTGTATCCATGAAAGTAGTTCATTCGCATACTCCCTTCTCCACAGCTGTTTAGTCTATAGCCTATCTGTAGGTCCCTAGTGGGAGATATACTTTTTTGCACCTATTAAATCCCCAACTACCATGGTCCACAGATGTGGGCTGAGATTGCGGATGGTGCAGGGAATCTGTAATTTTCAGCTCCTTACTTATAGGAGAAGTATAGGCATTCAAGTAAAGCACAGGAAAATAGTTAGTGGGACAGTCACAGGAAGGGATGTGCAATCTTGTGGTGTTGATCTATGAATTCCAAGTTGCGAGTCGATATGCGTGAGTGGCCCCTTACATGAATACACGCAGTATCTTAGTATCCAAACATTCAAGGGACCCACATCTTTGCCTCAGTTTATAGCAATCAATTCCCCCCTACCCCAGCCTGTATCTGTGGTAGTCAGAAATTACACTGAATGGTATATTATAGCCTATAAAGCAAATAGTATTCAAGAGGTAACACACAAGCATTTGCTGTAGGCTGGCAGATCTGTAACAACGGTCAATCTAAAATTGTAACAGGTCAATATCTTGCGAGGACACTGGTAAAATGTTCTCCACACATCTTGTACTGGAAAAGTATCTTATTCACAGGTCAAGAATTATAAAATTGTTAGTGTTGAAGAGTCGGTATCATAGTACTACAATACAACCTGCTGCATAGCTATGAGGGCTATTTTATTAAAGAATTTCTGTTGTTTATGAATTTCTGCCTATCCTATTATGAGTTGTGAGAGGATGCTTTCATTGTATGTTGCAGGCTTTGTGTAGCTTAAAGAAGGGTGAGAAGCAATTGTTCCAACTTCCATGCTACATGGATCCAACATTAGGACAATTGTTTACATTCATTCTACAGTCTTTCAAAATAAATGTGACTACCATTACTGCAATACTGTATTCATAGAAAGAAAGGGAGGTGTCAGGGAACTGCATTGGTTACCGCATATTGCACAAGAGGCTGAAAGAGAAACATAGTTTGCGTGTTGGAAGGTGAGTCAGTTGGTCCTTTATTTAGTCAGTAAGCAACATTTTGCTACAGAAATGTTGTGATGATGTTGTCAGCTTTGGATAACCCAGAAGGCGCTGCAGCTAGGAAAGGAAAAAAACTGAAGAGAAGGATGTATCACAGCAAGGTGTACTCATTTCACCAGATAATGCTTTATTGTACTTTGTGTCCACTTTTCTGGTGAACTGTAGAGGCCAGACTATATATGGCATTGTGACGGATATGATAAATTAAAGCCGTATGGTTTTGCCATACATGGCTGCATTGATGGGTAAGCAATATTAAAAACAAGTGTATAATCCTTATCTTACCTTCTAACAGCTACTCACGTAGAATCCTTTGGCTTCATGTGTCCCCCTCAAATAATGATCCATACATTATTGCAGGGTACTATTTAAATTGTGTAGAAAAATTAGCAGGTTAGTTGAAAACATGAGATAAATAATTTATAGTATACATACAACCAAGCATTAATCCTCTAACTCTTGATATTACTTGTTCAACTTTTTTGCTGAATGACTTAAGCATTTTCACAGTTTAATATTTTAGGATCGCTTTACTTTAATTGTCTACTGATGTGTTCCAAGGATGAAAATTTTGTGAAAACATCAACTTGCAATCCATATAGCGACGTTGCGTTTGAGTAGTACCATAAGATAGTTGCCTTTTGGGCATTGGAATAAGTGAATAGGTGCTGCCCTCAAAAATGGCAGAGGGTACAGTTGCCCACCCTCATCCTTCCCAATTCTCAGCTCCTGCAGGATGGCATTTTGATCCTCGGATATACAGTATATGTAAACATATAAGGCCAAGACATAATATCTAAATGTACTATAATAACGTACATTTTTAGATTTGATACAAAAAGGCTTACATTTGAATAGTGGCTGTAGCTATACTGTGTCAGTGAACATGCCTCACGGTGACAATCAAGACACACGGTAGTGTGTCGTGCGGCCCAAGAAGCCGGCGCGTAACACCCGTGAGTATATTGACAGGAAGAAAGAAAACGCAATTTTCGCACCTCCGTAGCTCTGTGCTTCCTTGATGAAACAAGCCGATTTTTGCTGTGGACATTCCCTCCAACTGCAGCACTCCACATTCCAAATTTGAGCGAAATCGCTTCGCGCGTTCCCGAGATATGCGACTTCAAAAATTGGCTCAGTTTCTTCGTTTTTTTTTCTTCTTATTTTTCTTTTTCTTGTCGCACACTTACAAAAATTGCTATAAAACTCGAACGCCATATCCGATTGCCTTGAAATTTGGCACACAGAAGGGGGATATAAAGGCGCATCTCGGTACCAACTTTGGCTGGAATACGATAAACAGGCAAAGAGTTATGAGCGATTATTCACGAAAATTAACACCAATATGTTGTCACGCCTACAGGGTAAACCGCGTATGGGAAGAAGCTGAAAATCGGTGGGTGAATAGGTTAACTATTGAACCTCAAACCTTTTGTGGTTTGAAAGAAATCGAGCTAAAAAACAGGAAGATACAACGAAAAAACAAACAGTGTGTAACAATTACGCAATCGAGATTAGCTAATAAAAATAACGACTGCTTGCCACGCCTACCAGATAAACCGCTTGGGGTAATGCTTTGAAAATCGTTGTACAGATGGAGTAATCATCTTAGAAAGGCTCATCAATGGTGTAGAAGAATCAGACTTAAAGCCACGGAGTTATAACACGAAATCCAACTTGGTGCAGCAAGTGCGAGATCGAGATACTCTAATAGAGCAGTCATCCTAATAGAGCAGTCACCCTGAAGAGAATTCAAGAGATCAGCTAGAAATAAGAAACCTGTATAGAGATCAGCTACACACAAGTCACCCTGTAGAGAGATCAGCTAGAAGAAGTTACCTTGTAGGGAGTTCATGCAACTATGGAAATGGATAGTTCAGCTAGAAAAAATCACCTTGTATAGAGTTCAGCTACAAAGAAACCACCATGTAGAGAGTTCAGCTACAAACAAATCGTCCTGTGGAGAGATCAATAGAAGAAGTTACCTTGCAGAGAGTTCAGCTACAAAGAAACCATCATGTAGAGAGTTCAGCTACAAACAAATCTCCCTGTAGAGATATTAGCTAGAAGAAGTTACCTTGTAGAGAGTTCAGCTACAAAGAAACCATCATGTAGAGAGTTCAGCTACAAACAAATCTCCCTGTAGAGAGATCAGCTAGAAGAAGTTATCTTGTAGAGAGTTCAGCTTCAAACAAATCACCCTGTAGAAAGATCAGCTAGAAGAGGTCACCTTGTAGAGAGTTCAGTTACAAAGAAACCACCATGTAGAGAGCTCAGCTACAAACTAGTGACTTTGTAGAGACATCAGCTAGAAGAAGTTACCTTGTAGAGAGTTCAGCTACAAACAAATCACCCTGTAGAGAGATCAGCTAGAAGAAATTACTTTGGTGAGAGTTCAGCTACAAAGAAACCACCACGTAGAGAGTTCAGCTGCAAAGAAATCACCCTGTATAAAATTCTGCCACAAGCAAATTGCCCTGTAGAAAGATCAGTTACCTTGTAGATAGTTCAGCTACAAACAGATCTCCCTGTAGAGAGATCAGCTAGAAGAAATTACCTTGTAGAGAGTTCAGCTACAAAGAAACCACCATGTAGAGAGTTCAGCTGCAAAGAAATCACCCTGTAGAAAATGCAGCCACAAACAAATTGAGATCAGTTAGAAGAAGTTACCTTTTAGAGAGTTCAGCTACAAAGAAACCACCCTGTAGAGAGATCAGCTAGAAGAAGTTACCTTGTAGATCGTTCAGCTACAAACAAATCACCCTGTAGAGAGATCAGCTAGTCTAAGAAGAAGTTATCTTGTAGAGAGTTCAACTAGAAAGAAACCACCCTGTAGAGAGATCAGCTAGAAGAAGTTACCTTGTAGATCGTTCAGCTACAAACAAATCACCCTGTAGAGAGATCAGCTAGAAGAAGTTACCTTGTAGAGAGTTCAGCTACAAAGAAACCACCATGTAGAGAGTTCAGCTGCAAAGAAATCACCCTGTATAAAATTCTGCCACAAACAAATTGTCCTGTAGAAAGATCAGTTAGAAGAAGTTACCTTGTAGAGAATTCAGCTACAAAGAAACCATTTTGTAAAGAGCTCAGCTGCAAACAAATCACCTGTACAGAATTCAGCTATGAACAAATCACCCTGTAGAGAGATCAGCTAGAAGAAGTTACCTTGTAGATAGTTCAGCTACAAACAAATCTCCCTGTAGAGAGATTAGCTAGAAGAAATTACCTTGTAGAGAGTTCAGCTACAAAGAAACCATCATTTAGAAAGTTCAGCTTCAAACAAATCACCTGTAGAGAGTTCAGCTACAAACAAATCTCCCTGTAGAGAGATCAGCTAGAAGAAATTACCTTGTAGAGAGTTCAGCTACAAAGAAACCATCATTTAGAAAGTTCAGCTTCAAACAAATCATCCTATAGAGAGATCAGCTAGAAGAAATTACCTTGTAGAGAGTTCAGCTACAAAGAAACCATCATTTAGAAAGTTCAGCTTCAAACAAATCACCTGTAGAGAGTTCAGCTACAAACAAATCTCCCTGTAGAGAGATCAGCTAGAAGAAATTACCTTGTAGAGAGTTCAGCTACAAAGAAACCATCATTTAGAAAGTTCAGCTTCAAACAAATCTCCCTGTAGAGAGATCAGCTAGAAGAAGTTACCTTGTAGAGAGTGAAGCTACAAACAAATCATCCTATTGAAAGATCAGCTAGAAGAAGTCATCTTGTAGAAATTTCAGTTACAAAGAAACCACCATGTAGAGAGTTCAGCTACAAACTAGCCACCTTGTAGAGACATCAGCTAGAAAAGTTACCTTGTAGAGAGTTCAGCTACAAACAAATCTCCCTGTAGAGAGATCAGATAGAAGAAATTACCTTGTAGAGAGTTCAGCTACAAAGAAACCATTCTGTAAAGAGCTCAGCTGCAAACAAATCACCTGTACAGAATTCAGCTACAAACAAATCACCCTGTAGAGAGATCAGCTAGAAGAAGTTACCTTGTAGATAGTTCAGCTACAAACAAATCACCCTGTAGAGAGATCAGCTAGAAGAAATTACCTTGTAGAGAGTGAAGCTACAAACAAATCATCCTATTGAAAGATCAGCTAGAAGAAGTCACCTTGTAGAAATTTCAGTTACAAAGAAACCACCATGTAGAGAGTTCAGCTACAAACTAGCCACCTTGTAGAGACATCAGCTAGAAAAGTTACCTTGTAGAGAGTTCAGCTACAAACAAATCTCCCTGTAGAGAGATCAGATAGAAGAAATTACCTTGTAGAGAGTTCAGCTACAAAGAAACCATTCTGTAAAGAGCTCAGCTGCAAACAAATCACCTGTACAGAATTCAGCTACAAACAAATCACCCTGTAGAGAGATCAGCTAGAAGAAGTTACCTTGTAGATAGTTCAGCTACAAACATATCACCCTGTAGAGAGATCAGCTAGAAGAAATTACCTTGTAGAGAGTTCAGCTACAAAGAAACCATCATGTAGAGAGTTCAGCTGCAAAGAAATCCCCACTGCCCAAATTTCAAGGCAATAGCTCTTTCCAATCTGAAGTTATCAATTGTCAAAGTTGGCAAATTGGATGTGTGGAAGGCCCCTTTTCGCAAATCCGGTCACATATGTATTATATGTGACCGGATTTACGAAAAAGGGTCTTCCACACACATCCAATTCTATGAACTTGAATGACCATACCTTTGTGCTCAAAGAAGATACTAACCTGAAATTTTGTTCATGCATTAACCTATGTTGTTACTCATCACTGTCCAAATTTCAAGGCAATGCTATTTTCCTATCTGACATTATGAACTGCCAAAGTTCGTAAATTGGATGTGTGTGGAAGACCCCTTTTCGCAAATCCGGTCACATATATATAATTTGTACATTTACTGATAAAATATTTAAAGTGCATCTACTTCATCTTTTCTTCTTCCTGTAGTAAAGAAAAAAACATAGGTTAAAAATTCCCAAAGCTGGCCATAGGCCGGCTTTGGGGTATACAAATACAAAAAGAAATGAAATCTAATCCAAAACAGCCAAGCTGTAAAAAAAGTGTGCGGCCCTCAGAAAGGCTATGGTGAAAAAAGATGTGAAATCCAAGGTGGCGGCCAAGAAATGGCTGTGATGGTAGGTTAATGGTAAAAATTTTAATAACGACAATTCAGGTGAATTTTTGTGCCGCTTCACAAAATTTACCTGAATTGTCATTATTAAAATTTTTACCATTAACCTACCATCACAGCCATTTCTTGGCCGCCACCTTGGATTTCACATCTTTTTTCACCATAGCCTTTCTGAGGGCCGCACACTTTTTTTACAGCTTGGCTGTTTTGGATTAGATAATTATGTATCTGTATAGTGTTAGAAAGGTAATCCTACAGTAATAGAGAAGAGAACAAACAATGATTATTCTATAATGTGTTTCTGTATGCCATACCTTTTGTCTATTGTTTCCATTTTTAGTGTACATTGTGGTGAAACACATTGCAGCTATTGTAATAAGTACGTACTCTTTTTTTGATGCACTGAGGTCTAAGAGCTGTTTTGTACTGATAGCACCGGCTACCCTTGAATATCCTCATTAGTTTTTTATACTATATTATAGGCTAATTACAACTGCAGTGTTTAATTAATCAATTGAATGTGGTATGTTTTAAGGCATATGATAGCTAAACATATAAATTAAAACTGATGTGTTTATTACTGTAGGGTGTCCTACAATTTTAAGAACGGACAGAGGAACTGAGAATACAAATATAGCATTTTTGCGAGATCAACATGACGATCCCTTTGCAAAGGAGAAAAGCTTCATGTATGGCCGATCTACTTCCAATCAAGTTTGTTTACCTTGTATTTTATTATTTGTTTGTTTTAATCGTGCACAAACTAGCGTATTGAGGCTTGGTGGGGGGACAGCTCCGCAAGAATGCAGCGCAATGGTGGATGGATTATTCTAAGGTGTGTGAAATTAGAGTTTCACATGTGATAAGTGCAAAATTGCTATGATTACAGGCTTTGAGAGAATCTGGTGAACTGGATGACAGCAGTGAATATCATATGTAAGTAAAAGAGTGTTGATTATATATGTATGGTGCTGTTGCATATATGCTAATAAACTTACTGTAAACAATTAAAATGCATTAGCAAACCAATTATATTAAAGTATTTCAATTTTGTTTGCATGCATCATCCAGTTTAAGGAAATATTGGCAATGCTTGAAATAAGAAAAAAAATGCTAGGTCACAGCGTCTGAACAACATAGGCGATTCTACTGGGGGGGTATTGTTAGTTTTAGCATTAGCACTAATTTTAAATCCTTATAATTGCAAAAATCCTGCAGCTTCTGGGGTCCTCCCCCCCCCCCCCCCCCCGACTCCCTTAAAATTCTGCTTTATGGTACAGTCATACAACATTTTATGCTGTCCCTCCACCTGTATATCAGGTCTAGAATCACCAGTGCTGAACAAACTATGTATGATTAGGCATTTGGTCACACAATTTATGCATTAGGTTATGTGAACATTCTACCAATATCAAGTACATTACTATGATTAAAAATTTTGTGTAGGCCAATGTCAAATTAAAAACATTAAAATAGTCATGTTTTCTGAGACAATGTATATTGGCTGGATTATAGTTTGGCTAACACAGCTATAGAATTTGTCAAAATACACATACTTTTCACCAATTAAACAATGGATTTTGTGTGCAGTGACTGCCTTCGATACTGTTTTATGGACTTGATACAAGCTGAATTGGATTACGTGGCACATGAATGGAACATTCATAGAATACGACCAAGTAATTATAATCCTGGTGGTATACCAGATAAGCTGTATTTTCTTCCTGAAGATGAAGGTATGATAAACTTAAATTTGAATAAAATGTTATGCAATTATTAGGGACACGATCATATAGACACACCGTGAGTAGTGATGATGTAGAATCTGCACGTGAATGGAGTGTCACTAAGCCCTGCTCTGTACCAAAGGAGTTCACTGATTTAGCTGAACATGTAATGAGTGAAGATAATATTTCAAAGCCTACAAATGCCGATGAAGCTATAGTATTGTACAAACATCTAAAAAGTGTCTTGAGTTGTTAAATATTTATTTCCCTTAGTTGTTGTATCACAGTCATCATATTGATTCTCTTTTTCGCATCATACTGCAAACAACACCCTTCTGATGGTTGGGTTGAGGTGTTGTACGGAAGGTAGAGTTTTAGCCACAATAAGTTGTGCCATCTCAGCATGGGTCATTAGTTTTCCCCACACATGCTTTCTCCCGAACACTTCAGATAAGACTAAACCAAAGCTCCAAACATCAGACGCAAGGCATGTGTTTCCAAAAAAGCATTCTGGTGAAGAATAATAAGGTGTGCCTTCAGCTTTTCCAACATTTGTCGTTGTACAAGCTGTTGTCTTGAGTCTGGCTAATCCCATGTCTGTTAAGTATACATGGAAAGTTCCCTTTTCAACCTGTGAACAATAATTATAATTTCTAACAAACCATAAAATTATTTTATTCATAAATAAGTTTAAAAGTACAATATTTACTTGGTTAAACGCTGCGGCTACTATTACCTTATAGTCTCAAAAATCGATGTGGCGACTATTCAAGCTTAACCAACGTTCGATACATGTGAACGATATTTAAGCCCTTATTTTCACAATCGATTGTGGGCCCCCCTCAGTGCGGCAACTATTAAAGGTGCGGCGTTTAACCAAGTAAATATGGTATATTGTTTTATGTGCAGCAGAAAGTCCAAAGTAATACAAAAGTACTTATGAAGTTTATTTGCACAATGTACAAAGCTTTTAAGGTACCATATCAGTGACATCTCATAACATTTATACCCAATCTTTCTCTAGTAGTACTATTAAGGCACCAAAGAACTTGACAAGTACACAGACAATGCTTGCCTATATTACATCAATCTACATATGTACTTACCAATATGTTCATTGGCTTTACATCTCGATGATGAATAAAAGGAGGCTTTCGTCCATGCATATAAGCAAGTGCCTGTGCCACTTGATCGGTTATCGACAGTTGGTCACTTGCTGAGAGTGGTATTTTCTGTGACGATAATTACACATGTAAAGATTTCAGTCAAGTCAATAAATGTACCTCTTTGAAAAGGAGGTTGAATAAATCTCCACCATGTACATAATTAGTCAAGATGTATACGTGATGTCAAGAGTTCATAATATAAAGAGGGGGGGATTCTACATGGTATTAAGTAAACTGGTAGCCGCGCTTAGCAGCCACATACCAATATGAATGTGTATGGTGCAGGGTGTGTGGGTATGGGTACTAGATGAGGGTGGAGGTGTATTTTCTGTCGGTTGAACAAAGTGAATTAGACAGAAAATAACCTCCAACCGGAATCGGAAGTTGTTGCACGTGCGGGTAGTAGGGTATTTAAATGTGTAAGGTGCGAATGTATGTCAATTCTACGCTGCGTATTTCAAAGTGTAGGCTACCCCCACCCACCCACCCTTGCAAGGGGTGATGAATGTACTTGTGATTGACAAGTTTGTTGGAATCCTTACCAGTTGTAGACCATTATGATTATCAAGGTGTTGAATTTGTTGACTGGATGCACACAGTACAGTTTTGTTGTTTTAGAGGGTGGAATTGCACTTTGGTTTTTTCCTGATGGGCAAAAAAAAAAAAAGAAAAAAAAAGTGTAAAGCTCATTGGGTTTTTTCCCTTAGGCTCACTTCGGCACAGAGAGTCTAAAATTTTGCACTGTGCAGGCCCCCACCCTCTACTAGGTCATATATTATTATGTATATTTTAGACTTTGTTTGTAGTAGGTATAGTTTCATATATTGTGGTTAGTAAGTTAGTGGTACTTTCTACATGGTATTAAGTAAACTGGTAGCCACGCTTGGCAGCTACATACCTCCCTCTCTATATTATGAACTCTTGGTGATGTTCATCTCTGGAATACCCCATGAACACAACAACGTTAGGGTGGCGCAGTGAGCTGTTCAGTGTAAACAAATGTTATAAAAGCACGTATGGAAATCATATAGCTATATAACTATTTTATCACCTTAAAACATTAATCTCACTCATGTCGACCTCATCTGATGTCAATGGAATTTACTTTGCAGCAACAAACGTTCCATTTAGTTCGGACAGGAACACCAACCCATAACCCCCTTACCAAGTTCACGTCCCAGTGTAAATGATGAAAATGGAATGAAGTGTTCATCTTCGTACATGCGTAGAGATTGAAATTGTGTTACAAAGCTGTGATATATTTACCTATTTTCTTGTCACTGCTGTGTTGTACATCTCTCAAAGCCACCTCATCATTTGAGTCAGATGGTATTGTGGCAACAACATGAGAAGTACCTGGCTCTGGTATTGGAGTATGAACATTAACTGGCTCACTGGGAATACCGATGATCTCTTGCTATATAGATTTCCAATACACATGATTAAATATCCCACATTCATCATATACACAAGACTGCTTACTTGTACACAGAATATCCTAGTCTTTGATGGGAACATGCCATGATGTGTAGATAATCTGCCAAAACCCATGGGCGGCCTTGCAAGGTGTTGGGCAACTTGCTTCCTTGCCCATCTGCCAAAAAATATTCACGACTTGCCACACCTGCTACGTTTTCCTTGTAACTGAAGAAGTATTTTATTCCTTCCTCAACCAATTCATCATACGTTGCTGTGGGTGCCATAGAAACCCCAACATTAGGTCCAAGTTCCTTGCAGTGTACACCACGTTGCTTTATATCATCGAACCTCATTCCACCAAGTGTAATCTAACATAATCGAACAAACTTATTGAGTCAGTTGCACACATGTGGCTAATGCTCAAGGGGTGGATCCATACTTTCAGGGTTTCACTTTTGCAACCCACACTTTTGAAGGCTCAGACCAAAAGCGGCAGAAATTTTGAGTGAATTTCAGTTTTTCTCAAGTTCAACATACAGTAAAACCAATTTGGCAACTGCCATTTGATTACATCCTGGACTGTTGCATTATTGTAGTGATGGTACAATCTATCGTATGCGGTGTATCTCATGATAATCATATTGTGACAAAGCTATATTGTGATATAAAAATTTCAACTAAATACATAGTAATTGCAATAAACAAGAACTTTCTCTGATAGAAATTTTCATCACTAGTTACAACTGCACTCAGAAACTTGTTGTTTGTATAAGTTCTCACCTGTAGACTGGCATCTAATGTTACATGTTAATTGTCGTCGTGATAATTATCATAATCGTAATAATTTTGCTTGCAATAATCGCAATATGCAATGTAAACAATAAGCTATATCGCACATCACTAGATTTTAGTGAATGCTCTATTAGAGTATTTTGATTGTGCTTCATTGATGATTTTTCAAAAAGGGTGCTCCATGGAACCCTCTCAAACCCCCTGGATCCACCACTGATGCTTATTAGAATAGTTAGTTATACACTGACCTTAATTAAAACTGGGTTTCTCTTTTGAACACTAGCAGCACATCTTGTCTTCTTAGAGCTATTTGATCGTTCTCCTCATTGGAGTTGCTTATATTTTTCAATAATCTCAGCTCTTTTACTGCTACCTAGTAAAATGAAAGTGCCATGTTGCTGGTGATGCCTATAAAACACTAGCTAGTCACGTTCCTCGTAAGCACCACTCATCAATTAGAAGTTTAAAACCCCCCATTTCTAGGAAGAGGTCTGGTGAATCATCCATACCATTCTTGTTCAAAATTGTTGCATGCAAATTAAGGCTGAGACCTTGGTGGTAAGATTATATGGTTGAAACCTCGGCGGTAAGATTATATGGTTAACGCCTTGGCGGTAAGATTATATGGTTAACGCCTTGGCGGTAAGATTATATGGTTAAGGCCTTGGCGGTAAGATCATATGGTTAACGCCTTGGCGGTAAGATTATATGGTTAACACCTTGGCGGTAAGATTATATGGTTAAGGCCTTGGCGGTAACAACAAATTGTATGCAAAAAGTTGCCGAACAAAAAGGTGTGGGCAGACGACAAAACTTTTTCTGAGGGGGTACTTATAATCTCTAATTGATAATGTCAAGAAGTTAAGGCAATACGGTCCGGACAGGAGACTTTCATGCGACTAGCTACATATTATACAAATTAAAGCAGGCATTAAAAGGAAAAATACAAGTTGGCTATAATAAAAATGTTATGAACAAAAAAGATATTTTCTGATAAGAGCTCAAGGCAGAAGATCCTGCTTTTAAAACACCATTGCTCATGAGCACTGCATATAGAGCATTTTGTTTTGACAAAAAACCAGACAGCTCTACAGACCAAAGCCAGGTTTATACATTAAAGTCAATACGCATGTGCTCGAACTACGTTCAGTAAGTGTAACAAGATAACGGTTGCTGGCTTACTTGCAGTTGGTGTAGGGGGTTGGATACTATGATTGGGTCCATATCTCATAATAGCTCCTGTGGTGGCTGATGATCTGCCCTTGCCAATGATATTGATGGCTTCGTCTCCCGTAATCTTGCCTTCCTTAACGCACTTGAACAAAAAAGAAACTTCATCTTTTACTGCCATATCCACGCGCACTTTTAAGTTGTACAGTAAGAACTCTTAATTACGCATTATGACGTCGTATGTCACGAAGAAATTCTATGGAAATTTTAGAGAAGTACTGATCACGTGCACATGACGTCTTATTTCTCAAAGAAATTCTATGAAAATTTTTGAGAAACGAGAAAAGATCAAGAAGTACTAAAGAAATTTTAGAGAAAGTTTCAAGAATAGAGAAAAAATTGAGAAAAAGGTGAGAAACTTTAGAGAAACTGTTGAGAAATGAGAAAAAGTGAAGAAATTTCTCGGAAATTTCCCAGAAATGAAAGAAATTTCCAGGAAATAGACCGGAACGGGCCACCATACAAAATACATGCATTTCTATTGGAATTCCGTGTATTACGTCACGAACATACTCGTTACGCTTGCTGCGCTTGTATCAAAGAGAAACAAATTGTTGTAACGACAGAATTTTGCAACCAACAACTGAGAAACTTCGCTACAATGAACTCAAGTAAGTAATCGAGGGAACTAGGATGGTACCAACCCTCAAGGAAGTTGTGCGCAAAATTAAAGGAGATTGAAAGTGAAAAAAACGGCTCAAAAATTACTTTAAACCACTTTACTTTCTTCGTGAATATATTCTATCCTTTTAACTGTGATAAACATATTCCTTACCATTTAACAGAGGGAACCAGAGGAAATATCAGAGCAAAACAGGAACTGTTGCTTGAAGAAACGACTAAGTATCTTCCATTTTTTACCAAAAGTTTAAACAACCTTGCAGTACAACGCAATGGTAAAAGACTGTGTTGGTGACACGCCTAGCTTACCACAAGATTCGAAAGTGGAACCGGCTATAAAAGAAGCGGTATGGATGAGGCATGAAGGTACTATGAGCGAAAGCATGACAGCATGTAACAATTACGGTTAATGCAATACGCTTTGTTACAAAATCTACGGTTTGAATTCTCTTGCCAAAGTCTCTCACAAAGGCCTAAATACTTGCTGCAGTCTGTTGGGTTACTATTTACGCTGCTTAGAACACTAATTCCCATGCTTGAGCACAAAACTGTCTTGTCCTTTCAAGTCACGCGAAACGGAAATCAAACCGGAAATCGCTTGCGTTTCCTATCCCTTTTACTCTATTATCTATGGTTTCAGGTACCTGTGTTTTTGTTTGCTGTATTCTTAGTTGTTAGTAGTAAAAGCAATCGACTTCAGTGTCTACAATGATGCAAGTAGCTAATACATTAAGTTTTTTTATCTTGTAATATCATTGGAATTCAATTAAATTATGCAAAATTGTACGTGTTATGACATTGAAGAAAGAAAAAACAAGTCTAAGATAACTACAATGTATAAGATAATTAATGGCAATCTAAGTATATACCCACAAATGATTTTATACCTAATCATCGTCCATCAAGGGAAGGATATTATAAACAGCTTGACACTATGATTGATTCTTACAAATTTTCCTTTTTCCCTTCTACAATCAGACTCTGGAACACACTCCCCCCCTTTGTAATTCACTCCCCTACCTTAGATGAGTTTTGTACTAACCTGAACATTCATTATGATCACACCTGTGCACAACAATCTTTTTGATTTCTGCACAGTAACAAATATAATAGAAGGATAATATCATGTCCCACCCCCTCCTGGTTCAGAATATTACTAAAAAGTTAAATTCCAAGATTTAATTGAATAAAATTGAAATCTTCTAATAAAGCAGTCAGGATTATATCAACTACTCTAATAGAACAGTCAATTACAGCTGCAGTGGAAATTCCTTTCAAAATACTTCCATATTGTATCATTCTTCATCTGACAATATTCCAAGTCAAAATTTACTGAAATGTGATTTGCTTGTGACTTTGTAGCAAGTGTTCTGACTCTCGGTGTATTGGTAGTAACCCAGCTATAGATCATCATAACACAACTAAACACTCAAAATGATTTGTTTGATGTTTATGGTGTCAAACTGCTGAAATCATCTCATAAAATTCATCGGAACTTGTAGTTAAATACATCAATGAATGACTGAAATTTGATTGGCCTACATGTGTTCATACATTTAATAATATCTGATGATTTATAAGCTGATACTTGGTGGACTAGACCTTGAGTGACTACCCTAGCTACATGCACAATTGCATTTAAATCTTTGCATTTCCTGTGCTTTGCGAGGTGTGGTCTGAAAATATGTACTTTTAGCCAAAATGTCATGCAATTCGGACATAGACTGAATGCCTCACCAAACACACAGTTCTTGAATAAATTCTACAAAACTTGGTACTTGGTGTGCTGGTTGGTGAGTGTCTAAGCTAACAATGATGTAAACTTCAAGGGAATACATTTTTATGGCTCTTGCGTACGAGCATCCGAAAATTCCTGGTCGCTGAATATCAGTGGCTTACTCTACCACTGCATTCTTCAGTGGGATATGATATTGGAAGTGTTATCCCACTAGCGATCCGTGAAGCCTATAAATGTAGGAGAGTCTGACATTGTTGGGTGCAGACAGTGCCGAGGTTGTGAGTAGACTTGTGTATTAGTACAAAACAAATGACAGGTCATAATAACACTGCACACTTAAGACTCACTTGTCAGGACGCACTGTAACATCAAGTGATGATGTTTCTATATAATAACGGAGATTCTGCTTGAAGTCGGTGCCCTCACGAAATTTTTAGAATACAAGTTAGTTGTCTACTGAAAACCACGCCGCAAGAAAGAAATGAAACTCGACTCGTGTATCAGACTTCATGGTAGTAGTTGATTGAAGCCAGCACATGCTGAATGTCGCGTGAGATTGTAGAAACAGTACAAGTTTACCTGACGATCGATAGTCTAGTGCCCCGGTCTAGCTAGTGGCAAGGGACAACATTTCTGTTGAAGTGCAGATCAGCAAACGATAGTGAAGTAAGTTGCTACTGTAAATTTTAGTAGGAGCAACTGATGCAAAGAAAGCTGCTCCCTGGGCTGCACCAAATACTGACACAAATACAGAGAACAATTGAGTGGAAGAAAGTTTATATTTAACATAGACTTTTGTACTGAGAATTGTGAAATAGTGGACATAGCTGCCTTAGACAGTAGCAATATGAAGGTGGAAGGTATCGCTTGTTATGGTTGTAACTTGTTGGTGTTGATGCGGAGAGACAAGTGGCTCTCACTCCAGGCATAGATCCTTTATACTCCAGGTAATAACATTATTGATGATCAGAACAGCTTAGAGAACACTGCTGTTGGTACGGACTCCTTTTGTTATAGGACGTCGTATTGCTAGTAACTCCATTCTCCATAGAATGGACTCCCAGGTCTGTGGGTGTAGTGTTTGTGTGTGTGTGTGTGTGTGTGTGTGTGTGTGTGTGTGTGTGTGTGTGTGTGTGTGTGTGTGTGTGTGTGTGTGTGTGTGTGTGTGTGTGTGTGTGTGTGTGTGTGTGTGTGTGTGTGTGTGTTGTACTTGTTTTTTTGCTAAAGTTCTGTCACAATACTTTGATGGTTTAGTAGGCTGCACTAGTTATTATCTTTGTTCCATCTTCTTCACCCCAGGAGAGGCTTACAGAGCCCACACAAGAGCTCATCTCGTGGTGGAGACACTCCTGATCGATCGATGAGCCCAACTATGCCACCTCTGTCCCCAATAACAGCAACTACTGACGACAGTCTTGAGGACTCTATAGTAAGTATATTATGTATGTGTAACTTTGTGTATATATTTATGTATTTACCTACATGTCAAAGTATTTGTACTTACTGGATACATAACTTCTGTGTGTGTGTTCAGGTACCATCTTGGGTAGAACGGGAATTTCGGTTGGCTCAAAATATGTTCAGTAACTTACCAACAGCAGTGGACTCCACTTTGTCTCCCCGTAACCGTCCTCTTCGAAAGAGAAGATCAGCTTGATGTCCATCACACAAGATGATGTTCCTCCAGCAGCAATACAGAGGGTTAGCTCTTCTTATCACATCAAAGAAGGGGACCAAATTGTTAAGGGACCACCTGTACATAAACACTTGGAAAGAGTTAGTTCAGCTGGTGATTTTGGGGCAGATGCAGCACCCTCAAATCTGCTAACTCAGGTTTTCCTAAACTTAACAGAAACCTTCTTCTGTCAAATGACAAGAGATCGTACTCTTCAGGACCTGTTGAGAATTCAATGAAAAAGAAGATCTCACCCACACAGGATGCCATTTCCCCTGCCATCAAGACAATGAGTTTTTCTCAACAAATGGACAGAGTTCGGTTACCACCAGTAGTGTCCGTCCCTGTCTGTTCCATCTCTGGACCCAAAGTCTAAAGTTAGGAGCATGCCTGGAGGAGTTACTCGTGTAGGCAGCACAAAGAACTTCTCAGAAACCACAAACAATTTACCGATGCCTGTGGCAACTACAATATCTCCCATGGATGGGCCCAAGTCAGTTATGAGGAGTCCACCAAGCATGTTTGGTAGTTCACCAGTAACGGCAGGAAGGGTGCCACCATTACCTGCAACTACTACGACACAAATTAGCACCTCTCCACCTCGGAATGTAGCCGGCAAACTGATCACTTTTAACAAGCAGAGAGATGTGTCACAATAAAATCAGATGTGTCTCCTCCTAGCCATGAAGGACTAAACACACCTAAAGCTGAGCCCAAGTCCCCAAGCAGTGTGTATGAGTCAAGTAAGTGTACAACTGGAGAGTATAGTCAAGTTAATTTTTGTGTGTTGGCTTGGCTACCTTCGTGTCCCTCCAAGCCCATACACACTGGCTTTTATGATTGTAATAAATTCTGCACTAAAAAATGTGTGTAAATTCCAACTTGAAAGTTGCAATACAAGTTTGTAAAAATAAAGTAAAGGATATTTCAGTCCAACATAGACACTGGTCTGGTAAGGCTAACAAAGGTTACAAGTTAGTGAATATTTACAATGACATTTGATTTTTATTTGATGTTATTGTTCTGAGGGACTACTAGTAATTTCACTGTAGCTGTTAGCTTGTTACTGTAATTTTATTGCACTTGCATGTTCTTCATGTTATTGTATCCACAGGTCCCAGTGACATGGACAGTACTATGACAACAATGTTAATGCCTCATCTGTTGCCAATACTTCAACAAGGCTCAACCACCGAGAGTGGTACTGAGACTACTGGACTGGAGGGGATAAACTCCAGCTGCAGCGAGGGAGAACACTTTCCTCAGTTTCATCACCAGCAGAGAATGCAGGGACTAAAAAGGTTATTGTTATTATTGTTAATTACTGTGTAGTACTCACAAAAAGAGTATAAACACACTACAAATAATCATACATAAAATCAGTTTGTTGGGAAGAGGTATAAGGATAAATCATCTTTAAATTGGTTTAAATCATCCAGTTCAACTAATGAATTGGGTAGAGAATTCCACAAATTGATAGCAGAGGGTAGGAAAGAATTTAAATATGTATCAGTTCTAGCAAAAGGAGTGACGAAACGCTGGTTGTGTCCACGGGTAGGTGTTGAGAGGGGTATACGTGTAAAAGAAATGTCAACAAGACCATGTAATATTTTGTAAAACATTATCAAAAAAACCAAAAAAACTTCAGTGTTTGAGTAGTGGCCACTTAAGATGTTTGAGCATGGTAGTTACACTACTGTGATAGGAGAAGTCATTTTTAACAAAGTGAGCAGCACTACGCTGAACCTTTTCTATTTGGTGTTTCTGATATTGAAGGTGTGGGGACCACACTGTAGTGGCATACTCTAGTATAGGTCTCACTAAGGATGTGTAACAATTGGATTTCACTGTTGTTGGATACCGGAAGAGATTACGTTGTAAAAAGGCTTTTGCTTTGATGGCTTTGCTACAGATGACATTGACATGTCCTTCCAAGTTAAGTGTTCGTCTATCACTACTCCCAGGTATTTAGCTGATTTATTTTGCTGTATTTGTTGACTATGGATTTGATTTGATAACAATGTTTATGTATGTTTTTTTCTTGTTATAGCTAGATGGATACATTTAGATGGGTTGAACTTCATTTGCAAGTATTTGCCGAAGGTGTGTGTGTAGTGTGTATAGCTTTCTATGAGATTCCCAGGAGGTCAGGAGAATTTGCCTGCACTAGCTGACTCACACATAGTGCCCGAATAGTGCACAGTGGGTAGTTATCAGCATGTTTTACAAGACTTGCTTTCGTGTTTAGTGCAGTATGTAAAGCTTATCCAATAATTTACAACACATCTATCACACACAGGATGATCATCAAGTTAACTCTGTATTAGAATCATTAACAAGAAGCCACCAAAGTCAGTTGCCAGTAGCAACACAACTGGTACCCCAGTAGTGGTAAGTAATGAATAATGATATGGGCCTGTGATAACCATGAAGGCATATAGCTACAAACTACACCTCATCACATAACAGGTTATAATGTCTTTCTGTAGGACAATGACAGGAGTAGTAGTGGTGGTGGTGGCGGTCAGAAGGAACATAGTAATAGTCCTCGTATGAACAGATCTAAAGCTGTATCCAAATTGAGAACAAAAACCACAACGTGAGTTTGCAAAGTCTAAAAGAGTTGGCATGTGTGTGAATACTTGCAAGTAAATATATAGTTTTGTATGTGTGTGTGTAGTGTGTGTTTGTGTAGTAATTCTCAGTCATGTTGTTACAGGCTTGATGAAATGAAATCAGAGCAGGCCAAGTTACAGAGCCAGTTAAAAGAGTTTGAGAAGAAACAAGCTGACTATGAGGAGGTGAGACTAGACCACCACAGTAGTGTATCACCAGTGTTGGGCAAGTTACTTTTAGAAGTAACTAGTTACATATTACATATTACTTGCAACTGAACTATTTAGTTACAGTTACATATTACCCATAAAATAAAGTAACTATAATAATATTACATATTATATTACTTTGTGTCCACTGCCTTAAGCTGTCACGTGTGAAACTACCACCTTATCACGTGACATGATTGCATTGTTGGACAATGTGCAAATCTTGGTTATAAGTAAGAAGTTGGTGAATAAGCTTCATTCAGTAGGCTTCATTACTTCATTGTGGCTAGGCATTACTCAGTGGATTACTAATGAGATTAGTAACTTTGTTACTTGTAGTAATAATATTATGTAATATTAGATTCGTTACAGTAACTATATTACTTAGGTAACGTGTTACATTGTAACTTGAGTTACGGTACAAATCAGCCACAAGTTAAACGATCCACGCGTGGAACACGCGTGTTATTTTCGTGTACCTGATTATCGTGTGAAGCCTCGCGAGACTTAGCGAGTAATTCGCACACTTACCAGAAAATGTGCGTGCGCCCTAGCTACATATTGCAACTGTTAACGAGAGTTAAATATACATAGCAAGCATACTAACAAAGTATAGTAGGCACACACAAATACATACGCGGTCCACTGACATTATAAACTCTGTACCCGGTGTGAGATCGTCCTTCAAAGATATCGGTAGGCATTAAAACAAATTCTGCTAGCGCACATGCGCAATTCTGTTCGAGGCCACGTTGTTGTAGTGTTGTGTTGTGTTGACAGTGTGAGTCGAGGTGATATGTTTCGTGAAAGAAGGAAAAAGAGAGATAAACGTGGTGTGTTTTTTGAAGTAGGCGTAGAAATTTTAGCGTGAAATGTGTACTTTTCAGAGGAAAAGGAGACCTACGCTGTGGTGTCATACGCCGATGATGGTACAGTAGGGAAAGTTCCGCGAAAGAATATAGTAGAAGATAAAGACATTGTCATTGGCGAAACCTACTTTGTCCGTTGGTCGGATGGAAAGAAATATTCAGCCGAGGTGTTGTTTATTGGTAAGAATGTTGTAAACTACAGTGTGCACGATGCAGTTTATTTATACTTATTATAACTGGTGTGTTAGCCAGCACCATGCAGAGCTTTAAATAGACAAATAATAACTAAAGAATATGGCTTGCTTATTCACTTCATTATAATCAGTGGGGTTTGGAAACTCGCACGCCGCCATTTATATTTCACACTTCTGTTTAGTGGCTCTCAATTTTTTTTCCTCCCTCTCAAAGGCTCATGGTAGCTTAGATTCGCCTGAAACTTGTTCTGTGACTTGTTTAATGCTATACCTTGAGCAACGGGTGGTTTGGAACTCCAGCAGCAGCAGAGAAAGGGATTTCGTCTCGTTGCGTCTGGATATCACCAGGTTTCACAATTTTTTTCATCACTCTAGTGGCCAGGTACTTGCATGTTTTGCGTTGAGATTTTCTGTGTAGCTTCATATACATTAGTTCTATGTTATAGGCTATGTATCTTTGTAAAAGTAAGGTGTCAAATTCCTCGTAGACGAGGATAGAACGTGTGAAAAATAGAAGTTTCAAATCCCCCCACTCTACTATCTATGTTATAATGAAATAGCAAATCCATCATTCTAGTTTGTTTACTGATCAGCAGGAGGCTAATTGCATTTGTGTGTGTCTCACTATAGTTGTAAACAAGTGCCTATGGTTGGCTTGTCAATTATTTTTATAACAGGCAACTTAAAACTTGTCAACTGATGCAAGGGGCTAAAACAGCTACAGAAACCTTGTACATTTATTGCAGTGCTGGATGTAATCTGAGGTGTTAAATACTACCTTTTATAGGAGGCTAATTGCATTCATACTTGTAAACTTGTCCACATGTGCCCTATACCAATAATAACCTACTGGTAGTACCATTAACTCTTGGTAGTACTGTTTAATTTCTCGTTGACAGGTGCATGCGTTGGTGGAGTTTGCCTGTTGAATTTTGAAGTGTCTTTAAGTTCATTAAAACTTGATAGTGGTGGTTGATGTTACAAAAGTCACTTTTCACAATGAGAGCCATTCCAGATTGGCAGAGGGCCTAGAATTCACTTTGTGTAAGAACACGTTCGTGCATCCAATTTGGCTTGTCAGTTCAAATAATTTTCTGCAAGATTCATGTGCAAACTACTGTACCTGGTTCTTTTGTTATGTTGTGCACCTCCCACCAGAAAATTATGTTGTCAATCAGAAAAGTAGGCTAGGTCTTCAACCATCACTTTTGTTAGGGTTTGGTCTTTGGTGACCACAAACCATCAGCTTGTTAACTGAGTACATGACACCTTTTTATAGCTGAAAGGATGAGTCTATTATGGAAAAACTGGTCTGGCAATTATGGTTATATCATATTTATACCTTCTAAGTAATAGTTAGACAGCAAATACCAGCCTCTTCGGGGAATAAATGTTGAGTAGGAGGTGTTAGAATGATGCAACATAGAAACCAAGGCGGATAACTTACTTAGACAATGGTGTACAAACACTGAACCTAGTGCAGAGCGTTCCTGTTGTCGAGCCTGTTGTAAACACCAATGCAAGCGAGTTTTCCGGTGGTGAACTGAGTGGATACGTAGCCAGCAAATCCATTAAACGTGAGTAAAGGACACAGTTTTAGTTGTAGCTATTGGCAGCGACGACTTTAACGGGCCATACTGTCTAATACTTGGTGTATAAATCGGTAAATACTAGGCGAAAGGCCACAAGTTGAATTACTCATCGCGGGCTTTGCCAGCTTCAGTATTTTGGCCAGGCTAAACAGTAATACTGCTGAAACACAGCCATCAATTATGCAAGATCGTTACAATCGGCTCGCAATCGCTTCACGTTGCTTGGTGTTTACTAACGTGTTAAATACTAATTGCCACAAAAGGCTATTAAATTGCATTACTGTGTGTAATTGTGGTTGTCACCTGGCCGCAGGTCTCTTAGCACTAAGAGACTTGCTGCGAAGTCTCTTCGTAAACAAGAGACCTCCACACATCAAACGAAACACTGCATACCATTGTCTAAAGTGAGTTGGTCTGGTCTTGGTAGATGTTCTACCAGCTCCCTGCATATGGACAAATCAGTAGTGGTCTGGTTCAGGCATGACTAACCAAACCCACTTCTCCAGACATAAATCACGCATTTTCAGAATACTGTATTAAGTTAATATTTATGATTTACTTAGCCAACTTGGTGAAATATTCATTAGGTAATGAACGTGAAGCCACAGAAAAGGAGCATTTGTTGGTCTATGATGACAGTGACACAGGGAAAGAGGACAACCAAGAAGAAGACAGGTGCAGTGAGGTACATACTTTTAGTACTTAATGAGACTTTGTATAAGTTGTTACTGCGTGTATAGCCGCTTTCTTTATTTTCCATGATCGTTCTTTTTACACCATAAATAATACAAATAACAGGGTTAATCTGAAAGGGTCTCAGTGGTGTTGGTTGTTGAATATTTAGCACAAAACTAGCACACTACATGGTTCACATGGGAATTAGGGACTAATACCAAATAGTGTCAAGCTTTTAGGAGGCAAACTAGTCAAACTGGTAATGCAGGCAAAGCATGCTAGAACAGCTGAATACCAGCAAATATTACTCTGTGCTTCATTCCAATCTGGTTACTGCAGGAGCAACTTAAGCTTTATTACTCCCACTCTAAATTCCTACCTCTTTATTCTTCACAAGCATAAAGATACGTTAAATTGGGTGTTATTGTGAAAGAGTAGTACCGTAATATGATTGAGGAAATTAGCGGATTCTGAGTATATAGGTCCCACCAAATGGTGATAATTTCTTTGGGATTAAGGATGATCAATGACTTTCCCTAGTTGGTTAAAGATTATGCACTGGGCAATCAGCTCAGGTGCTTAGCCCAGGGTGCAACAACTCCACTTGGTTTGATCAAACATTGTATACTATACATTAGCCAATACTAATTAAATAAATGTGTTAAGACTTTATGATTGTACACTGATTGGTTGATAGTGTTAGCTTCTCTAAGACACGATTTGACATCTTTTTTATGATATCTCCTCCACATTCATTTGTGTTGACTGTGATGGTGAACTTCTCAAAAGCTCAAAATATTCTATGAATGGCTATACTAGTTTTTCTAACATGTCTTTAAGGGGTTCAACAATACCTCGCTTCACAGAATTAGCATATTCAGTATTTGCTGGGTTGAAGAATCAACACTCTCCTGAGTTGGACATTAAATAGATGCAAACAACTTAGTTCCACAAGGTTGGAATAACCAGTGAGCACAGTTTGCCTTCCCAATAACAGCTAAATTCTCTGCAGGGGTACCACAGTATATTTAAAACAATACCATAGAAAACAACACTCAAATACACTGTAATCCATCTTGTAGAGTTAGGAAACAATGTGATATCACATGACTGCTTGAGGTCTAGGATAACAGATATTTCAACTATGCAGGCTATAGCTATGCTATGTAATAGTGATTACTGTGTTAAATTAATATTATGTATGTAGGTTCCGCCAAAGAAACAGCTATCGAAAAAGAAGCAGCCACATACTAAGAAGGTGGCATCTAAGAAATGTAAGAAGCAGGTGCCAATGAAACAAAAACTTCCGTCTGATGGAAGAAAGACAAAGACTAAAAAGGCTAAACAACCTAAAAAGACACCTGTATGTGTTGTAATCCTGATGTACAATAATTATACTAATGTATAATCACAGGGGAATAAAGACAAAGACAATTTTACAATTGAAATTGGTTCACCAGCTTCTACTTCTGAAGAGGTACAGTGATAACACGTATTAATATAAAATAACAATGCCACTTAATTGGATAATGTGTTTATTGATTTTTAAGTTTATTAACAATATGCAAATTTAAGAAGATATTCTGCTGACTTTCACTGTGGGTGGTCATTATTTAATAATGAAGTGCAGCAGTATAAAAAAATTTGTCTGGCCTACAAATAAAGTTTTTGTTAGCTTAGTATTTCTCCCATGCTTCATGGTAGCCTACAATATATTTTTGCGATAGTTTGTGAAATATTATGCACTTTCAAGTTTATAAAATCTTGTATGAATCCCATTAATTGCTTTCCCAGCCAACTATTGGTATCTATTGCTGTTCCAAGCCATGTAGAATTGTTTCAGCGATTAACCTGGCATATTGCTATATGTGTGCACTTAGCAAAAGACATTCCATTCTGCAATAATTCCCACAGTATCCACTCATTTCTTACAAGATAAGTTAATAAGAAAGTTGAATAAATTGGATTATGATAAATTTGTTTTTGATATTCATCTACAGTGAGGCATAAGTTGTTAATGGTACAACTGGTGATTGTGACATGTCATTATTGTTGAATAATTTATTACCTGATTGGTGCAAGACAGTGACCTCTGAATGAGAGTAGTTGTGTGTATACAGAAATTCCTCGACTCTCCTTTGTTCACATTAGCTATAAACAAATAAACCTGTTGCTGCATTTTGGAAAACTGATTGAAATCATGCATTAGACGTTTCGAGATAAATAGTTTTAAAGATTTCAAGCCACCTTAGCTCACCAAGGGTAATGAGCACACTTATGACATTTACACACAAGATGCATAAATTTATTACTTTTTAGAACATTCAAAGAACTTAGGTTGCTTTTACAGTTTCTTGGCAAATAAGTTGGACAATCTGAACTGTTGGACGTGCAAGGTATCATGGATGCTCACAATAGGGTGGGTGGGTTTGTGGGCAGGTTGGGGGAAAGGAATAGACTGTAAAATGGCATTGCACAAATACTGAAGCTAAAAGTTACAATCACAGTGGCTCCTTAGTGGCTGATATGCAGCAGAGTGAACACAGAAAATGTTTGGCCAACTTAAAAAGGCCATCCACCAATAGACCACTGATTCTTGCCACCCAGGACCTCACTAAGGCTATCACTATTTGAGGCCTTCACACAACCCAGAAAAAGACATCTATCAAGAAAAGTTTGAGCGATGCTGTGGGTCAAAACATGTAGA
This sequence comes from Dysidea avara, assembly GCF_963678975.1. Lineage (NCBI taxonomy): Eukaryota > Metazoa > Porifera > Demospongiae > Dictyoceratida > Dysideidae > Dysidea > Dysidea avara. Next base: position 3,197,450 of record NC_089282.1, read on the forward strand.
GCTTACCACTGGTGGTGTTAATTTGATTTTGCCTGATGTGTAATTTGGATTGGTTTTCCAATATCTGGTAACAACACAGAATGTTCAAAACTACTGATTACATGCCTCACACTAAGGCAATTTGGCAATAAACAGATCTTTCTGTTTTTGAATTATATTGTAATTTTATAGCTGCTAGTGTTGTGTGTACATTATTTATGTCATAAATTGCTATTTTATATTATGCAGGAAGACAGATCAGACGACGAAAGTGAAGTTGATTTCCTTGGAGAATTGAGAAACGTATGAATAAACTGTTTAATTTAATGTGTGTATACTGACTGGCTCTTGTGTTTGTTGTAGCTACAACTGGGCTTATCCAAGCTAACAGATCAAGTTGCCATAGCATTGGAGTCAACACCAGAAGGCCATAAGAAATTAGTGTATTCTTCGGGTAACCAGGCTGAGGAGAGAAAGCAGGTGCCACAGTTGACAGGTACCAGGCCTCCAGTTGCAAGTTCTTCGCCTGGGAACACTTTTAACTTTGATGTGCGACAGCAGGGTAGCTACAGCCGTGCACCATCGAGTTATGAGGGCGATTACAGTAGACCGAATAAGTATTCCACGAACACTTTCAATATTGATGTTCGCCATCAAAATAATTCAGAAAGGAGTGCCGCTAAATGGTATAATGATCGTAATGTTTATTCTCCGATGGAGGCATCGTTTGATGCTTATGGAATGGATGACAGAACCAGGGAGGGAGAAAGTTTTGATTACGGTGGTACTATGGACATGTCTTATGCCGACAACATATTCAATGAAACCAACAGTTTTAATGATGTTCTGGGTAGTTCAGGTTGGAGTAGCCATTCTCAGTTTGACCACACGTATGCTGGGAATGAAAATTTAAGCAGCAGTCCCAATTTTGATTTTCAGTTGTCAGACGACAGTGGTAGTTTTCAAGAAATGCAAGCCGATGTATATGATGAAAATTATGTCCCTCCTCTGCCGCCACCAATAGTGATGCCAGGCATAAATCGTGCAGCTTTTGGCCAGTCCTCTGTTTGTAATGATAATGAGGTACGCAAGAAGTTACCTGTTCGCTCCTTCAATGTAAAGAAACCAAAGAGAAATGATAGGCTGTACCCGATTACAGAGGTGTTTAACCCAATATTTCTACAAAATCGGAAGCAGGAAAGTTCGTCCCGTGCAAATTTTGCCGCTAGATTGATTAAATGTTTCATTTCCAAGGCTGTCAGAATGACATCGAATGTGTCTGGAAAACGTGGCAAAAACAAATTAGACAAAGATATACTTGCAGCCGTAAAAGTTGCCACCTTTAAGATGTGGCCATTGCGATCCACAGAGAACGAGCAACTGGCCTGGTCGAAGTGTGTCAAATCTATTGATGAAATGGGACGGAGGTTGAATCGGCCACCAAGATCTGCAAAAAACTGATTGTTTTCAAAAGTGACTGGATCTTTTAATGGTTAATAACATGATTTAGGTTCAACAGTTTTTTTTTTGTTTGGCTTTTACTGGTTACATTGTTAATTGATTGCTTTGGTTTTGTTCAGTACACAGTTTTGTTTTATGTACTGTTTTGTTTCGTTCAGTACTCCCGTTTGTTTTATGTACTGTGTTGTCAATGTAATCAGTTTTGTCATGTTTTTTAGTTCATCAAAAATAGTACAATTGTGTCATTTATGGCATTCAGACTCGTTTTTGCATGTATTTTTATGTTCTAAACAGTCCCCCCTCCCCAAACACACACAGAGATGATTTCGGTTTGCTAAGAAGTGCCCCTAATCTCATGTTTTGTCAAATGTTGTCAATTAATCAAAATTTATACAAGAATACTGGGTCATGTTAAACTATAGTTACATAGTTGAAAGAGTACAGTACGCATCAGTGCCCAGAGACGTCTCCTCTCTGCTTAACAACAATTGGCATCACTTTTTTTATGTGGTTAATGTATCTCTGACATGTCTTGGGTGTTAGTGTTTTCCAAAACTTCTTGATGCCAGATTTGAGACCCTCAAGATTCCTGTTTTCCAGCTTGCGGAAATGTACTGAGCGTAGGTAGTTCTTCATTGAACCCCATACTTTCTCTATTGGGTTGAGGTCCGGACTTTCTGCTGGAGTTTTCCACCAGTTGACCTTACGTTTGGTGAAAAAATTTTGTATGTAACGACTTCTGTGTTTGGGGTCATTATCCTGTTGGAATCGATGACTGTGGGGAAATTTGGCTTTTATGAATGGCAATAGTCCAGCTTTCAAGATGGTAGCATATCGGATTGCGGTCAAATTCTCAGTAAACATGATTACCCTTGAAGCACCTCTCATACTGATTGCACCCCAAATGTGCACTTTCAAGGGGTGCTTAGGTTTTGGCTTAAACTTTCGTGGCTGCCCTCTTCGTCTTGAAGTGCGTCTGCTTCGTTCAATGGCAACAGAGCATTCATCCGACCATATCACATCTTTAAAATTCTCACAATTGATCCTCTGCTGCAAACACCATAGCAACCTCTTTTGCTTATTGTTGTTTCGTATCATTTGACAGTAGTGTGGCACACTTGATACCCATCCTGTAATAGTATGCACTAAGTGATTTTTTGCATCTACACACATGTAAATAGTGCTCAGTTTAGGGAATTTACCCTCACCCAATAATTCAGTGTCCATGACAATTAGTTTGTGACCATAGCTACTTGAATGCACACAGCGACCAGCCTCTAGAAATAATTATTGTTCTGGTGTTCATAACTATTTTTAAAGTTCTGCATGCTATTTTAAGGTGAAATTATCTGCTGAGTGATAACACGAGTTGGCTGTTAAGACTATTCAGCATACTCAACAAACTATATTGGGAATACGCCAGGCACTAAAGCCCATTTTTTTCATAAGGCCACTGCAACAGAATACACTAGCTGAGGGAATAGAGCATTAGCCTAGGGTGTGGACTCAAAAATAATTTTCACAGCCGTGGTTCAAAGCACATTATCAAATTAGAATTTAGCGCCTAAGAAATGATTCAAGAGGCTCTTGTTAATTTACTTACTTTGAAATCATCACGCGTCTATTGCAGTAAAGAGCAGTCTTGTAAACCTGTTAAGAGTTATGGAGACAGTTTAAACGGTTAGTTCAGTATACTCTGCGTACACGTGTTAATGCATTCATAATAAGCCTGGAGCTGTACTAACAATGATTCCCCAGCTAGGCTCTACGAGGAGCATCCCTTACACTAGCTATTTTTATACCAAACTTATCTGACGTACCTAAGTGCTTTTTGGCACGGTAAACAGTTGAAGAAGATACATTCACACCCTTCTTTCTTAACATACGACGTAGCTCATTGCATGTGATCTCGTCATCTTGGTCTAGTGCATTGTCGATCATTCGTAAGTGCTGGAATGATAGCTTAGCAGCACGAGAAGGTGGTCTTAGCCTGTCTGATATAATGCCTTCATTGTTGTACTTCTTGATCAATAGGCAGAGGCTTGTTTTCGACACCTCAATACCTTCATCGCGAAGTCGAAGCTGGATGTTCTTAAGCTTATACCCTCGATGTCGCAATATAATAACCCTCCTTCTGGTCTCCATAGACATTCGACCCATGTTTTTCGCTACACAAAGAGTGTTAAGTTGAATGCTGCACACGCAAAACTGTGTATTCGTGCTTTGGCATCGTGCAAATTCGTGTGCGTGGCTGCATAAGTAGTGAAGTCCACGCGTGGGTATTGCGTGTAGCAATAACGTGTGTTTAAGTTGTGGCTGATTTGTACCGTATATTACCTGCTTTTATAGCGTATTTCGTTATATTACTTAGTTACCACAAAAGTAATGATATTACGTAATGCGTTACATAAGTAACACATTACTCCCAACACTGTGTATCACATGATCTTGTTGTCATGGTGCAGGAACTGAAGAAAACTAATCAGGAAACTGAACAAGCTCAACAAAACATGAGACATGAGCTAAGACAACTAGAAGATAACAAAAAGAAAGTAAGGAAGTTGTTTGTAATATTTGAGCACTTGGTCTCCTTTTTATGTAACTAAACATGTTACTTATATTGTGTGTGTCCAAAAACTGTCTGCTATAATGTGGTTCCTTATGGATAGCAAAAAATTCCCTCCTCGAAAAATCTTCCCCTCAAAAAATTCTATTAGAATAAATATATGTGACCGTCTCAGCAAAACCCGACTTGTTCGCACAATTAAAATTTTTTTTATTCACTCAGCATTATTGGCAGTGTCCAAGGAATGGATCATCAGTTTCAGCCTTCTGTGGTGTGTAGTTTTGAAATTATAGCACTAGACAGTAGGAAGAGTAAGATAATCGATTTGTACATTGACTATACTGAAAATAAACTACAGGTTCTTGCATTCGCAGTCATAACTTCCGTTTGGATTAGTCTACAACTTTGCAATTTGGCTTAAAATGTTCACCATTGATCAGCACATCAGCCAAGATATTGTTTTAGCCCTGTAGACACTTGCGCATATGGATATGAAGGCAGTTTGGTAGAAGAAATGATAACGATCTTGTTATGTTTACCGTATCGTAAACAAACGCACGTGACACGCATACCGTTGAAGTTACAGAAACGAAACAAAGATTTTCAAACTCTCCATGAGCAGGCGAATAAGATGGTATATAGTTTTAATCAATTTGAATCTTCCTTCTTCAAATACTTGCCCGATAAAAACTTGCGTATTTTTCTTTGTAGCATGCGTAATTTTATGAAATATTTTAAATTTCGTTTTTCTCAATATGCATGCTTGTGCGAACAATTCAGGTTTTTGCTGAGACGGTCACATGTATCAACCTCCCTACATCAACCCCACAGTGTCTACTTACCAGTGACAAGAACGGAACATGAGTTGTGGTAGCGATTGAACATGAAGTAGTCTCGTATCAACTCGTTGATCAGCAGGTGCTCTACAAAATACACTTGCTTAAAAGGTGATTTGCTGTACTTCAATTTTTGCTAAAATGGTGCTTGACGGGTCTGCAATGAAAAATCAACCAACTGAAACTCACTTAACAAAGTCCAAGGTTGGTTTCCTAACTCCCCGACACCATATTAATTGGAGATTTACAATGTTTAGGTGCCAACACAAACTGATGCCCTCGCTCATGCTATGATTTAGAAACTCACAGCATCTGTTTCACCAAAAATACGCATCTGTCTTCGATAGTATAGTGACCACCATGTAAAGCACCATTCATGGAAACATTGAAGTGCTCTAAACAGCATCACTGATGCTGCTGCCCATTTTAATTTAAAAACCTGAAAAATTAAAATACGCGCTACAGAAACAGCAAGGGGAATCACCATAATATTACCCTACGGTTTGATGTAGACTTGGGTAGAATTGATCACCCAGAGTTGGAGGAGAAACTATAGAGGTAGATTTTTTCATTGCCAACCCTATATATGGTACTCTAATAGAACAGTAATGTAATATACATTGAAAGCCATGTCAGCTTCTTGTATATGTGGATGACCAACCATGTGAAACCACGATACATGCATTTCAGAATTACCCAGATTTATTGAGTAGAATATAATGTTTGATTTAATCTAACGTTATCTAATGTAATTAATGACAATAATGTAAGACCAGACTAATATAATAAATGGTGCTATTCCCAAGAGTGGATTTAGGGGCTATTTAAGGGTACTGAAGCAGCCCCCACTCCCACCCCTTAAAAACTTTTACTATGCTATCTAGGTATGGGCATAGGGAAATGTGTTTCCAAGAGTTCAGCCAAGATATACTACCTGTGGTGGGGGTTAGCGAGGGGGTTATTCGCCTATGCCCGACTACCACGAATATGGGCTGAGGGTGGAGAAAGGTCGGGGATGGTGAGGGAATTGATTGCTAAATTTCCCTCAACATAGTGGGGATTTGTCTTCACTAAAGTAATTCACTCAGGCAACAAAAGTGTGTGCTTTCAGTTTAGGAAGGAGTGGCTCAGGTGCTAGCTACTACATTCATATCCCACTCGAACTAACTCATCGCTAGACCAACACCACATGACTGTACAATTCCCCTCCTAGCCCTGGGTTTGCAAGTTGAGACTTGGTCGGGGTTTGCATCTCCAGTACTTTCCCAGTAGGTAGGAATTGTAATTTTCAGTGATGCAAATCCCCACCTTCTCTAACCTCAGCCCGTATCAGTGGTAGTGGGGCTTACACTGATAGGTGCATTAGTTTAATGGAAAATTCCTCTTGTGTATAATTCTGACTTCTGCAACAACTTTCTTGCAGGTTGGCAGATACAGGAGGGTTGCAATGATTTCATCCCTTTGAAAACAATGCGCATGCCCGAAATCAGTTTACAGAGCTGGTGCAGGTGAGTGAAACTGCCTACTGTACAGCAGCCAAGTGCGCAATTCTCACCGTTTGCAACCCAACTTTGACTAATTAACTTGTTTTTTGCATGTTTATTTTGTATACATCATTGCCATGACTACTTTGACTTTGGTCTTTGTGGTCACATGTGACCAAGGAATCATGTGTATTATTTAACACTTCATTCCATTTGATAGTTTCAAAACAAAAAAAAGCTAATGACCTAGTTAATCACTTGATGCCATCCTAACATCACCCCTATCAGGGTCAGAAGGCGGGCTCTGATTATATGCAACAAGCACCTCTAAAAATAATTATCGTTTAATGGTTTAAAGCTAATCCTAAAAGCTTTTAATGTAATGGTAAAATTTAACAGTGAAACATTGCTGCATGGAGAGTGATATTACTAGCTAGCTTAGTAGCTTCTACTGAGGTAGCTAGCTAGACTGAAGCTACTGACAATTGCCATGTTCCACAGTGAACACCTGTTTTGAAAGTCTGGATCTGTCCCTCGTAACTATTCCAAAACATTCTCCAAAACTTATTTCTATTGGTAGGCCTTAACCTAACCTATGCATGTCAGTCATTCCAAAGTGATTCAGGAGTTTTCTGGATGCGTAAAATCATATTACTACATTAATATTTTGTGTTGTGCCCCATGTATTGCATATCATGTAGATTCATAACTGCCGCTTTGACCTCTGAATGTCAGTGTTTAGAATTGTCACTGTTAGAGTTGGATAATTAAGTAACACCATGCAGTAATTATTATAGTGTTTATTTGATCAAAAGTGTTACCAAATTCGATCTCAGAAGGCTATTTGGGGGGCATGCCCCAGACTCCCTAGTTGTGACATGTTGTACATGTTGAATGTGCTTTGCACACTTGTTGAGTGAGTTCCACTGCCCACGTAAAGATGTATTAACCTGAAACCCCTCTGTGAACTTCTAGATCCACCACTGAAGTCCCTCCATTAGCAACTGTGTAATTGTGACTGAATTTGAGAAAACTGTTGATCCATGAACAATTGTACTTTTGTAATAAAACACATTGGGTAAATGCAAATTTTCCAGAAAAAAATTGAAAGTTTTTATCGCTTCACTGGTAGGTAGTGAATTAACACTCCAGTGGATAAATCCTGGGCATCATTGTGTTTGCCTGTTCGTAGGAGTTCAAAAAACCTTGTCAGGTTTCTAAGTTACAGACGTTTGTTTACGTTGCGGTGACGAAAGAATTTACCAATGATCTTTGTTCAGTGAATTCTTGAACACAGAAGCACACTTTGGGTAAAAACTCTACCTTGGTGGATTCACAAATTCATGGCCAGCCAAGATTCATCGTCATATGCCATTGTATCAGTACATTATGGTAGTAAACTTCTGTAGATTATTTTCTCAATGACTACTGTACACATCAATTATTTGCTCGTCCCACACTGCTGATTTTATGAAGCTGAAACTTAGCCAGTCCATTTCTCTGTCGCTATAGACAACAAAGAACCATTAAATAAATTTTGGAAAATGTGCAAATATTGACGGTTTTCTAAAATTAGGTCACAATTTGTAACCACAGTCAAAGTGAAAGTTAGCAAGGACAGCAGTCAAGCTACTTTACCCAAGATGTGAAATGTAGTAAAAATAAATAGAATCAAGTGAGGCCATTATGTTTGTATTGCTTGTTTCCCATCCCTAGGTGAAAAACACAGTTGGTCATTATTGATTGTCATACAGTACTGTAGTACTGATCATGAAGGTTTTCTTGCCCAAAATTTTTCAGCTGAAGAAAGAAGCTGCATGTGTAGTCAATTACCTTTGTTTCATTACTTTTTGTTTCTATGTTCCCTAATCGGATTTATAATTCATAATTATTTCTTGTACAGTCATACATGACTACTCTATTAGAGTATCTTGAGGGCTATATATGTATCTTGTGAAACAAAACTGGAGGGGCTCCAAACTCCCTAGCTGTGTTTATTTGTTCAGCTATTGGTCATTCAGTGTCTCCCTCTATCATAGAATATAGTTCATTCACATGATCATCAATCAAATGATTAAATTTAATATTAGTGCAGCTACCTCAAACTTGATGTGGGAATTAACCAATAAAGTAGTGATGGTCTAATAACAAAGAGTACCACTATTATTAACTCCTGCTAATAGTCAACACAACAGTTTGACTTTCAGTCAACTAACTAGTATTATTCATCTTTGTCAATGCTGACTGTTGTCACAGGTCAAAGTACGGTTAGACATCTCCTTGCTAGTCATTTAGCCTGCAATTATGCTAACTTTAAAGAAGTTGAAGATATGGTGGTTAAGGACATTTTATTTTTAGAGTCAGGCCAGCCCAGAGAACCCCTAGATCGTGAGTTCTTGTGTCGAGAGCTGAAGATGAATCCAGACCACACTACCAAGTCATTGTGAGTAATGGTAGCATACACCTGTATGTGATATAGTTTAGTGTCGTATAACGGGACTGTTCTGAGAGGGGGGGGGGGGGGGGGGTGATTGGCTGCTATCTGTGCCCCCTTGAAGTTTGCAGCTCTAGTAAATGGCATTGTTAAAGTATTATTTATCCATTTATCCTGAAAAGTGAGAATTTCCCCCCTTGAAATTTTGGTTGGTGGTGATCAATGAATATTCCTAGAAAATCTGCTATACAGCATTGACCGTGTTGTAAGCTTTGTATACAAGTGGTTGTCTTACGTAAAATCTGCTCTGATATGAACAGAACTAAGTGATCCCTTGAGTTAGGCTTTGTGCCACCTAGTCTGGCAGCACCTGCCAAAGGGACATGTGTTGCCAGACTGTGTGCAAGTTTCAATGGGCGAAAACTTTCACGTTAGAGGGAAAACAAACTTATCCATGGTTAAACTTTCATGGTAGACAAAACGTGCCTGCTCAAAGCATTTAGCCGTGCATATAAACAATGCACATTTGTCCACATTCCTGATAAGTGGGCGTGGCTCACAACAATTATGATGTATACGTACACCTGATCAGTTAAAGTGGGTGTGGCTTCAGATTAAGTGTACATGCAGCAATGGGATTGGCTTCATGCTTGCCTTCATACTACTGTAACATAAATGGGTGTGGCTCCATGTATGACTAGCTACAGACAGTGATGCACAATCCCAATAAGTGGGTGTGGGTAATGAAAGAAGCTGGGCTGCTGCAGGACTTTCCATGTTGTTAAACAAATTAATTTTATTTCACACATCTATGATTGGTCAGATAAGTTAGTAGCAGCGTTCGCTGGGAAACTTTTGCGGCTTTTGACAAAACCGAGAAATCCATTTTGCCCATCAAAACTTTCTCCCAATATGGTACACTGGGCCCTGTATACCTTGGGACCAACCAATTTTCAAGTTCCCACATTAACAGGATCTGTTTGTATGTCATACCTGTGATGTGTGACCATCCTTCACCATCAGTACACACTGTTGTATTACATATCATGTACAGTTAGTTGATGGTTGTCCTCCTCCCTATTCCAGACCACTACTCTACACAATGCTGGCCTACTTCATGACAAACACCAGTACTACAAGTCATCAAGTGATGAGGTCACAACCACAACAAAGTGAGTGTAATTTTATGAGACATTGAGATGGGAGGTGTACATGGGACTGTATAAACAGTGGAATAGACTACTGGAATGGTGGAATGGAGAGAACAGTGACCATGTAGAGTAGGTCCCAAACGTACTTCATGATCTCATTAATAAGACCACCCCATTATAGTGACCATGTCAAGTAGGTCCCAAATGTATCATTCGTTAATGTACATACTATCATATCTCCTTGTACAGGTATGACCAGTGACTCTAGTAGTGTAGAAGATGATGAAACAACAGAAGAACAGTCCCACACAACAAACAATTACACTACACACGTCACTGACAATATTACTATTACACAACCTGTATGTGATGATCAACAGTGATCAATACAACATGTTGATATTACTGTAGTGATACTGATAGGGTTGTCGTTCAGGCCTGTACCTCGGAGACACTCAACAATAATACAGAATATGGATGCTAGAGCTTGTGGGAATAGCTGCATGTTCCTCCACACCTACAAACTTAAACTGATAGTTTGATAACTTGCTTGACTCTGGTTTGGTTGTTCCCATATATGTTAATTGCAGGTAGCTACTGTATTACACACTTATCAAGCTGCAGCGCTTGCGCAGCTGAGGCATTGCAGCACCATGTCAGTGAGTCAATACACTAAAGTGTGCGGAAATATGCGGTGTTATTAAACCACACCCTCAATCCTATTGTTTGCGAAATGGCTGAAGCACCGGAGGAAATTGAGGATCTCAGCGATAAGTTGATGGGACTTACTCTCAATGAAGTCCGACCACTGACCCAACGCCTAGGGAGAGGAGCGTATGGTAAAGTGTACGCAGTGGAGTATCGTGGGGTGACGTGTGCCGCTAAAGAGATTCATTCAATTCTCCTCGAGGATGAGGATACAGGAAAACTTCGAGAAAACTTTGAGCGCGAGTGCATCCGTTCCAGCGAGCTCACCCACCCCAATATCGTTCGCCTCATGGGTGTCTATTATCCCAGTCGAGCATCACTTCCGGTGATGGTTATGGAGTTGATGGATGAGAGCCTTACCAAGTACGTGGAGAAGCCAAATATCAGTCTGAAGAGGAAGATCTCTATATTACACGATGTAGCTGAAGGACTGACCTACCTGCACACTCGTACTCCTCCAGTAATTCATCGCGACTTGTCCCCTAATAATATCCTGTTGAAGAATATGCCGTTACTTCCGGTTGCAAAGATTGCTGATTTGGGCGTGGCTAAAGGAATAGATGCTGATAGCTGGAGTGCCATGAAATATCTCAGCCAGGCCCCGGGAACTCTTCCCTTTATGCCCCCTGAAGCTTTAGTAGACAAGCCCAAATATGGGCTATCTTTAGATGTATTTTCCTTTGGAGGAGTAATGCTTTACACCGTCAGTGAACAGTGGCCCTCATTGAAAACTCCTACTGAGTTTGATCCAGTTTCACGGCAGATCAGGGGGCTGAGTGAAGTTGAACGTCGTAAGGAGTATGTTGACAAGCTGACGGGAGAAGCTGGAGTATTGAGACCACTGGTTGAGGCTTGCTTGGATAACGATCCAGCCAGACGTCCTCCAATCACACACTTGTCTGAGAAGATCAAACCACTGAAGGTGTGTAGTGTGTGTGGTTAATGTGTGACACTGAGTTAGTCCATATAAAGTAATATAAGGGATTTTAATTCTCAGTAATAGTTACAAGTAATTTACATCATAGTATGTACCATATGGCCACTCCAACTGGTAATTATGTTTCTTGTCTACTACCTGCATCCTTTTCTGAGAATGTGAAATTTTAAAAATACATGGCAAAGAGTCCAAATTGGTTGATTAAAGAGGGCATACTTCAGAAATACATGTGGGGCTGCAGCAAATATGTTAAATCTGTTTAAGTGTCATAATAAGCTTTTAAATTGTAATACCGTAATTTGTTTTGTCTTCATGCAAAACATTTCATGATAATTATGTGAATGACTACTCCATTAGAATATCGCGATCTTTTTCAAAAATTTTGCGTAAGAATTTTTCTGTAATTTTTACATATGAAAATAAAGAGCAAATTGTGGTAAGTATGATCCATATACTCTAATAGAACAGTCAGTAAACCATAAAAACACTGTAACACACTCAGCATATAAAGTATCAACTGCTAAGGATTATTGATCACTATAGCTTGCTTAAATCACATTAACTTGATTACTTGTTTCACATGCCAGACAAGATATGGGCCCGACTGACCCACCATTTTCATAGATTGAAAATGAAACTAAAATACAGGTTACTAGAAACTCTGTACAATCCTAGTATTCTTCCAAAACATTTAACTATTGTTTACCTGCAAATATCTCACCAAATTCTAATGCAGACGCATGCTAGGGCTGCAAACGAGTTGCCTTTTGTGGAGACCACATCTCCTTACTTGCATTTTGTTAATTTTGTACTCCTTTAGTCCTGAGTTCTGTTAATATTTTTATTGATATGCTGACCTACCAACCCTTTACTCTCAAGAGTTTCACCCGTGAAACAACTAATCAAGTTACAATGACCTAATACTCTCCTGAAACTCTGCCATGGATGATATAATTCAGTAAGTGGACATGCCCACCATGTTTCACATCATTAATATTTGATATAATTGCAAACAAATTTTAGAATGCAAACATTAACAGTTTTAAGTTACATAACAATCACAGTAAGTGACATCACATGTAGTTGTCATGGTATCATACTCTCACTCCATTATAATCTTCATCTTCAATAACTTTATACACTGTAAACCTAAACAGTGAATAATGTAGTAAGAACATTTTTAGTGTGTACAACCTAAGTAGTATGAAGCCATATATGTTATTACAGATACCATACAAGTGACCACACCATACATAAATTGGTACCATACAAAATGTTATCGATTGATTATCTGTGTGGTATACTCTACAGCTTGGTGGTAGAAAAAGTTTGGCGAATTTATGACGCAGCCATTATTGAAGAATATAAAATAGCTAATTAAATTGGCAAATAAAGTTTTCTTGAATCACCAAATTCACTAAACCTCAGTCACACCAAACTTTCATCATATATGGTATAAGCCAACAATAATTATTATCTTATAGTGCAATTGTAGTTTGGAGTGAAATCCACAGAATTCAACTTCATACAAATAAAACACTCGTAAAGTGTATTACACAATAATTTGAATTTTACTACAAATTCATTTATTGATTAACCAACTGATTACGGGATACAATACATCTCATTATTGGGATATAATTACTAAAGGCATGCCATGATCATGTGATCTACATTTTGTGTAGGAGTTCCCTCCTTTGGTGCCGGCACTACAAAGTGGTTGCTATGACCTCACATGGGAGAGGTGTGCAGACCTGTCCTCTCCCATGTACAACATATCAGCAGTCCTACATGACAAGAAGGTGTACATCATGGCTGGTGTTGCTCCAGATAGGGATACACATTATCATGTCTACTGCTACAACATCACCACTGACCAGTGGGAACAGTTACCTCCCCCTGGTCACTACATGGGCAGACTACAAATAATTGATGGGAAATTAACTGTAATTGGTGGACGGGATAATGTTACTAATAAGATTACTAATAAAGTTACCACCTACATTAACAATAATTGGACTGACCACTTCCCCAACTTGTTAAGAGCCAGATTTAAACCAGGAGTAGTGAGTCACTCAGAGTACGTCATTGTAGCAGGTGGATACAGAGATGAGGACACTATCAATGATGATATTGAGATACTGAACACTACACAACCATCTCACTGGATGATGGCTAGTGTTCTACTACCAGAGCCAATGTGGGGCATTTATCCCACCATCAGTGACAACAAAATCATCATTGTGGGGTACAGTAGATCAACACACAGGACCAAAAGAGTATACCAACTACCAGTGGATATCATCACATCATCCACCACTACCAATAACCAGCCAGTTCAATGGATGAAGTTACCCAGTGTCCCTCACTGTAACACTATAACAATACCAAACTCTCACCCACCAGTGATCATGGGTGGTATAGTACAAGGTGTTCCTACCTCTGATGTTGCCATGTTGGATGAATCTACTAACAAGTGGAATACAGTATCATCGTTGTCCAGCCCCAGGAGTTCTGTTGCTGTAGTCCTCATTGATTCTGACACCATCCTTGTCCTCGGAGGTTGTACTGGTGGAAGAGGTGTTGCAGAAGCTAAGGCACATTCCATCACTACAGTAGAGAAGGGAAGAGCTACCCTCATACACACAAAGTAGCAGATATTCTTACAGAAGACACTCAGTGTAGTATCCAGTAAGACTATACACACACTTTGTATGTTACTGTAATATTATTTACTATTAATTATTTCTAATTGAGAATACATTCAGTATAATGGGTTATAGTGGACGTTATTGTAGAGTGGTTTGGGAAACTGGTTATTTTAAAAACTATGTATAACAAATGATACATGGTATATTCTAGGGTAACAGTGCAGTGGATCCCCAATTATCTGAACAACATTATTTCTCAAGTTCAACAAAAGCATTCAGAAAAGTGAACTGGCAATGGATAAGCAGTTACTTTTACGTTTAGATAAGGTATTAACTAGGGCTGAGACGAACTATTCGAATAATCCGAAGCTTCGAAGCTGACAGAGGCTCCGGATCTGCCAGTGCCCATTCGAATATTCGCACGTTTATATATACGCATGCGCACTGCGCTGTTGTGACCACAGTGTCTTGCTTTAGGCCATATTGTAGTCATATTTCAGCAACTATACGCATTATTCACAAATCCTCTTGTCAGTCCCTCACAAGTGATGTTCTTCAAATCTTAGAATTGTTAGTAAGTTCTCATGGCTCTTCATTGGTCTGATTTTTGGTTCATAGTTTTCACTAATTGGCATGGGGACAACCCATGTTTCCATAACAACATTTGAATTTCATGTCGATTAAAGAGAAGTTAAGAATGCATAAATATTTGATAACAATGCATTAAGAATAATCAAACCCCTAATCATGAAAAATGATTGATAGTGTACATGTGGGGTTTACAGTATCCCGTAACCTTAAGTATGATCCATAAATGTTGATATACTCTAATAGAACAGTCATCAAACCATAAACACTCTGTAACACATTTACCATTGTGGAGTATCGAGTATCGACTGCTAAGGATTATTGATCACTATAGCTTGCTTAAAGACACATTAACTTGATTATTTGTTCCACATGCCAGACAAGGTATGGACCTGACTGATCCACCATTTTCATAGATTAAAAATGAAGCTAAAATACAGGTTACTAGAAACTCTGTGCAGTCCTACTATTCTTCCAATACATTTAACTATTGTTTACCTGCAAATATCTCATCAAAATCTAGTTCAGAAGCATGCTATGACTACAAACGAGTTGCCTTTTTGTTGAGACCATATTTTGTATTCCTTTAGTCCTGAGTTCTGTTAATATTTTTATTCATATGCTGACCTACCAACCCTTTACTCTAAAGATTTTCACCCGTTAAACAACTAATCAAGTTAAAATGACCTAATACTCTCCTGAAACTCTGCCATGGATGATATAATTCAGTAAGTGGACACGCCCACCATGTTTGATATAATTACAAACAAGTTTTAGGATGCTAACATCAACAGTTTTAAGTTACATAACAATCAGTAAGTGACATCAGTCATCACATGTAGTTGTCATGGTGTCATACCCTCACTCCATTATAATCTCCATCTTCAGTAACTTTATACACTGTAAACCTAAACAGTGAATAATGTAGTAAGAACATTTTTAGTGTGTACAACCTAAGTATTATGAAGCCATATATGTTATCACAGATACCATACAAGTGACCACACCATACATAAATTGGTACCATGCAAGATGTTATCGATTGATTAACAATCTCTAGTCTGTGTGGTATACTCTACAGTTTGGTGTGACTTAAGTTTGGTGAATCAGCATATGAAACCGGTAGGCAGAAAAAAGTTGGGTGAATTTACGACCCAGCCATTATTGAAGAATATAAAAGTTAAATTGACAAATAAAGTTTCCTTGATTCACCAAATTCACTAAACTTCAGTCACACCAAACTTTTGTCTAAGCCAACGATAATTATTATCTTATAGTGCAATTGTAGTTTGGAGTGAAATCCACAGAATTCAACTTCATACAAATAAACCACTCGTAAAGTGTATTACACAATAATTTGAATTTTACTACAAATTCATTCATTGATTAACCAACTGATTATGGGATACAATACATCTCGTTGGGATATAACTACTACCATGATCATGTGATCTACTTTTTGTGTAGGAGTTCCCTCCTTTGGTGCCGGCACTACAAAGTGGTTGTTATGAGATCACATGGGAGAGGTGTGCAGACCTGCCTTCTCCCATGTATGACACATCAGCAGTCCTACATGACAAGAAGGTATACATCATGGCTGGTGATGCTCCAGATGATGATACACATTATCATGTCTACTGCTACAACATCATCACTGACCAGTGGGAACAGTTACCTCCCCCTGGTCACTATATGGGCAGACTACAAATAATTGATGGTAAATTAACTGTAATTGGTGGACGGGATAATGTCACTAAGA
Organism: Dysidea avara; assembly: GCF_963678975.1. NCBI lineage: Eukaryota > Metazoa > Porifera > Demospongiae > Dictyoceratida > Dysideidae > Dysidea > Dysidea avara. The sequence continues at coordinate 3,214,004 of NC_089282.1, forward strand.
AGATTACTAACAAAGTTACCACCTACATTAACAATAGTTGGACTGACCACTTCCCCAACTTGTTAAGAGCCAGGTCTAAACCAGGAGTAGTGAGTCACTCAGAGTACGTCATCGTAGCAGGTGGAGCAAGAGATGAGGACACTATCAATGATGATATTGAGATACTGAACACTACACAACCATCTCACTGGATGATGACTAGCATTCTGCTACCAGAGCCGATGTGGGCTATTTTCCCCACCATCAGTGACAACAAGATCATCATTGTGGGGTACAGTAGATCAACAGGCAGGACCAATAGAGTATACCAACTACCAGTGGATATCATCACATCATCCGCCACTACCAGTCACCAGTCAGTTCAATGGATGAAGTTACCCAGTGCTCCTCACAGGAACACTAGAACAATATCAAACTCTCACCCACCAGTGATCATGGGTGGTGATCTACAGAAAGTTCCTACCTCTGATGTTGCCATGTTGGATGAATCTACTAACAAGTGGAATACAGTATCATCATTGTCCAGCCCCAGGTTCTGTGTTACTGTAGTCCCCATTGATTCTGACACTATCCTTGTCCTTGGAGGTACTACTGGTGGAAGAGATGTTGCAGGAGCTCTGGAACATTCCATCACTACAGTGGAGAAAGGAAGAGCTACCCTACACAAAGTAGCAGATATTCTTACAGAAGACACTCAGTGTAGTATCCAGTAAGACTATACACACACTTTGTATGTTACTGTAGTATTATTTACAGCTGCACTATTACTTATTAAGTATTAAAATATCCAATTGAGAATATATTTGGTATGGGTGGACGTTATTGTATATAGAGTGGTTTGTGAAACTGGTTATAATAAACTATGTATAACAAATGATACACGACATATTCTAGGGTAACAGACTAACAGTGCAGTGGATCCCCAATTATCTGAACACCATTATTTCCCAAGTTCAAGCAAATGGGCCTTATCTGAAACAACGTCACAGACATAGAATGGCCACTGTAGTGTGGGGACGTTCGTAAAATTTGTATGGGCAACTGGAAAGAAAATTTTTGAACGGCCAATATCTCAGCCAAGAAGGAAGATATCGAACTCTAACTAGCAGGTATGGCTATAATACATTACAATAAGTGATTTTCGGTTGATTTTCAAAACAACTCTAAATTCCTATTCTTTCAGCTAATTTATTACCGTACCTGTTGGTTAGAGCTTGATATCTTCCGTCTTGGCTGAGATATTACAGTTCAAAAAATTCTTCCCATAGTCGCCCATACAAATTTTACGAATGTCCCCACACTACAGCGACCATTATTGTGTTTGTGACACAATTTCAGATAAAGCTCATTGCACTCGAACTGTCCTACTTGAGCAGTTATTGTTACTTTCAGATACTCAAGGTGTTAATAGAGGTCTGGATCCACCGTACTATAAATTCCACAATAAAATATTTTTTAGTGATGTCTCTTGGATCATCTTCTCACCAGTGTGGCTACGGTGACAGGTTATCCACCATTCTCCATTCTTTTCCTGTAATGGACACCAACACACTTGAAGTACTTACTCTATACACTCACTATATGTAGTGATCTCCTCTTGACTGGATGAACTCCTTGACAACTTCACAGCTCATGGTACAACTCCACACACCCACAACATTGCTAGTAATTATAGGAGCATTTATAATTTCAGTACAGCATTTAGTGAAATACAACTGTGAGGAGTAACACATCCAGGTTGAGGTTCCGAACATGCTGACTTGCAACTTTATAAACCACGTACTAAATTATATATTGTGACTAATTTATTACAAGTTGTTACTAGGCATGAGGCTATTATGCTCCAAAAATTGAGCATTATGCTTTTGAGCAGTGCTCAAAAAATCACCTATTATGCTTTTGAGAATTGCCCATTATTCCCAAAATTATGCCACCATAATTGGCTAATAATGCCACTTTATTTCTGTATCAGACCATTTTCATTGATGTTTAAGCTTCAAATGGTCTTGAATTCAGCTGGTTGCTGTATTAGAGTATTTCATTTCAATGTGACTGCTCCATTCCACTGTACTACACACTCCCACAAATACACTATTAGGATATGGAGACATAGAGGAAATTTGCCCCATGCAAGGGGGCACTGGCTTCACTATGATCCCTAACTGCTTTGGAAAGATCAAGATACTCTAAGAACATTAAATGTGATATAACAGAAGATGTCCTCAGAACTTATCTGAGGAGTCAAAAAGTTTTAGTGGGGATATACAGCTTGGTACACCATGAAATTTTATTCATTTATTTATTATCTAATTTATTCAAAGAGGAAGGGGTGACACCAAAAGGCTAGACCTGCACAAGGCTGCTTCCCCAACACCTTACATGTCTACATACAAAACACAAACCTAGCTACATAAAAATATTACATGGCACCATATGAAGAAGTTTGCTACAAAAACAGACATTGTTGTGCTTAATTGCAGAAACGCCATAATTAATTTTCACAAACTAACCTGCAGAACTAATTCACAATGCTTTTGTTTTATTGTAACACTGATGTAGCGAACATTAATGGTGTCAAGACATCAAAACAGCTTCAGAGCGATCCCTTCCAAATATCTGCCATTTAATTTGTCATAGGAACAGTAGGTGATTTTCAACTTTTCAACCTTAAAGATGTGCTCAAATTTCTTCTGATTTCCTTCTGCTATAGCTCATTTTAATTGTTATTCACTGCTCTTCCAAATCTGGTCCAGAATCTGAGATATCTATCATGTGTCATGGGTTATTAAGCCTTTTATAACATTCCCCACACAATGCCAAATACAAAATGTATGGGGAAATTCACCAAAGCAGGTCAGTTTAGGCCATTTTAATATGCCAAAATTTCTGTGAATTAGACTTCTTCTGGTATCATTGTACTTGTAGAGTTGCCCTACATGTATCACACCCAGAAAGTTATTAAACAGACATGACATAGGTAGTTACACAATAATTAATTTTCAATGGTATTTCAATGGATATGCTTATTCAAGCTGGCATTTTGTGATGAACAATGTATAGGAAGTGTCTGCAAACTTCTTGATATGAAAAAATAACCCTTAACAGCATGACGATTTTAAATCAACATCCACCTTGGTCAGTCACTATATCTACCATAGAGTAAACCACTGATGTTTGGCCACCAGGAATTTTCAGATGCTTGTACTCAGAAACTACAAAACGTATTGCCTTGAATTTACATCTTTGTTAGCTTAGACACTCACCAACTAGCACACCAACACTCTTCAAGGATTGTGTGTTTGACGAGGCATTAAGTCTATGTCCAAATTGCATGACGTTTTATCCAAAAGTAACCTAATTTCGGACCACACCTTGCAAAGCACAGGAAATGCAAAGATTTAAATGCAATTGAGCATGTAGCTATAGGGTAATCAGTTAAGGTCTAGCCTACCAAGTAATCAACACTATGCTTCAGATATTAGGCCAGGTAAACTTGATTACTTGTTTCTTATCCACAAAAATTTGGATTTTCATGTGGGCGGGAGGTCATTTTTCATTACTCAAATTTAAAGAAAAGGAGTACTCCAAATCAAGCTGTCTGTTGCTATAAAAGTTAGCTAAAGCCATTTAAGAACTAATTCTTACGTTTTCTGAGATGCAAGTGACATTTACTGTGCTGCAAAACAATAGCCAGCCTTCATGGCATCAAAATATGTGTGTACGTGATTGATAACTGCAATAATGAAATTAGAGGTGGTGGGGTAAAAAGGGATGTGGGTAGGGATGAGAAACAATTAATCAAGTTTGCCTGGCCTTGTTAAATATATGAGCACATTTAGGCCAAACAAAAATTTCAGTCATTTAATTCGTTGGCGCATATAACTACAACTGCTGATGAAATTTATGAACATATTTAGATGATTTCAGCTATTTGACACCATAAACATCAAAGCAAATCATTTTGAGTGTTTAGTATATTTTATGATCTGTAGCTGGGCTGCTCCCAAACTAGCTGCACATGAAGATTCAGAACACCTGCTATAAAGCCACAAGCAAACTGTTTCAGTAAATCTTTACTTGGAATGATCTCACTTGAAGAATGATGCAGTATTGAGGCATTTTTACTTGTCCTGTTACTTGTAGCTTATCTTGTATTATCAGTATGGTTGTATAGCTTGTAGTTGTGTTTATTGCTGTATGTGCTCTGGTAGGGAAGAACAGCTTTTGCCGACTACCATGGGGTTAAACAAATAATCAAATCAATTTTTAAATGGAATTTCAGTGACTGTTCTATAAGAGTAGTTTAAATATTTTGACTGCTTTATTAGAGTATCTCAGTTTTTTTCACTCAAACTATGGTTCAGAATATTACTAACAAGTTAAATTGCAAGATTTAAGTAAAATTGAAATACTCTAATAAAACAGTCAGGATTATATCAACTATTGTCAGTTACAGCTGCAGTGGAAATTCCATTCAAAATACTTCCATATTGTATCATTCTTCATGTAAGAATATTCCAAGTAAAAATTTACTGAAATGTGGTTTGCTTGTAGCTTTGTAGCAAGTGTTCTGACTCTGAGTATATTGGTAGTAGCCCAGCTATAGATCGTTATAACAAAACTGAACACTCAAAATGATTTGTTCTGATGTTTATGGTGTCAAATTGCTGAAATCATCTCATAAATTTCATCAGCACTTGTAGCCTAAATGCATCATTGAATGAGCGAAATTTGATTGGCCTACATGCGTTCATACATTTAATAATATCTGAGGCATACTGTTGATTTATAAGCTGATACTTGGTGGGCTAGACCTTGAGTGACTACCCTATAGCTACATGTACAGTTGCATTTAAATCTTTGCATTTCCTGTGCTTTGTGAGGTATGGTCCAAAAATATGTACTTTTGGCCAAAACGTCATGCAATTCAGACATAGACTGAATGCCTCACCAAACACACAGTTCTTGAATAAATTCTACAAAACTTGGTACTTGGTGTGCTAGTTGGTGAGTGTCTAAGCTAACAATGATGCAAACTTCAAGGGAATACATTTTCATAGTTCTTGCATACAAGCGTCTGAAAATCCCTGGTGGCTGAACATCAGTGGGATATTGGAAGTGATATCCCACTAGTGATCTGCGAAGCCTGTAAATGTAGGAGTCTAGCATTGTTGAGAGCACACTGAGGCAGTGAGGGTGTGAGTAGAGTTGTGCGTTAGTTATAAAAAATTTAAAAAGCACAAAACAAATGACAGGTCACATTAACACTGCACACTTAAGGCCACTCCAAGTCATACCTTAGTTTCTGGTCACTCCCAAGCCTACAAATGGATGCGAGCGGGCGGATGATCAGGATTTCAGGACTATAGACTCTACTGTGACAATATACTGTATGGTATTATTATTTGCTCAATTTAGCAAATTCATGTTGATTTTGTTTTTGAGTCAAACTTAACCAACAACATAAGTAGTTGTGCTTCGGCAAAAAATGCACTAGGAAAGTTGTTGATGGATCATGGCTAGCTATACACTGATGTATAGCATTTAAGTATATTTATTTATTTATTTAGAATATACTATAGGAAATGTTTTGCTCATGTAGCTACTTATGCTTTCCAAGTGAAATAAATGTCTCATTAGCTATGTCAGGAAAGTATTACTATGACTTATAGCTAAGTTGTTCAAATGATCATGATCCAAAATGAAATTTAACTTCTATTTTCACATCAGAAATTCTTCATTCAAATGTGAAGTCTTAGCCCACTAGCTATGTGTTTCCAGCCTTGTATTCAGTAACCTTGAGAAAAGTAACTGTCAAAGTTTTGAGTCATTGAGTGCTCCAAACTAGTGCTTTTAGTGATCATCTGGGAATGTTTAAACTATAAGGGTTTCTACTTGCCAATCTAATTTTAGTTATGGAAAAGTTTAAGTTTAAGCTCACCGAATGTTGCCGGCTTTCCATACCCCTGTAGTGTTCAGTGATAAGGAATTTGAAGTTACTAGACTAATCATTAGAGGACTACATTTTAACTAGTTAAAGTTATGGCCCATCTGCATGGACTAGTAGTTAATGCTACTGAAATTACTTTGGTTACAGAAGCATTAGTAACAGTTATAATCTGAACAGCTATATAATCAAGGACAAAACTAGCTATAGTTAGAAACATTTTATTAGTGTGGCATATATACCTAATATTAGAGTTAAGAGTAGTGTGACTGCTCTATTGGAATCCCTGACTGCTCTATTAGAGTATATCGATCGTTTGCAGTAAAAAATAAGTGTCTTGCTGGGTCATATGCACTTACGGTACCGCTCAAAGCCAACGTCGCACGAAACCCTGGGGTGCACGCGAGCGACTACGCTATGACTTTGGAGTACTTTCGTGCACAAGCTTACACAGCCCCAGCGCAGACTCGCACGTCAATGGGAGCGGTTTTCTTAATAATTAATACACTTGCATGTTAGCTGCACAATCGCTACTCCATGCAAGCATGTTAGCGAAAACAGAGCCATTGCAACAATACCGGTTGTTTTGCGTATAGCACGAATAGTAGGTTTTACGTTTAGTATAGCATGAATATATAGTAGGTTTTGCGCCTTTGTCGACCGCCACAAATGCTTCAAGTTGTTTCAAGGACCATTCCTGGACTACTGAAAAGCAAACAAGAACGTCACGTGTTGAGTCACTATCCGGGCGATCGAGTCCACTCGAGTGCTCTCAGCTAGCTAATTATAATTCTCCGTGGGGAAAACCCAGCAGGTGGTTGACAAAAGCACAGCTAATGTTATTAACTTACATTATAATAACGACAACTATTGAACATAAATTTATACTTACCAGGAAAATTAGGCTGCCAGTGCTCAAGAGAGCTGAAACAATTTTGTAGCCTGGTTTATTTTCACACGCGTTCACTTACGACGTTTTGATTAAAAGCCGCAGTCTTTACGTATGTTAAGCTACCATGCGGATTTTAATCAAGTTGTTTATATTATATAGGCTATATGTATAGACTTGACATGCAAATATAATTATTGTTGCGTATCATCAATATTACAGGTGTTGCTAGCCATGCCTGAGGACGCGAAGATAGCTTGACGGTCTACAAGTTAGCCAGACGACGGGTGAAGTCTCCAAAGAAGAACCTTCAACGTTGTATAATGTGATTTTAAGTGTTTACGTATAACCTATATTCTATATTAATCATAGAGCAGGATGTTTTTAATTAGCATAATGTTCTTGCGTTGGCGTGGCCGAGGGCGTGGCTAGCCACTGGCCGGGGAACGTGATCCAATACCGCACTTCTTAGCCTATAAGAGAGGGAGAGAAACCATCAATATTTACGAATAGCAAGGTTGTGTTACAAAATATTATAGCTACCCATTGAGTGAGTCCTCGACGCTGTGACAGTAGAAAACACACGTGACAATAAAGTAACTTGTGTACAACCTATATGGTAGTCTGTCGGCGCCCGCCCCTTTGCATAGAGTGGTCGGGCGCCGCCAGACTATATAAATGGCACAATTATAATAATTCAAGCGTAGCTTGCAAAATGCCTCGTATGGATGTAGCAACCAGGAAGAGAGTAATTGTACTGCATAGAGCTGGATATACCCTAGGAACCATTTGGAAACGACTGCAACAAGAAAGGATTAAAGTAACACTCAGAAGCTTGCAGCGGTTGCTGAAAAAATTTAAGAAGCATCACATTATCACCGACTTGCCTCGACAACATAAGTCCCGTAAAATAACCGCAAATATGAGCAAGATGATTGATAGTATGCTACAGGACAATGATGAACTTACTGCTAGACAGATTCGTGAAAAGTTAGAAAAGAAGTTTCCATCTTTGCGAGTTTCTCTAGCTACAGTAAAGCGGTCTCGTAGAGAAAATGGTTGGGTATGTACTCGTCCCCATTATTGCCAGCTGATTCGAGAAGCTAATAAAGCAAAAAGAGTAGCGTGGTGTAAAAAGCAATTAGAAAACTGTGAGCAGTTTGAAGATGTTATCTTCAGTGACGAATGCACAGTTCAATTAGATCACCATGGTAGACTGTGCTTTAGAAAGCAAAACCAAAAGAGGATACTGAAACAACGACCAAAACACCCTGCAAAGGTTCACATTTGGGGTGGCAATTCGGTTAGAGGAGCAACCCAAATTGTTATCTTTACTGGGATTATGAACGCTGTGAGGTATGTACAGCTACATAGCTGTAGATAACAATTGCAGGTATTAGTTAACATAATATTATACTTGTGCAGGTATCGCAAGGTATTGGAATCATCACTGCTGTTATTTTTGAAAAAGTGCTATCCACGGGGTCATAGACTACAGCAAGATAACGACCCCAAGCACACCAGCAAGTACATTGGAAGGTTTTTTGCAGCTAAGAAGATTAATTGGTGGAAAACGCCTGCAGAATCTCCTGACATTAACCCCATCGAAAATGTATGGGGATCACTGAAACAGTTTTTAAGAAGCTCTTACAAGCCATTAAACCTTGAAGAGTTAAAGGAGGGCATTCAGCAATTTTGGCAGACACTGACTCCAACTGTTTGTAAAAAGTACATTGGGCATTTGCATAAAGTGATACCAAGGATTATAGAGGTGGAGGGAAATCCAAGTGGATATTGATACAATTAAGTTCTGTAGAATACTTAACTACATAGCTATACTTTATATACATTTTTTATGCATTGACTTCAGTAATAATTAAGCAGAAATGAATTATTCATGAAAAGGAAACAGTAATCACTTATTAATTGGGATAACAGTAATCATCTAGATAGTTATTACTAACGTTTCTGAAGTATTCACTGTGGTGGTTGTTGTCTACTAGGTTTGTTTATCAGCCTCCTACAACTTTCATCGATAGAAACGACGCAGGCAGCCCACTCTTTTCTTTCATTTTCATACCCCTGGAGAGGAAAGAACTGGAATGTCAAAGATCGGATATATTGAATCATTTGAGGATTTAACTGTGATTTTCTACCCTTTCCAGACACATTGGATGAGCACCTCACCGAAACAGTGAATAATCTTCTGACTAAGTTGACAGAAAAGTTGCGCCTAGAGCAACTAGTATTGTAAATGGATGTGAGCTCCATGTTTGATAAAGCCGTAGTGGGCATTGGAACTGGTACCATACGGTTAGGGGTAGGAGGGGTCCTCACAGAATTTGGTGTGGGATCTGTAGCATTTGTCCCTTGATCTGGTACCAAACAGGCAGGGGTAGGAGGGTTCCTCACAAAACATTGTACAGAATTTGGTGTCACTGCAATGGGATCCATAGCATTTGTCCCTTGTACTGATACCATACAGGTAGGGGTAGGAGGGGTCCTCACTAAAGGCTGTACAGAATTCGGATTCACTGCAATGGGGTCCGTAGCATTTGTCCCTTGATCAAGTAGTACTCCAGCTGGTACCATACGATTAGGAGTAGGAGGGGTCCTCACAGAATTTGGTGTAATTACCACAGGCACTGTAACATTCGTCCCTTGATCAATTGTAGGGTTGGCTTCAGCAATAGTTGACTCATGACTAGGTGGTATCATATTCTCTTCAGCATTTGGCGGTAGCTCCCCCTGATAAGGCTCTGCAGTGGTAGTAAGTGGACTAAGTGATGACTGGTGACTTGGTGGTATCATAATACACTCTGTTGGGGATGGAACTTGTACACTTGACGAATTGAATCCAACTGATATGGTATCGGTGGGATTGAACATTTTCGTAAGAATAGACGCAAGAGTTTTTTGCGAATCCTCTACTGCTTTTGTCAGCTTCCCAACAGTTGAATTGAGCTCCACTAAAGACTTCTTCTATAAAAAAGAAAAAGTTTTATGATTTTTTCAGAGACTTAGCTACTTAAACTGAACTACATTAGTGTGCCAATATTATAAGTTGTGTCATGATTTATGCTTTTAATTAATATTAGTGAATGGGTGAGTCTATACAAAAATTATTAATGCATGTAGAGAATCAAATATATGCAATAAGAAGGTAGTCATGACTGTGCTTTACATACAAAAAAAATTTGTTAGCTTCTGCTTTTTTCTGTATTTGTTCTAAGCACTGATGTTGTTCAGGATGACATCAGTGAAATTTATTGTAGCTATATGCATACTTTTGATTCCCCACAAGCATTAGCACAAGTATGTATTTCTTACCTGTTCAGTGCTTTCAATTTTTAATTCCTTCTTTAGCTCATGAATATCTAATTCCTGCTGGAAAAAATTAAAATTAACAACGGTAACTAAAGTAACTATGTAAATGGAAGCATTTTAGGACTACTCAAATTTTCCACAGTTATAGTTAGAACGAGCCGACAAGGTTTCTACGTGATTTAATGACCTGATTTATGGGTAGTTGAGCCCACATCATCAGAGGGGCACTAAATCATAGAAACTGAAGTCGGCCCATTTTAAGTAGTTTAGAAAGTTTCTCTGAGCGTAGCAGGCAAAGAAAGATTGAGAGAAAGTGGCACTAAGGGTACTCGAATCGAAATTTTTTCGAGGTGTCAACACCATACCATAGTAGCTACTATGCCTAGAAGAACGGCGCCAATGATGATTGTCTAGTGTAGAAAGTAAGCTATAACAAGTGGCAAAATGGCTGTTAGCATTATGAGATATCTGTTAAGTTTGTTAATCGGCAGCGCCACACTAACATCGCATTGTGCCCAGTTATACTGAAGTGGTGTGTTGGCTAGCCAGTATTGTAAGCCTTTAGAAACTTCTGATCGAGTGAAGTGAGTACAGGAGAGTAAAAGAAAGTAGCAAACTCTGTAGCTGTTGTTGTCAGAGTCGAGTTGCTGATATTAAGTGTCAGCCACGCCACCATGTGGCAATAGAACGATCAGCCCAAATATTGTGTGTCTTGTCCATAAAGTAAGCTAACAGTGAAGGTACTGTGTATTTGGCTTTTGCCGACTTTTGTTTGATGAATGTAGTAAACAACCACTGGCGAGACCACAGGTTACTAAGTGGTTAGTAACCCCATCGCAGGTTTCTATTGGATTTAGTAACCTTATTAAGCATCTAGAGAAATTATACGTAATTTTCTAAGGGAGAATAAGTTATACATCCATGATGTTTAGCGTATGACTGGTTATGCAAGTCTTGCACCTATCATACTGAGTAATAAAGTTAGCTCAAACTATTATATTATTAGCCAAGTATTCAAGTGAGTTTCAAATATACTGATAATCCTAATGCTAATAGAGCTACGTTTATGATAGATATAATAGTAAAGTACCTCAGGTTGCACAGCTATCACAGATTTTCAAGATCCATGCTATAAAATGCCACGTTTCGTGTGACTTACTGCCAACTAAAATGGTTACAAGACAGTAGTCAGCATCCATAATTTCACATGTTATGCTGCTGTGCAACATAAGGAACCAAGAACTGCACAACTTGAAAGGGCTATACATAGTATACATTTTGAAGTACACACCTGTCTACCACCAGTGTAGTGGTACACGGAACGGTCACGCTCACGATCACTCGAATCCATAGCCATCGGTACCACAATTTCCTATGTAAAATTACAATAATTAAATGACCAAGTTTTCCAATGCTAGTACACAGTACATACTTTGTTCACTGCTCCAAAAGAATCTCTCGTATGCTGTAATTAAATAAATTAAAACAAATTTAATGTAAGAATTTACATAGACCATCTCAAGCAAACAACAACATAGGTTGCAGATTTCTTTTATCGTCTGATCTGTACATTGACTATGCTGAAAATACACTACTGGGTCAACAGTACCATACAAATTAGCATATTAACTTTTTCTCAGAGCACTAGTTATTCATTTATTCCTTTTTAAGTGTTGAACGTGTATCGGTACACCTAAGATGGCTTTTGCTGGGGGCAATAATTTAGTACATGAACTTGAGCAATTTTCTTGTTTGACACACTGCCCTGGTAGTCAGATAATTCAACATCAACAGTTTCCTACAACAATCATTCATCATCACTAGACAAAGCAGTGGTGATAGTTTTTTTTGACTATACAGTATTGTGCATCAAAGTGAATCCATCCAATAATTGATGGTACACAAGAAACAAAACACTAGGCACAAAAAGGCTACAAAATCTGACTGAAACACAGTGTCAGCCTATACAATCAACCAACTCTGCGAAGCCCAAAACTACACAATTACACAATGTAAGTATGGTTATTACAAACCCACTGCTAGATAACAGCTAAGAAAACTGTGCTTTTAAAGAAAAGTACCCACTTCAATATCATCTTCACTGTATTCATCATCAACATTTTTGTGCTGATCTATGATCTAGAGGATACATTAATTAACAATTGTACATATATTTAAAGCACTTACAATGTCATTCCAAGTATCCAAATCATCTGATGTCATCTATAAAATACAAAAATACAGTACGTTTTAGCACGGTAATGTATTTACACATACTTCAATTTCATTCATGGGAATTTCTTGTATGGGAGCTTCACCAACCTTTAAAATAAAATCATCATCATCCTGCTATATAAGATATATTTTAGTAATGAATATGTGTCAGATCTTGGTACTATGTATACTCACTTGCTTTGCTTTCTTTGATCGCTGCTTTTGTTTGCCTTTCTTTGTAGTTTCCTAGAAAACAAGCATCAAACTTGGTCACATAATAAGAAATGGATACATTTTTGGTCTTCTGTGGTTGTTGCTTGCCCATTCTCCCGGCCTCCTGAAAGATTTTATAAATCATGCACAATAAACATAAAACACCTGCACATACATTGTCATGTTTCATGCTTTTATCTTCATTGTTGTTTACCTAAAGGGAACAATAACAAATTATTGAAGCACCTATATATATGTTAAACTTGCACATGAAGCACATTCATACTTGTATCAGTTTTCTTTTTCTTCTTCTTTTCGTTTTCTTTCTTCCTATTTCTTCACTCATACTTTGAGCTTCATTAGTCTATGATTGATCTACTATAATGAAATTTTCAAATGGACATATACCTACATCAATCAATTTCCTTCCTACAACAGCTTTCTCCTTTGTGACGTTCTGTTTAACTCCTCTGTTCTCCTTTTCTTCATCATTCAGCAATTCGTCTTCTTTTTTATTGCAACAATCTTTTGATCCTACAACAGAGAATATAACACAACAATAATATGAACTGCATGGCTTGGTCTCTTGTTCATTTCTTTTATAGCATATGGGCAGATTGTGGTAGGAACTTGTAAGACAATTTAATAATACACTCCTATCAATTATCCAAGCTCTATATTGGCTGTATATCAATGGTGCATGAATTTGTGAGAGTTACGTAAATCTTAGCTTTGCATTTCACAGACATACACATTTATTAGGTGCTCACAGTGTTTCTGTTAGAATGCACGACATGATACATAGGTACAGAAAAATAAAATTGATCAGTCACTATAGGAAACCACATTTTCCAGGTTAGGTTATCCCATTTGCATCCATGAAACTGCAAATTGTGAATATAGATGTAGCTTATGCGGTATAACAACAACCCCTTAGTGGACCAGTGGTCCACTACACAAATCCATTCATAAATGAATTAAAGACCTTCTGACACCCGTGATGGAAGTATATTTACCTGCCATAACAAAAGTAGCTGGGTACAAAACTCCATCGTCCCACAGCACAATACAACTATCTCCTTCAGATAGCTTTTTAATATCTGATTGTATCCGAAAATCTTCTACAACAGACGTACACCCCTCCTCCTCATCAAATCGAACAACAGCATGATCACATGCATCTACAGTAAAACAATTGATCAATATGTACAAAATATTGCCAACAAACAGGTTCTCACAGGTGCATGTTTATGTGTGTAAGTATATATCTCATGCAAGTTCTGATACTGCTATGGATTATTGACCTATTACTGAGTGATCAAGCAAGTAGACACTAGACCAGAACATAAATTTCACAAATCACTGCAGATAATCATTGATATGTGGTAGCTTTGAGTTGACCAGTGAATTTTCAAGGTCCAGGATGCCACCAGATAGTACTCCCACAACATTATTTACAGCCAGTTTATACACCATAAACCACTAATTGCCCATAATTTGTGGTATATGTTTATCTAATTTCAAATGACCATGGTTCTTTTTTGGAAATTTAATGTTAAAGTGCAAAAAGACATCATGGATTATACAACGCTGGTTGTACGTAATAGTAAATCCAGCTACTACATGTACCTACATGTTCAGTGTAGGTGCTGTGTTCAATAAAAGATACAATTTATTACTGTAACAGTTCACACACAAATGCCATGTAACTTACATACCACTCACCATATCAACCAGAAGGCATACAATTGACCACAAATTACAACCACCTAGTGGTTTTCTGTATAAGGTAGTATTGACTAGAGAAGTAGTTCTTTGGCTTTGGTACCAAGTACATGTACTGTTCTAAGCTTCTGTACGATATAAATGAAGTTTCAGTGCTTGGTGTTTCCTAAGAAGTTAGTCAATTTTGGCAATTTGTCAGGCAGCCATGGTACAGTGAAGATATGGACACAATGCAGTTCAGCAAACTCATTACAGAGATGTGCTAATACAGCATGACCAGTAGCAAAGTACTATATAGAATTATAAGAAATGTCTATGACTTGTGTAGGCCTCTAAAAGCACACTTTGAATTTTACAGAGTATAAAATTATTTTTGAAATATATTGCATTCAGTCATGGGTTAAGTTAATTTCATTAGTCAGGAAAGTTTAATTAGGTGGGTTCAAACTAAACAAACACAGATGTTCCTCCTTAAACCAGAAGCCTGTAAACACAAAATGCTAATCCCTGTCAAACTTACCACTAATTGATATAGCAATTTGTGGTGCATAATCCAGGGTCAACAGAATTATACTCTGAGCCAACTTTAAATATGCTATAAAGCACAAACAAAAGAGCTGGGTGGATCTGACTGAGTTATCTTTAGGTCTAATGTTTTTGTTTGATAACTAGCATTGTATTCGTTGTGTCATTGAGCCAAAAATAATGATGAAGACATGCCATCCTATAATGTCAGCGTACTACATAATAAAACATGAAAGTCTTTATGTACAGTATGAAACCACTTATGAAATTAGATAAAACTGACACTACAGAATGCAATGTTACTGTATAACCAAGTTTAACAAGTAGAATGCTTGTGTAGCTTCCCAAACAATACCAGAGACAGGTTGGCGGAGGATATGTCTAGTACTAATGAATGAATGGGTGAGTAACACATGAATTTCGTTAACTTATGAAATCACTGTGACCAAGAAGAGGCTCCACTGAAAAGCTTTTGTGCCTACACCTTCCTCCACTGTAAAAACACTGTGCCTTCAAAATCCCAGTACGTACTAAACAGCACTGGTACTAGTGTGCAGAAAGCTTATTAAATTAGAAAATAAACTACCATAAGGATATGGATGCAAGAGGTCTTGGAGCTCAAACTATTCCTGAACATAATATCATGCGTGTGCTACAAAACAAAATAAACAATTATAGGCCAATTGCAAAGTTATGCAACTCTGTTGTGCCTTGTGTGATGCTATGAGATTCTAATCAATACCACAATTTTGAATCTAACAGTATTAGTATGCTTTTCAAAGATGACACTGAGTAGCTACATTATTAAAAACCACTATAATGTGGGTGGTAAGTACAGTGAATTGAAAAAGAATATAGTAAATGTTTGTCCAAGACATATTTTTGCCATGCTATGTCATAAGAAACCATGAAAGTCTTTATGTACAGTATGAAGCCACTCATAAAATTTAACAAAAAATTATGTGATTGGCTTCCTAAACAATACCAGAGACAGGTTGGCAGAGGTTATGTCTATAGTACTAAGTAATGAATAGGTGAGTGGAATTTGTAAACACATGAATTTCAATAGTCAATAGTCTGATGTACTTATTTGGATGTAAAAAAATATTGGACTTCTAAAAATTTTATTCTACCATTCCAGTAGTCCATTCCACTGTTTATACACTCCCATTAAAATGTTTAACAGTCATTCATTATCCTTTAACCATATTACAACTCTTATACCATTCATGCATGCTTATACCACAGACTTGTCAGTTAGGCATG
Source organism: Dysidea avara (assembly GCF_963678975.1). NCBI lineage: Eukaryota > Metazoa > Porifera > Demospongiae > Dictyoceratida > Dysideidae > Dysidea > Dysidea avara. The sequence goes on from NC_089282.1 coordinate 3,230,110, forward strand.
TTCCTGAGCTTTTTAACCAAGCAAGCAGTATGCTACCTATATACCAACAGTAGCTAATAGCTTTGACCAGATGAGGTAACCAATCCATGTACAGCATCACTTCCTTCAACCTAACCTTGTTGTAGCATGCAAAGGAAGTTGGAATAAACTACCCATAACATGCAGCATACAGTGCACTAGAAGTTTCAAACAACCTTTCTAATGAGCACAAAACAGCAAGTTGGCATTGTGCTACTTCTAGAGAAGGCAAATGTTTAGCTAGATAAGTACATTATGGCTATAAAATATTGTGCATCCATAAGCGGGCAGCTCGATGGATCTGCGGGAGTCGCTCGTGTCCATCTACCAGCTCTTGGACTATCTCCTCGAACGATTGTTGCTCTCAACTTCACCGTCCTTCTCTGCAGTCAAGACGAAGTTTCCTTTCAGTCAGTTTCCTCAATGACAAAAAACCATCAGCAAACACCTATTGCATTTAATAGTCACTGTTAATTAATTCAATAGCATCTACCAGAAGTCACCATCTTTCACTAGTCCCTCCATTGACTCTAGGAGATATTCATTTTTTGTCAACACTACTTTCCTCTGGAACACTGTACCATTACTAATCGTTGAAGACAGTAATCGAAAGTCTTTCCAGCATCTCCTTATAATTACTTATGTGTCAATTAATTTCTGTATCACTGTTTTGAGCATTGTTTAGCTAACTGTGGGTCTATATACATATGTATGTATGTATGCTTGTTTTTGTAGGCAGACACATTGTACAAGCTTTACCTTTTGTGTATGCCTTCCTTTATGATAATAATAATAATAATAATAAGTATGAATATAATAACCAAGTAATAATAATAAGTGACGCCATTAATAATAAGTATGAATATAATTATTTTTGGTAATTAGTTACAATGGTATGGCCTCCAAATAAGTTTAATCTGCCATAACTTATGCATAGTAGCTATCTTCACAAGAAATGTACTTCACGACAGTTTCATAGTGTCTATCGTATTTTCTCATGTAAATTCTTTAGAGAAAGGCTCGAAGCTACTCTACATATTCGTTCGCGCAAGTATAGGCCACGCCCCTTTTACCTCGAACGTCAGTACGAAGCTATAGACACGGCGTTTTCAGCCCATTGTGAAAAGCACCCATAACATTTCAGGAGCTCGTTTCACACGGGTTCAAAGTTGGCACGAATAAACCTCAAAGCGAAAGCTTATACCTAGTTATATAACCTAGAACTGCTATACTGGCGCTGCATGCATAGCTATAGTCTTCATTCCTCTCATACTGTAGCATAGCTAAGCCACTTTGCTAACTTGGATGCGCAAATACAAACCAAAAGCTACAAACACACTCAAACGTTTTTGGAACACGACGGTAAACGCCCCTGGTAAACTACTTTTAAAAAGACCTGGCGCGTCCGTTCAACTCGCGCTCTAGCTATAACCGTAGAACTACTTACCATAAAACAAAAGGCGACGTCTGGCTAGCGTCACTTGGTTTGCTTAACAGCTGGTGCAAATCAATGCGAAAAACAGCTAGATCAATGCCCACCAGCCAGTATTGGTTGGCTAGCTACTTAGCGTTAGCTAAGCATGTACGACCAAAAAAGCAGTTAGCTAGCTAAATATAATACAGCAGTAATTAATAACAAACCTTTGCTCGCGAGCGCCATTGCACGCCTCGGCCTTAAGGATGCCATCTCCTTTCGAGTAACTTCGAGTAACTTCGAGTAACTTCGAGTAGACTGTGAATTGTCAAGTAGCTAGGCTCTACAGGGGGGTGCCAAATATCGTTAATTGTCAGCTGTCTGCGACGAATGGTTGAAAAGACGGTACCAGCCAGTTGTTGATGTCTCGAACGACTGTTCCACGGGATTGAAAGTTTAACACCAGGTGAATCCCGTAAAGTATGCATGAAATCATCACCACAGAATGTTTATCAGTGTATACCTCTTAATGGCAATGGATTTCTATCGCTTCCGTTGAAGGGCTAGCAGTATTCCATATCGTGTTTTGGTATACGTACCTGCGCATGGCGAACTCTCGAGGTAGCTTGGGAGTGCTTGCACGTTACGGTAGCGTGATCACGCGCGTACTCCAATGCACGATGTAATGGACTCCAGAGCAAGTGCGACGTTGGCTTAGAGCGGTACCGTAAGCACCTGTAATATTAATAATAGTCCTCATAAACTAGAGTTCCAGGTTTACCATGTGGGCGGGTGACCAGAAACTAAGGTTTGACTTGGTGTGGCCTAAGTCTCACTTGTCAGGACACGCTGTAACATCAAGTGATGATGTTTCTATATAATCACGGAGTTTGAAGTCGGTGCCCGAACGAAAATCTTAGAATACAAGTGCGTTGCCTAGGGCGTCTCCTAATCAACTCGCCGGTAAGAAAGAAACCTCGAAAGAAACAGCGAAACTGAAAGAAATGAAACTCGACTCGTTTATCAGACTTCTAGCTAGTAGTTTACTGAAGCCAGCACATGCTGAATGTCGCGTGAGATTGTAGAAACAGTACAAGTTTACTTTGTCGCGAGCCGCACGACAATTAACGACCCGGTTCACTTATTAAATATTTTATAAACAAGCTACTACAATACAGAGCTGCAACTTTTATTCGTACAATAACTAACTCACTTAGCAACGGCCTTTAGCCAGCTAAAAAACCGGTTCAACAAGTTGTACAAGTTACGTAACATAAATACACGTAATTAGTTTCTCGCGTGATCCGCGACACTCCCCAGGAGGGGGGGGGGACATCATCATCATCAGGGTCAAGCCACAACTTCAGCATACTTCTTGCTGTAATGGCTGCATTACGAGTCGGCTGGCTTGTCCTTGGTGTACACGAGTCGACTGGAGCATCATTACTCTTATCATCATTCAAGTCCATCTCATGGGGTATCTCATCAATGTCACTACCACTATTCAGTTTAGTGTCAGTATCCTTGTTCTCCATGTTAGATACATCAGTGTCAATAGTTGTTTCATCTGGACATTCAATAGGGTACAACATACTGACTGCTCTATTAAGGTACTTGTTTGGTGCAACATTAACCTTTGCTGATCTAATTTTCTGGTCCTTTCCCCTTATAACTTCAACAATTCTACCAACTCTCCAATGTCCACGAGGTAAATTCTCCTTTACCAGCACAACATCACCAATTTTAGGAGGTGTTGGTATGTTCTTTGATCCCTTCAATGGCACCTGTGATTTTTCTCTTAGACTTAAGAGATATTCATTTCTCCATAAAATCCAAAATTGGTTTAGACGATTCTGTCCTCTCTTCCAAGTTTGCAATAGTGCTTGTGAAGATGTTGGTCAGGATCATCCAATACATTGGGAAAGATGTGTTGTGAATGAAACGACAGAAAATTTGATGGTGTGAGTATCATACTAGAATTGATGTCATCATCCACATATACTAGTGGGCGGGAGTTCACCACTGCTTCTGTTTCTGTTAAAGTTGTGATTAACTGCTTTTCTGTCAAGCATTGATTTCCAATGGTTTTCCTCAGAGCTCTTTTAGTTAAACCCACCAATCGCTCATAAAAACCTCCCATCCATGGGGCCAACTCAACAATAAATTTCTATTGAATATCTTGTTTGGAAAGGAAGTCATCAATACCATCTGATGTTTGAAGCTTAGCTTTACTTAACATTTGTTTAGCTGCTTTAAAATGTTTTGCATTGTCAGAAATTATTTGTCGTGGAACTCCACAGCGAGCCATGAAACAACGTAAGCACAAAAGAAATTCATCAGCAGACATACCTTCTACTAGTTCTAAATGTATAGCTCTTACCACCATACAGGTAAACAAGCACACCCATACCTTCTTGTAGATTGGTTTATCACCATTTGCATACTGCTTGATATAAAGTGGCCCAAAGTAATCTAGCTCTGCGTATTCAAATGGTAGAGCTTCTACAACTCGTTCCTTGGGCCAGGGTGGCATGTCTGGCTTTCTATAAGCAGTTCCTTCACACCGACAACAGACTCTACATTGTTTCAACAGCTTTCTAACAGTTGACCTGCCATGTGGAATCCAGTATTCCAACCTAAGTTGAGCTAAGGTTTGAGAAACTCCAGCATGAAACACTCTTTTGTGACAGTCTTCAACCACAAGTCTGGTGTAGTGCTCATCCTTTGGCAGCAGTTTAGGACATTTCATAGCTTGATTCAAGCTAGTGGCATTTTCATACCTTCCATGGCATCGCAGCAGACCAGTGTCATCTTGCTGAAGGTTCAACTGATTTCTTAAATTGTTCTTACTTCCTCAAAGTATGTCTGGGTAGTACTTGTACTGGATGTAAAGATCCCATACCAACCTTGCTTTCTGTAATTCCTTGACTGTTAGAGGACCAGAATAAGATTCTCTTTTCCTCAGATTATTCACAAATCTTAGAACCCAAGCTGTGACTCTTACGAGCTTCAACAATGAGGAACAACGACTCTCATTAATATCTGATAGATTTAACAGTTGTGGAATTTCTCGTGAGAGATCCTCCCTAGACAAAAGACTAGCCTCAAACATTACATTATTGCCCTTAATTTCACTGTCAACATCACCAGTCTTGCACTCTGGGATTTTGAAAACTGGCCACTGTTCTTCAAGGTTTTTTAACCATGTGGGACCCATCCACCAGATAGATGATGTTAGTTCTCTGGGAGACTTTCCTCTAGTTGCCAAGTCAGCAGGATTGTCTTCTGATGAAACATGTTTAAAGGTTACTTCTTTCAGTGATTTGATTTCTTTCAGCCTATTGGTCACAAATGCAGACAGTGGCTTCTTGGACTGAAGCCAATGTAACACACACATAGAATCAGTGAAAACAATTGTATTGGTTACCTGCAAGTGAAGTTCACTTGTCACGAACTTGAGGGCACATACTCCAATGAGAACTCCCATTAGCTCCAATCTAGGAATTGTCATATTCTGTGGAGCTAGCCTAGTCTTTGAAAAGATCAGGTCTACCTCACATGAACCAGAAAACGACTGGTGCAAGTAAATAACTGTGGCATATGCCTTTGCTGAAGCATCACAAAAACAAACAAGACTGTACACAACTGGCTTCTCTTGGGTGATACCGATGTATCTAGGTAGGTGACACAAAGGAATGTCCTTTAGTGCCTCAATAACCTGTAGCCACATCTCTAGCTGCTTTTCATTCAACTTTGCATCCCATTCATGCTTCTCCATCCATAGGGTCTTCATAAACAGTTTGGCATCAAGAACAGTTGGAGAAAAATAACCAAGTGGATCAAAGACAGAAGAAATCACTTGCAACACCTTTCTCTTGGTCCAAACGCAGCCATCATTACTAATAGAAGGACCAGGTACTGATAACATATCATTGATCAAATCCCAGTTGATACCTAGGACTTTGTGTTCAAACTTTCCAGCTTGGTCTTCATATGGAACAAAATCCATAAACTCCTTAGAATTAGAAGCCCATTCTCTGAGGTTCATAGAGGCTGCTGCAAACAGGCTCTTAGCTTCAACATAGAGATCCTTAGCTTGACTGGGTGTGCTGACTCCTGTTATAACATGGTCAACATAGATATCTTTCTGTAGTTTCTTAGCAACAGGTAAGTCACATTGTTCTAGATGGTAATTAATGGTAGCTGCCAAAAGGAACGGACTGGAGATTACACCAAATGGTACTCGACAGAAACGATAAATCTGTAAATTGTTTTCTATATCTGTCCTTGTGGAATCTTGTAGCCAAAGAAATCTTGTGGCATCTCTGTCCCGCACCTGAAGTCCCACATTCAGAAAGGCCTTCTCGATATCTCCAACCACACCAATTGGAGAAAGCCTGAATCTGATCAACAGTCCATACAAACTAGGCAATATAACAGGCCCCCTGTACAAACACTCGTTTAGACTCTTGTTATCTTTATTGGTTTTTGCAGAGGCATCGTAAACTATCCTCACCTTTGTGGTGTTCTTTGCTGGAGTAATCACTGGGTGGTGGGGGATATAGTGTTTGATCAAGCCTTCACTTGATGTACTAGTGACTTTCTCAATAATGCCATGATTCAGTTGGTCTTGTATTATCTCATTATACTGTTTGAAAAGCTTAGGGGTCTTGGTCAATTTCTTCACTGTTGATCTCAGTCGTCCAACTGCCAGCTGATAGTTCTGTGGCAGATCTGGAGTACTCTCTCTCCACGGCCAAGTGACCAAGTACCTTCCATCAGCAAATGTTACAGTCTTAGAAAAGTTCTCAATAGCAATTTCGTCACTTTGTGATGGCGAGTCAGTAATGCCTATTGACTCCAGGTTCCAGAAATGTTCCAGGGAGAGCTTAGGGGAGAGGGAAGGATCTATGCTTGTCAGCATGTGAGCAGTAGGTTTGATGCCATTCGGGGCAGATCCAACAGTGCTAACTAGTAAACTAGATTCATCGTTGTTAACAGCTGGTTGCTCAACTCTCCCACCAAGGATCCAACCAAGCTTAGAGTGAAACAAGCACAGACCATCACCTAAATCCATCTTTCTTGGCTCTAACAAATCAAAATAGTAGTCATTACCAATGAGCATTTCAATGCTAGACGACTCTGCATGACATGGTAAAGAATCAGCCAGCTTCCCATCAACAAATTCTCCTTTCAAGAATTCTATGTCTTCCTCTTTCAGAGGAACACGGTTTATCTTCCCAGTAATGTGAGGGACCACTGTGATGTTCATTGGCATAGCACTACCATCCTTGAGAAGTAAGCTTAAGCTTCCTTGCTTACAGTTAATGTTCTTGGGTTTGTTCGAACCAAAGGTGACAACTGACAGCTTATCAGTTCTATCCAATGTCAACTGAAGTCCTTTAGCTAGGCTTTCTGTAATGTATGACCTCTGGCTACCTGAGTCAAGGATAAGACGCATTGATACTGATGAATTATCCTTTGTGTTCCTTACAGTTACAGTTTGCACCAGTACCTGGTTGGTACTGGCTACCATAGCACCTTCTGGCTTGGGACCTTCAGCACTGATTATTTGTGGACTAGGGGGCTGCTGGAATAATGTGCTACAAAGGCTTCTGTGATGACTCCCCTTCTTTCCACAATGAGCACAGGTTCTGTCAACCTTGCAGGTCTTCAAAACGTGGCCATTCTTTAAACAGATGAAACAACACCCTTTCAGTTTCTCTTTCCTGGCTTGCAGTGTGCTATACTTGGAGCATTCATCAGACCAGTGAGTTTCAGCACAGTAAAAACAACGAGGCTGGTAAGATTGGGTCCCTCTCTGTGGATTGTTACCTTTGTATTGACCATTTCCAGCTAATAGTCCTCCTGCTGTAGACTTCAATTTTCGCTGACCTCCATGATTGAAGTTAGAACTAGTTGGTGCTTTATGATCAGATGATTCACTACCTGCCATTTCCATGGCAGAAATGTGTCTCCCCAGCAACACACGCAACTTAGTAACAGTCCATTCTTCATCCTCTGGCTTCTGCATGTATAGTTGGTAGCGAACTTTCTGAAGAAGCTTCTCAAGTATTAAGGCAACGAAGTGCCGATGGTCAATGTTCTCACCAATTGCTTGTAGGCTTCGCAAATGGCATTCAATGGTGTCATAGCAGTGCCTTAATTGTGCAACATGATTTTTTGCAGGTGGCAGATGTGATAAACTGCGATAATGTGCATCGACAATAATCTGTGGTCTTCCAAACCTTCTCTTCAAAACATCAACTACAACCTTGTAGTTATCATTGGATAACTGATATCCTGCAATTGCCTCTAAAGCCTCCCCCCTTAACTTTGACTTTAGGTAGTTGAATTTGTCAACTGGTGCGTAGTCTGCCTTATCTACTGATGCTTCAAATGCATCCCAGAACTCTTGCCACTTTAATACTTCTCCGTTAAAAGGGGCTATATCAAGCTTGGGTGGTTTTATTGCTGCCATTGATGGCTGTGACCAGATTCTGGATATTCCTGATTCCATGCTTCCTGTTGATGGTGATTGCAGTTGTCTAACTTGTTCTTGCACTTGCTGGAGTCTTTCTTCTAATTTCTGACTTTGTTTTGACTGAGTTGATCTACGCTTTCTCTCTACTTCTTCCTTAAGTAGTCTCACTTGTGAAATTCTGTCAATAATTCCATCAGTAAACTCCCCATCTGCATCTAGGGTACTTTGAAATTCCTCTGCTGACAAGGTATCCTCACTCTGCTCAAGTGCATCTGCTAGCTTCTCATTGGCCGCCTCCAAGCGTGCCAACTTAGCTTCGAGATTTAAAATTACTCTGCTAATTGATAGCAAGTATCTGTCAACCTCTCTTTCTTCGTTCAGCTCTAAGTCTCTCTGTAATAGTGAGTTTGCTTCCGCTTCTTCTTTAGTCAATGCAGTCCTTGCCCTCGTCCTGTTGCTCTTCAAACTACTAATTGCCGGCATGGCTAGGTGAGCTCAGTCGAAACGCAAGTGGCAAAATTATGCTTTTTACGCGTATTTAATTGCACGGCTTTTCCCGCGGAGGCACCAGCGGTAATTGTAGTAAAACACCATCTCTTTTCATACGCTTGTAACTTCCTGCTGTGACGCTACACATAATTATCCAATGGAACACGAAATAATACGTCAGCTACCTTTCCCACAGTAAACCAAACCAGGCAGCTGGAATATGTTAGCAACGAAATAGAGACCGCAGAATGAACCAGGTGAGTATTAACACAGTGATTTTGCATGTAGTACAAATTTGTTTCAAGCCATACTAGTGTTGTTAATCCATTTAGTTAGAGAAACAAAGGCTTATGCTTGAAAATAAAGCTTTAAAATGTTGTGCACTTTAGTTGTTGTAGCCAGATTCGTTAATTATTTACAAGACTATTTTAACACATGTTTTTAATCAACAATTTTAAATTTAGTCATCAGGTGGAGACTCCTTGTGCCAGAATTCTGCTATCACTGCTCTTGAGTCAGCTGAAGAGGAGACCTCACAGTGCTGTGTTCTGTGTGGAAACAGAGTTAGTCAAAAATTAAGGTATATCAATGCAGGGGCTACAGAAAAAGAGTTATTTAGTAAACACCTTGGTAAACACCTACCCGAAGATAGCAATATTTGTAAAAAACATTGGATAGAAGCAAAACGTTACAATGACATTCCCCACTATACCCCGAAATGGAAAAATAGTATACAATCATCTTCTAAATTCTGTATACACCCTGCTTGCACCAACAAGTTAAGTGATAAACTCATCAAGCCTGCTTTTGCTAACATAAGTGAACTTGAGGAAATGCTTGGGGTACAGTCATCATCAAGTACTCCATTCCTCCTGTGCCCAAGCTGCTATAGTAAAGTTTATCGTGAGCTAAATCATCCACAAAACTGCTCCTCTTGTGGAGCTACACCTAAACCTGGTCAGAAGCTTTATCGTCACAGTCCCAACCCTGTAGTAGTTTCAAAATACATTACAGATACAACTGGAACTGACACTGTTATATCACCAGATGACTATATTTGTACTAGCTGTTATAACACACACTGCACTATTGTCAAGTCCACAGATTGTAAACCAAATTGTAAACCAAACGGGTCAGATGAAATGTTACAAAAATCTATCAAGGAATGGGAAGCTACAAAGGAAGATATCAAAACTGACCATCTTACCAAAGCCATAGTTTCATCTGTGATATATGTCTTATTGGTCCAGAAGGCCCTTTTGCTTCCATGGGTATGTCAAGTATTTCTTGATGTTTATGGTATTCAGCCCTCTGAGGACACCAATACTGTTCAAGTTACCCTAGACGTGGGAGATAGCAGTGTGAAATTTACTTCTCGTTGGCTACTACACCAACTAATCACTCACCTTGATGGTTACATGATTCACAAGTGTGTTCACAAGAAACTTGGGACTGTATTGTATCGTCAAGGGGGAGATGTCATAGTTGCATTGTCTTGGGCACTCAGTGCATCACAACCCCCAAATCAGTACTTATCTGAACCTGAAATCCAATGTCAAATACCAGACGTAGACACAACACTAAAGGAAGCAAGCATCATTGTCAATAATTTATTACATGAAGAAATAAAGAAGTCATCTCATTCACAACCATCTCCCAACTGTGCGTTACTTAACATCAACACAGAGTTAAATAATATCAATCCTCTATTACTTCAATTTTTAACATCTATAACAACTACAGTTAGAGATAGAGAGACCACCAATGTTACAGAACACATTAAAAAATTTTGATTATTTTTCATTTTAAATCAACTCAAGTTCTGCACAAATCACAAGAAGCCTACACCAATCCACGATCTGATTGCTGATGTTGTAGAAGTTTGTGGAGGGTCACGGCTACTAATTAGTATTCTAAACAGATTAGGGCGTGTCTCCTCTCCAGATACCCATGATAGATTCGTAACTCAACATGCTATAGCTCAACGTCAATCTAAAATCTGGGATGAAATCCCAAACAATAGATTTACAATAGCCTCCGTTGATAACTTCGACATGCTGCAAAGTTATGCAGCAGTTTATTGTGGCAACCAACATAGGAGTTATCATGGCACTACACTACAGCTAGTACAACCAGATCCAGACAATTTAGTGTTACCATCTACAGCAACCAGTTCATCAGAAGGTACTGCAACACCAAGTGCCCCTTGCAACAGTTCTCCACCAATAACTTCATCCAGTCAACAACATGCATCTTCTGATAGCCATCACAAACTGGGACCCAAGCGTCCAAGAACTGTTGAAGTCCACTCCTTAGCATCAGGTCTCACTACAAATAACACAATACAAACTTCACAAGTATACATGGAAACAACAGCAACAACATTAGCATTTAACCATTTTCTACAGACCAGCACTGAACTTGATGAAAAAAATAACTTACATGATCTATTATTTTCTTATGTCCTTCAAAAGCATACCTTACACTATCAGGCAAGCCAATTCCCATCAAAAGCAACTCTTTGTGAATTCAGATTTTGTTTAGAGGACAATAACAACTGTGGTCATCAACACCCATCAACAGTACATTACATGGAGCTAATAGATGAAAACCCGGATAGTATGGAAACCATGATACTGGTAGCAGAGGACTTGCTTGACAAATTTGATAATGTACAGAATGGATATGTGCTTTTAGTAGGTGACGGAAAAACATACAAACATCTTATGAACATTAAAAAACAGTATAGTACAACCCTTCAAAAGCTGTTAATTTTCCCTGGAGATTGGCATATTTTAAAAAATTATCAACCAATTCTTATGAAAATTTATTATGCTGCTGGTCTGAAGGAGATAGCCAGTAATGCAGGGTACCATGGTAGTACATTAAAATCTATAGAACAATGTTCTAACTTTAAACGTACGCACTACTTTCTCATGCAAGCATGGGAAGCCCTTTACAGAGAAATGTTGCATACTTACCTTAGTAACTCCAGCAACACCATCACTATGGATGCTAGCTGTATCCTGTTGCCTAGTATACAAGAAAAGAGATCGCCACAACACATGGTGAAACAAACATCTGAATTAGTGAAAGACAGCCATACTAATAAAGGTTTCAAGGATTTCGTAGAAAAGATGAGTGAAGTTGATCAGACATGGAAGTTTTGGGCCCAGTTTGTCTTTAGAGATTGCTTCTCCTACGTTAGCCTCTACTTGGCTGTACGAAGTAGCAACTGGAAATTACGTGTAGCAAGTCTGAAACAGATGGTTCCTATATTTTCAGCTTTCGATAGAGACTACTATGCTCGCATTATCCCACACCACTTAGCTGAGATTCAATGCTACCCATCAATTGTTCTAACCTGTCTGGAGAAAGGAGGCTTTACAGTAAATCTCACCGGACAACAACAGCGGGCAGTAGCATTGGATGAAGCGCACAAGATGTGCATCAACAAGGACTTAAAGACTGCTGTTGTTCGTCCAACAGAATCATACTTGCAGAAAACAAGTTTGTTTTTCAATGATCACATTATGCTGTACAAGAACCTATTAGATCAACTATTTCCTCCACAGTCAGGTAGCCACATACATCCATCAGAAATACTAGATAGTTCTCCTCAGACTTACAGGTGCGAAGAGAACATCATGGAAATGTGTAATTTGATTATTTATAAAAGTTTATTTCCTGCCAGCCAATGCAACAACAGAGGTTTACTGAATGTATTTACAGGCCAGCCAGCTACTAATGAGCAAACCAGTGACATGCTTTCATTCTATCAAATCGGTGAACAATCATACGTATCAAAATTATGTCAAATATCACATATTGCAAACTTCTGGTATAAAAACACCTTTACGACAACACAGATTGATAACAATGTCAACTAAACCAAAAAAAGCTCGCGGTACTGACAATGAAAGAGAAATGAAGCAGAAACTCACATGTCTGCAGCGGAAACTTGTTTGGGTAAAACATAAACATCAGCCATATATCACATCTGAAGAACAGTATTCAGAATTACCTAGAGCACTGTGTGATGAAGATGGCAATCCACACAAAGGGAACAAGAGCAAATGGACAGACAAGCTATCTACTCGCTATCAGAAGGAAAATCCACCAGTATTTACAACCACCTTACCTGTAACACCACAAGTTGTTATTATAGATGCTATGTTCATCATTAATACACGACCACTACGTCAAACCAAAACATTTTCTGACTATGCCTGTTTCTTGTTTGAACAGTTTGTCACCCAATACTTTAGAGCTGGAATACAAGAAGTACACCTTGTGTTTGATAAACCACATAGGCATGCTTTCAATCCTAAACAATCCGAGCACAGAAAGCGATATTCACAGAATAGTAGTAATCACCAACATGGCTCATTCACTCCTACCACAAATATCCCTAGTAATTGGCAAGAAAACCTCCAGTGCCAGCAATGTAAACGATTGATAGTTGAAGCTATTGGGCTTTCTCTGTTGCAACATGGACGTTTCTTACTTAAGGGCAACCAACGTTTAGTTATGGCTGGGTGTGTTTCAGGCTTAGGTGAGAATAACGCATGGCTATTACATGCAGCAGAATTGACAGTAGAACAGCCAGAGGAATACTATTCGAATGCTGAAGAAGCTGACAACAGAATCTGGTGACATGCTGTGCAATGTCATGCCAATGTTATTCTCATTTATTCTCCAGACACGGATGTGTACAATATTGGGCTAAGTCACTTAAGCCAACGTCCCAATACTACCTACGTTATCCAATTAAACATGCCACACAGTGATGAAAAGAGGTACATCAACATTAACAATTTAAAGTTAGCACTAACAAGAGACTCTGACCTTGGCAATCTACCTCAAGGAAATGAATTATGTCAAATATTACAATCTTTGTTTATTAGCACAGGGTGTGACTACATTTCCTACCTCAAGTTTATAGGGAAGGCGACTGTCTTGAACAACTTTTTTCAGTTTGCATCATTTATTTGTGGTCACAACATGCTAGGGTGTTTACACCAGACATCTGATGACAAACACTATGGTTTTTTGTCATTTATTAGACTTGTTGGGACATGCTATTTTATGAAGCATGCTACAGGTTTTGCAGCACTGAAAGGCCATAAAACACCACTACATAGTCATTTGTTTAATTCAATAGACCCCACACTACAGCCAGAAGAGCAGCATCGAATGTGGTTGAACAGCATCAGAGAAGTTGTGAGTGACAGAGTCATAATTGAGGAGGACAGGGTGCCCACTATCACATCACTTTGGCGACACTGGCTCAGATGCTGCTGGGTGAGTCAGATGTGGCAGAATTCTGGCAAAGCAGACATGTTTGCATCACTTACATCTCCACAAGACAGTGGGTGGTTAGTCCAAGAAGATGGTAGCTACGTATTTGATTGGGAAGCAACTGAGGTCCGACAAATGATCAAAGACAATATAGAATTCCTAACAAAAGGGTGTAGCTGCACAAAAGGCTGCAAAACTCAGAGATGTGGCTGTAGAAAGAGACAACGAAGCTGTGGACCAGGATGTTTGTGCCAGGGATGCACCAATTTGAATATCCCCAAACCACCACCAGATGATGATACTGAATCAGAAGAATCTGAAGATGAGCCACAATGTGAAGGTGATGAGTGTGAGCTATATGAAGAGGAAGTCATAACAGAGGATTTATTTTTAGAAATATGATATTGTATAATAGAAACAACTAATCACATACAGTGTGTATAATTATTAGCATGACTACCATGTGGTGGAAGAAAGTTTGTTTAACATCTCAAGAGATAGCTATATAGAGGTTTTTGCTGAGAATGGTGAATAGTGGAGCTAGCAGCCCCTCAGACAGTAGCAATATGAAGGTGGGAGGTATCGCTTGTTATGGTTGTAACTTGAATTGTTGGTGTTGACAGAGGGAAAAGTAGCTTAGAGAACACTGCTGTTGGTACTTCATCATGGACTCCTTTTGTTACGGGACATCATATTGCTAGGAACTCTGTTCTCCGTAGAATCATAGATAGTACATTCTACGTACCCGTACAATATACTATCTAAGGTAGAATGGACTCCAGGTCTCTGTGTGTGTAGTGTGTGTGTGTGTGTGTGCGTGTGTGTGTGTGTGTGTGTGTGTGTGTGTGTGTGTGTGTGTGTGTGTGTGTGTTGTACTTGGTATTTTGCTAAAGTTCTGTCACAATACTTTGATTGTTTAGTAGGCTACACTGTTATTATATTTGTTCCATCTTCTTCACCAAGAGAGGCTTACAAAGTCCACACAGGAGCTCATCTCGTGGTGGAGACACTCCTGATCGATCAATGAGCCCAACTATGCCACCTCTGTCTCCAATAACAGCAACTACTGACGACAGTCTTGAGGACTCCATAGTAAGTATATTATGTATGTGTAACTTTGTGTATATACGTACTGTAGGTAACGTGAGGTATGTTACAAGCTGTTTATGGCAACAATTGTACAGCCTAAAAGTTGCCAAAATTGGCAACTTCAGGCAACCCAAAATTGGCAATAAATGTACTTTCTTTTATAAAAGATGATAGAGAATTTGATTGTGGGATTCGGTTATCCACAATTGGTAATTTTGTGTGACAAATTCTTAGAATTGCCAAAAATGGCAATTTTATAAAAGCGTGTGCAGTAGCTACTGTTTTTGGCAATTATAACAACAGTCTAAAAGTTGCCAGTTTTGGAAACTTTGACACTTACAGTTTACCGGTATTAAGCATGAAAGTGAGCATTACAGTGTTAAAGTTCACAAAGCTGCTAACTTAACTATGCTTACTTTAGAGGAACTGTTATAATGATGCCTGAAAGTATTTAAATATGATTACTAGCAATATTATCAGTGGATGCCAGGTAGCTAGCTATGCATTCACTTTAAAAGCAGCAGTAGGGATATAGCTATGTAGCAAACTTATGATTTGAATGTGAATTGACCAAAATGCAATAAAATGGACAAAGTCATAAGAATATCTTGCTACAAATCATGCTATATAGCTACAGATCAAGGTGCTAATTTTATGCATGTCCATGCAGATTGCACTTTCATCAGCATCTTCACTCAGGTTCGAAATGCTGTGATGATTATAAATTTACAACATTCATGATTTTTGTAGCCTCCATTATATTAATCCAACATAGCTCTATCTTTTGTACATACTTACACATTGTAGTTTATCAACCAAATTTGCTATACAGCAAATGCATCTGTTATTCTGTAATACTAGCTCTCTGTGGAGCATCAGTGTGCTACACCTGTTCAAGTTCTCAACTTTCTTAGTTAAAATTGAGTTGTATTGCCGGAATGCAGAATGGATAGGTACAAGCACAGTTTGTGGATGTTCAGGCTACCAAATTTGGACTATAGTTCTCAGTTTTGGGGCAACTTTTGGCTTGCTTCCAAAAGTAGCCTAAAGTGGAAACCTCAGAAAATTGCCGAAACTGGCAATTTGTAAGCAATACAATAGTTTTGCAACTTTTAAAAGTTGCCAAATGTGGAAACTTTTATTTGCAAGAAATTGCCAGAAGTGGTAATTTTAGTATGCATGAACAGTCCAATAGTGGGCATCAAATTTTGTCATTTTTGCAAACTAGATCCCACAATTGATTTATTCATTGGTCTTCATAAAAAAGAGTACATTTATTGCCAGAATTGGTAGTTTTGAGCACCAAATTGCCAAATTTGGAAACCATCAGCAGTTTCAGGCTTGGCAACTTTTTGATGGTTTCCAAAAGTTGCCAAAGTTAGATAGAAACTTAGTTATCAAAACTTGCCAAAACTGGCAAATTCTTAGCAGTCCTATAGCTTTGCATTACACTGCTTTATAAAGTTGCCAAAAGTGGTAACTTTTGTTTGCAAGAAGTAGCCAAAATTGGCAATTTTTAGGCTGTCCAATAATTTCCAAAATTGGCCTTGTAACATACCTGGGTATGTATTTACCAATGCTTAGTTACATGTCATAGTGTTCTTATTTACTGGGTATATAACTTCTGTGTGTGTTCAGGTACCATCTTGGGTAGAACGGGCATTTTGGTTGGCTCAAAATGTGCTTATTAACTTATCACCAGCAGTGGACTCCATGATGTCTCCCTGTAACTGTCTCCTTTGGAATGAGAAGTGATATCAGCTTAATGTCCATCACACAAGATGATGTTCCTCCTGCAGCAATACAGAGGGTTAGCTCTTTTGATCACATCAAAGAAGGAGACCAAATTGTTAAGGGACCACCTGTACATAAACACTTGGAAAGAGATAGTTCAGCTGGTGATTTTGGGGCAGATGCAGCACCCTCAAAATCAGCTAACTCAGGTTTTCCTAAACTTAACAGAAACCTTCTTCTGTTAAAGGACAAGAGTGTAGAGTCCGTTCCTGTTTCATCTCTGGACCCAAAGTCTAAAGTTAGGAGCATGCCTGGAGAAGTTACTCATGTAGGCAGCAAAAAGAACTTCTCAGAAACCACAAACAATTTATCAATGCCTGTGGCGGCCACAATGTCTCCAGTGGATGGGCCCAAGTCCGTTATGAGGAGTCCACCAAGCGTGTTCGGTAGTTCACCAGTAATGGCAGGAAGGGTGCCACCATTACCTGCAACTACTGGAACACAGCCAAGCACCTCTTCAACTCAGAATGTAGCCAGCAAACGGATCACTTTTAGCAAGCAGAGAGTCATGTCTGGATGTGTCTATGTCTCCTCCTAGCCATGAAGGACTGAACACATCTAAAACTGAGCCCAAGTCTCCAAACAGTGTGTATGAGTCAAGTGTACAACCAGAGAACAGAGTCAAGTTGATTTTAGTGTGTTGGCTTGGTTGCTTGGTAGTGTGTGTCATGTTTACCTGTGTCTTCCAGCCCATACATTTTGGCTTACAATAGTTGTTGTTCTGGAGGACTGCTAGTAATTTCACTATATCTATACAGGCGAAATAACTGGGGAGGGGGATACAGTTTAATCAGAGGTAGTAGTGTATAAGCATTACTTTTATGTGCATGGCATCTAGGGGGCCATGCCCACTAGATTGTCAGATTGCTTCTGGTGCATTCTCAGGTACAGTAGCATTCCACTTAAAATATCTTTGCATTTTGGACTCTCATACTGTAGATTGCTTCTGATGCTAGCCACTCCAGCATTTTAGACTCTCATGGTTTTTGGTGTGTTCTCAGGTATGTGATATGCCGCTCTGAAAATCTTTGCATTTTAGGCTCTTGTAAATTACTTCTGAATGTGCTGCTCTAGAAAATTTTATGTTTTTGACTCTAGTAAATTGGGTGCATCTCATGTACTTGAGAATGACATGACACTCCAGAAAATTTTGTATTTTAGACTCTTGTAGATTGTTTTTGATGCATCTTGAGGTACTTTCATTTAAACTATTGCTTAAAATTTAAAGGGATGATAATTTGTCAAGGGGGGGGATGAGTGCCCCCTGCTCCCCTAAATGAAACTCTGGTATATATGTAGCTGTTAGCTTATTACTATAATTTTAATGTACTTGCATACTTTATGTTATTGTATCCACAGGTCCCAGTGACATGGACAGTACCATGAAAACAATGCTGATGCCTCATCTGTTGTCAATACTTCAACAAGGCTCAACCACTGAGAGTGGTACAGAGACTACTGGACTGGAAGGGATGAACTCCAGCTCCAGTGAGGGAGAACACTTTCCTCAATTTCATCACCAACAGAGAATGTACCGACAAAAAGGTGTGTTTGTCTGTGTGTGTGTGCGTGCGTGCGTGTGTTGCCTCCTGTGAGTTGTCCAGGAGGATTTGCCTGCACTGACTCACACTGGATTTGCCATGATTTGCATTCATGGTAAAAATTTTAATAACGACAATTCAGGGGAATTTTGTGCTGGTCTTGGCACAAAATTCACCTGAATTGTCGTTATTAAAATTTTTACCATTAACCTACCATCACAGCTATTTCTTGGCCGCCACCTTTGGTTTCACATCTTTTTTCACCATAGCGTTTTTGGGGGCCACACTCTTTTTTTTACAGCTTGGCTGTTTTGGATTAGATTAGTTTTACAACCACACCATACTTGTACAAATAAAGTTGATTACAAGACTGACAATGATGATTGGTGATTAGAATAAGGTGGCTGATAGCTAAAGGCCAGTAGCTAATTACTACGTACCTAATTAAAATATACTACTTAGTTACTTGTAGAGTAAAAGGGGTAGCACGTGTGTTGTTTGTACAGAAAGAACAGGGACAACAACAACAAATAAAACGTACAAGTATTGTTAAAATTGTTTTAAAGTGATGCCATAGAAATTGGGTGAGTTGCTTTTTTACTGTCACATAAGGTAGATTCAGGTCAGTCGAGAGTAGAGAGTTCCATAATCTTAGTAGCCGGCAAAAATAAAAATGATGGTTCGATCGTTGGTTGTGGAAATACAATGGACTAACTTGCCTGATGATGATGATCTTGTGGATACTGATGCTTTCATTGATATGTAGTTGTTAATGTCAAAGTGGGGGTAGGTAGTTTTGTAGGATTTTATAAAAAAAGTAAATCACTCAGTTTGTATTGGTACATAAAAGGGAGTAAATCGAGTTAGTTTTGTAGAGTGAGTGGTAGTCATTTAATATGTACTTTGTTGCTCTCCTTTGAACTCTTTCCAAGATAGAGATGTCTTTTAATAAAAATAAGGTCTCCATAATTGGCTACAGTATGTCAGTCATGATCGTACTAGTGTGAGATATAATAACTTTTTGGCTATGGTAGAATGCGTTAAGAAGGTCCTTCGGATTAATCCTAAAGTTTTGTAGGTTTTGGAAGCAAAGATTTCACAATGGGTCAAGGATTTTACAGATAATGATTTGTGAACTCCTAGATCTTTTACACATTTGGATCTTACAATGGGTGTTCCATTTACGGTGAAGTTATGTGAACCGAAATATGTGGAGAAACTTAGATTCATTGAAAAATAGGTCATTTGTGTTACTCCAGTTAAGTGCTTGGTTAAGTGCATTTTTTGGGGAGATCATGTCGGTATGGTTTGATACAATCTTAAAACATTTAGAGTCACTGGCGAATAAAAATAATAAGGCTAGTGTGACATATGTACAAAGGTAGGTCATTGATAAAAGCTACAAACATAAGTGGGCCAAGTATGCTTCCCTGAGGAACTCCTGAGAGAACAGGCACTATACTCGATAGAGTGTCATTAAATCCAAGGTAGGCCTTGAACCAGTTCCAAAGGTTACCCCTGATTCCAAGAGATCACAATTTTGATAGTAGCTTGTTGTGTGAAACTGAGTCGTAAGCCTTCTTGAAATCAAGATAAATTACATCAACACTTGTTTGCAGTTAAGGCTTTCTGGACTGCATTTGCTACTGACAAAAGTTGCAAATCTATTTGGTAAGAACCCAAACTGAAATACTGTGAATTGCTGTAACAAGGTTTTGTCATACACTAGCCTCTCTAGAACTTTGGACACGATGCAGCATTTATTGACCTCTACCACAACCACTGTACATAGAGTATTTTTCACAAGTCCATGTAAGCACTAGGGAATTTGTGCATAGTGCATTTCTGTCTCAGTCATGGTGGGGGTAGCAAAGAAGATGGCTCACCACTCTGGATCGCTTCCTGATCTTTGCAGGATAACTGCCCCCAAACCAAAAGAAGATACATCTGCAGACACCTTAATATCATTCATACAATGCGAGAAGTGGAGTGTTTATAAATGCATCTTTAACCTTTGTGAAGGCCTCACTGTGACTTGGTCCCCAATAGTATATGTGTTTGGAACTGAGTAAAGGTGGTAATAATGGTAATGGTATGCAATTCAATGGTTGTATGAAACTTGAAATACAACAGACACAGTGGGACTCTTTTATCCCACACCTGGGTGGCTTTTCAATCAGAAAATCTTCAGAAAAATGAGATAAAGCTAATCGTTATACAGAGTTTCATTCAACAAACCAATGGTAGCTAACACATTGCCAATGACCATAAAAGTGTGTTAGGAGGTAGCAATACCAGAGACCGTAGAACTTGTTTTCTTGTATGTACCACCTCAAGTCACCACTGAAACCATGGAGATAGAGTGTACTATGAACAAAGTAGCTGCAGCTGATTAAAAACATGTGTTCTACATGGAAAATGCATGCAAATCATTAATTATTTTTCTCCCATTAGGATAATTAAGTAATGGCATCTCTTCTATAGAATCACATTTGGGCCCAAAATTTGGTATTGTCCTATTTGCTACATGATAATTATTTTTGTTCATAGTCTCTAGCTACGTAGCTGTTTGATGAGTATGCAGTTTAAAACATGTAATATTTACATTCACCAAGTAGTTAGCTACGTACACGGTATACACTGTGAATGATTTGAAATAAGTGCTATAAAATTGCATTTCCTAGTAGACTTGCTAATTAATAAACATGTTCGTATACATATTTAGTTATTAATGGCTAACTTTGTACATAAAGAGGTATGTATATAAAATGATAGCATGAACAGATTAAAGCTAAAGATTTTTAGTTACCAAAGTCAGCTGAAGTGGCCATTCTGACTATAAGGTTGAGCCTCTTTGCCACCCCAAGAGGTGAAACATCCAGTTAACAGGTGTACATGTTCTGTGTGCAGTATTTAGAGAGTATAAGGTTTTTGATAGAAAATTAGTAACATAGTCCAGCGCCTAAGCCAAATATTAGTTCACTTTTTGATAAAAGTACCAATTTTTTTACAGAGTATATGGAGCGTGCACTAAGTGTTTTAAGAAGGGGAGGCATTTAAAAAGTCCTCAGGAACACCCCTTTTTGCACCCTGACAAGAAAACCATTTGTTACTATTAAAAATCAATCATGTTTCTATCAAGATAACTGCTGGGCCTAGTATCATAGCAGTACAAAGCATACAGCTGGAACATAATAGCCTATTAGTCATCTATAAAAAAACAAATCGTTTTCTCACCTAGGCAGTAAACAAAATCACTAAAATTTCCATTTGCAGGGATTCTGTTAAAGTTTTGGACCTTCAAAGCTGACGATTGTGTAGTACTATGTACAAGGATCATCCTGATGTGTATCGTTTCTTTATTAAAGGGGTATAACAAAAGTTATTTAATGCTAAAGTCACAGGTGGATATCTCAACAGAAAACCATGAACTACAGCAGTTCAATTATCAAGCACAGAGCTTGAACAAAAGGTCCCTTGTCCTTATACTGGGCACCATATGAAAGGTAATTAAATTTCTAGTTTAATGAAGGCAGTTGCAAGTTGTTTCAACATCTTGTTCTCAAGTTACAGCGCTTTCAATTCAGTGTTATATAGTATAAGCAAGAAAAGCACAAGGATGTGTCATAAGGTACTTCTTAGTGCTCAAAACCTCACTTCATTGGAACCCAGCTCCTTTATGCTTATTTTGAGCATTATCACAGCACTAAGAAATACCTTAATACTCATCTGTGCGCTTTTCTTGCTTATGCTATGTTACACTGAATTGAAAGCGCTGTAACTTGAGAACAAGATGTTGAAACAACTTGCAACTGCCTTCATTAAACTAGAAATTTAATTACCTTTCATATGGTGCCCAGTATAAGGACAAGGGACCTTTTGTTCAAGCTCTGTGCTTGATAATTGAACTGCTGTAGTTCATGGTTTTCTGTTGAGATATCCACCTGTGACTTTAGCATTAAATAACTTTTGTTATACCCCTTTAATAAAGAAACGATGCACATCAGGATGATCCTTGTACATAGTACTACACAATCGTCAGCATTGAAGGTCCAAAACTTTAACAGAATCCCTGCAAATGGAAATTTTAGTGATTTTGTTTACTGCCTAGGTGAGAAAACTATTTGTTTTTTTATAGATTACTAATAGGCTATTATGTTCCAGCTGTATGCTTTGTACTGCTATGATACTAGGCCCAGCAGTTATCTTGATAGAAACATGATTGATTTTTAATAGTAACAAATGGTTTCTTGTCAGGGTGCAAAAAGGGGTGTTCCTGAGGACTTTTTACATGCCTCCCCTTCTTAAAACACTTAGTGCACGCTCCATATACCCTGTAAAAAAATTGGTGCTTTTATCAAAAGGTGAACGATTATGTCAATTTTAAGGGCTTATGTACTGCACTAACAAGCTAATTATTGTGAAAATCTTCATACCTAGTTATGTTAAAGTTTTAGCGATTTTAATTTTTGCTAAATATTAGGTTTTGTTTAAACTGTCTATCATTATACAGAGCCATGATATTTTGATAAAACTATTATGGGATGTCATGGACTGCTCACTTACAATTGAACTTAGCAATGTGTTCAAAAAACAGAAGTTATTCAACATAGTACACATAATGTTGCGGATTGTTCAAATAGCTGTTATACAAAAGGGTGCAGGGTGAGTTTGTGGTGGCTAAAATCACTTTGTACATACTAAGGAATAACTGTACCAAGTTTGGTACTTTGGTCCAATAAATCATGATATTGCCTAAAATTTGACATAAGAGACTGGACTAGCTATTATAACTTTCGGTTTATACTTTCCGTGGTGAAGCTGGCAGTTTTGTCTAAATTTTACAATTATCCCAATCATCATTTACAAGTTACATCTAGCCTAAAGTCATGTACAACTAGCTTTTGACAATTTGCCCCTTTTTAAGTCTCTGTTTTGCCTAGCAGGCCACATATACTAGGATAGCATAGAGTCTAACTACATGTATGTATATGAAACACACTCTGGCTGGTACATACCAGCAGCCCAGTGTGTGCCTTGTGGCACTTATGGGCTCTGTACATACTACTGGTCTAAATGTATGTCACTATCTCCTTACTTGTGTACATGTCAACACTATCACATTACACTTCAACAGATGGAGCAGCAGATGAAGACATCTCATGAGGAGGAGAAAAAAGTGCTACAAAATTCAGCTCAACAACAAATAACAAGAT
Organism: Dysidea avara; assembly: GCF_963678975.1. Classification (NCBI taxonomy): domain Eukaryota; kingdom Metazoa; phylum Porifera; class Demospongiae; order Dictyoceratida; family Dysideidae; genus Dysidea; species Dysidea avara. Next base: position 3,253,456 of record NC_089282.1, read on the forward strand.
CACGGGTTGGTTACTATGAGAACCAGCCACTCCTCCTAATGTGGTGTGCTATTATTAGGAAACTGAAAGTAATTAAAAGGAGAAATAGATGAATTGAAATCAGAACTTGTCAAGGTAACATATTGACTATGTAAATATGTAGTATGACATAATTACCTGAATGGCTCAGATCACAGAGAGGTCGCCAGCTATTCTGGATTACATGAGGAATGTGAGGTGAACATATCAATGTGTTTGGCCTAGTTTTCCATATTTCAGCAAGTTTGACAAAAAAAAACAATAGTGATGTCACGTCTGGTACCCTATAAGTACTGTCGCGTGATCACTCCCATCGGCCATTTTCTGGCTCCGACTGTAGACAATAATGCTGGAGGAGTGAAGTTAGATAAAATGGGAGACACTGCTCTCAGAAAGTAGAGAGACTCTGCTCTCAGTAATTAGAGAGACTCTGCTCTCAAGTCCCAACTTATCAAGGGTTGGGGTTGGGTGGGACATTGATATGTTCACCTCACATTCCTCATATAATCCAGAATAGCTGGTGACCACTCTGTGATCTGAGCCATTCAGGTAATTACATTTCAGAATGCTCGGATCACATATCAATGTGATGTTTGTAGCGAAGTTGTGGGAACAGATAACACTGAAACTCCAACAGCATTTGTATTAGTAGGCTTATAGTAAAAACGTTAGAAAACAGACTCTGAACTCCAGTTCGCTGCCTCCAATATTTGGTTTGTTGTCACACCAGAGGAGGCTGCTGCTGAGACAGAAGCACTCCTAACAGAGTGAGCTTTGAAGTTGTCAGTATCAATGCCAGCCAAGTTTAGCATGGCTAGAATCCACCTAGCCACTGAGGAGGATGAAATAGGATTATGTGGCTTAATGTAAGACAAGAAGAGCTTGGTCTTCCTGTCTGGCCCCGTGCCTCTGTAGGACTCTGTCCTGGAGATATACTCAGATAGTGATTCTTTGGGGCAGAGACTCTTATCTGCAGGGAAGGCTGGAAACACAAATGGAGCAGCTAGTTTAGATGGTCTGGATTGTTTAGCCAGAGTACTAGGTTTGAATTCCACACCATCAGGTAGAGATTTCATGTATCTTAGATCAAGGTTGGAGAGGTCGTGAGATCTTGATGGTCTTGTCAATGCTAGTAGCATTACCAGTTTTAGTGAGAGTGACTTAAGGGGTAAGGAACCGTTCTCTCCCATTGCAGTTATGTACCTTGTCATGATAGACACATCCCACGTGGTGGAGTATTTCGGTTGGGGAGGCCTTTGGTTGAAGGCTCCTTTCATTAGCCTAACAATTGTGGGGTGCTGACCCACAGGACAGCCATCAACCTGTTCATGAGTTGTGGAGATCGAGGACCTGTATGAGTTTAATGATCTGTACTGGTAGCCGTTTTGGTATAGCCCTGCTAGGAAATTGGCCACATCGCTTATAGGGCCACAAATGGGATCTCTATTCCGTTCACTACACCAGCTTGCCCATTTTCTGAAGCATGAGTCGTATGACTTTGATGACTTTTCCCTCCATGAGGACAGGACCAGGTCAGTAGCTGTTCCTGAAAGGTGGTTACGCAGGCATCTCTCCCTGATATGACCCACATGGCTAGTTGGGGTAGGAAGTCTGGAAGGTGGTTCTGACACACTGGTTGTATCATCTCTGATGATTTGGGTATGAGGAGTGGTACTCTGACCAGTCTCTGTAGGAGCATTGGGTACCAGGCTTGAGCTTTCCACACTGGAGCCACCAGGATGAGCTCTGGAATGCTTTGACTGCATGTGTGTGACAGGACTCTGCGCTATCATGTTCCAAGGAGGGTTCGCATAGATCTTCTGTGGAAGATCTGACCAAGTCAGTGTGAATGCATCTGTCGCCATTGCCAGGGGGTCTGGCTTCCAGCTGACAAATGTTGGGAGCTGATTGGAGAGACGGCTTGCCTGTTGACAAGGGACCCAGCTGAGAATTGATTCTCTGGAATATCTTGGGTGATAGTTTCCACTCTGACCTGTCTGACCATGCTCTGGACTCCCTGTCTGCAATGGAGTTCATGACTCCTGGTAGGTGTTGAGCTTCTAAGGAGATGTTCCTCTCCATGCACCACAACCACAGGGTTTTTGCCAGGTGTGAGAGTGTTGGGGACACTGTCCCTCCTTTCCTGTTGATGTACACCACTGCAGTTGTGTTGTCTATCCTCAGAAGAACTGAGATGCCTGATCTTTCTTTGGCAAAGGTTTGAATTGCCAGAGTTGCTGCCAAAAGTTCCAGGCAGTTGATGTGTAAGGTCTGTTCCTGAGAAGACCAGGGAGCTCTGGTTAATTTCCCCTTGCAGGTCGCTCCCCAGCCTAGTCTCGTGCCCAGACCCCACCCACTGCGTTGAACAGGGTCTGGTGACATTCGCAGGAGTTTTGGGCCCTACGCCATTTTTCTTTTCTGACCAATCGGACGCCTTGATTCAGGTACAACGCGATTTGATAGGCTGGAACTAGGAAAATGGCCGACTACAGCTATAGATACAAATGCGTAAACAATATGGCGGCGGGCCCAAAAACATAGCGTAAGTCACCAGACCCTATTCAACGCAGTGGGTGGGGTCTGGGCACGAGACTATCCCCAGCCCTGCAGTGAAGCATCGGAGTCTATTACTATCATGGAGGCTGGAGAGATCAGGCTTCTCCCATTCCAGGAGGTGAGATGGTGTTCCCACCATTGCAGGTCCTCTATTTCCTGTGGGGATAGTGTGATTGTTGACTGGTAGTCCTGAGAGTTGGCTGATAGGGTCTGTCTGAGACACATCTGTAGTGAGCGACAGAACAGCGGTGCCATTTGGAGAGCTGGACTGGTTGCATTCAGCTTGCCTAGGAGCTGAGCTAGTGATCGAGCTGGGGCATTTGGGGTAGCCAGAAGGTGCCGAGCTTCGGTTCTGATCTTCTTTATTTTCTCTCCTGGAAGTTTCAGCTCCATGGACTGTGAGTTCACGGTCATTCCAAGGAATTTGATTTGCTGACAAGGGGTTAGTATGGATTTTTGGTTGTTGATGACAAACCCCAGATTCTCCAGGAGGAAGAGTGCTATGTATGTGTGCTCTTGGATTAGCTGTACTGAACTGGCCGTGAGAAGCATGTCGTCCATATAGATTACTAGCCTGATGCCCAAGGTTCTCAGAAGCTCTACAGCTGGTTTGAGGACCTTTGTGAGCACTCTCGGAGCAGTGCATAGCCCGAAGGGGAGACATAGAAACTGGAATGACTCTGCATTCACTTTGAAGAGGAGGAGATGGCGGAATTGTTGTGCTAATGGTACCATAAAGAAGGCATCCTTCAGGTCTACCTTTGTCATCCAGTCTCCCTTCTGAAGAAGGGATTTCACTGTGTGAAGGCTCTCCATTTTGAAGTGCTCTGACCTCACATGGTTGTTGAGCCTTTTTAGGTTGATAACTGGTCTCTGACCACCATCTTTCTTGGATACCATAAACATGCTGGAGTAGAAGCCCATTGTCTGGAGTGGGACTATTTCTATGGCTTGTTTCTCCAGCAAGGTTTGTATCTCCTCCTGCAGCAAGGTCTGGTTCTCTGATGAAAAGTGAGGGCTGTGAGGTATGACCTCTTGTTTGGGAGCTGATAAGAGGGGGATGTGATAGCCCTCTGTCACTGTCTGTAAGACCCACTGGTCCTTGGTCAGCACTCTCCAATTCGGAATGAATAGACTGAGTCTTCCAGCAAACAATTTGTGAGACCTGGCTATCACAGCTGCCATTGGTGAGATGCCTTGCTTGAGGAGCCCCAGCCAAGGGGGAGACTGCCATTTGCAGTTCGTGTACAGTATTGGCATGCCCATGATAAGTGGGTTGTGGTCTGCTGTGCCTGGTGCAATCTCTGGCACCATGTGTGGTGGTGTGGTGAGTCTATCCCCTTGGCGATGGGTGGAATCTCTGCCACTCTTGTGTGGGTTGGTGAGTCTATCACCATTGTATCTGATGCAATCTCTGGCATCACCACCTGATGTAATTTTGGTGGGGTGGTCTTCAACACCTCTGGTGTGGATTGCCTCTGAGGGATCTGTGCCCCTCCTTGACTTGTGCATGCTAAGTGCTGAGTACTGTTCACAATGTTTAATGATTTTTGAAAAGGTATTGTACACAATACAGTGTTCAGTTTTTGGCAGGCTTTCTCTGCTGCTTGTTGCCCCCTTGGTTGTTGCTGCCTCCCCGGGACATTGGGGGGCAGCCCCTCTGAAAAGACTGGTTAGGTCTTGAGTTGGTGAAGGATCTCTGGAGGGAGTGGGCAGTGTCGATGTGCTCCCTGGCCCGTCTGTCAAAGTCCTTCCTGAAGAGTAGGGGGGCAGCATCCTTGAAGGACTCCTCTTCCTAAACTAGGGTGGATAGCTCTCGATTAAGGAAGCGGGAAGCTTTCTGGCGTCTGTCCATGGAAATGGTGGCTGATGCATTGCCCAACAGTCGTAAGGCTTGCTGTGTCGACTCTGCGGCATCTTTTGGGGTGAGCACGCCTCTGCGTGCTGACTCAAGCAGGTTCACCAATGGGCTGGCCACATCCAGTACCTGGGATTGAAGATGGACTAGGTTCGCATCAGTGTCTTTTGCCTGTTTGGGCAGCTTGGCTTTGATGGCTGGGTCCAGCCTGGGGCATTTTGTGTGTACACTGTCCGGAGGTGAGTGCTTCCTCTTGACGTTCTTGCGTCTCTTGCTGGAGAGTGTCTTGGAAAAGGCGTCTTGTATCACCCTGGCGGTGGTGTCTGATATCTTCGAAGATTTCCCCTCGGAATTGGACTCCTCTGGTGACCAGTAGACGATCTCGTCGTAGTCTGGGGGTCATTAGTTACGGAGCGTTCGTCCCATGGTATAGGGTCTGTGCGACTCTGCGCACTACCGTCCTTGGGTGCCTCACGGGTTGGTTGTGGCTCTGCGCGGTGACGGGGGGCTCTGCGTCACGGCCGAGACTCTGCTTGGGTAGCCTGTTTACACATGCGAGATTCTGCTCGCTGCCAGTTTGGGCCTGCGGGGTGGCTGATTCTAAGTGGGAGACCCGCTGTGACACAGTATTTAAGCTCCCATGAAGCGACTGAAATTCTGCTGCCATCTGATCCCGAAGGGTGGTCAACATCGTAGAGACGCCGGCAAAATCGTCCGAAGATCTCTGCTGGTGATGGCGGCTATGCCACTTCTTCCTCTTCTTGTGATGGTGATCCGGTGAAGAGCTAGTTGACATCGTGCTACACGTGTTGCTGAGCAAGAAAAAAGGCCGATGGGAGTGATCACGCGACAGTACTTATAGGGTACCGGATGTGACATCACTATTTATTTTTTTTGTTCTACAAACTTGCTGAAATATGGAAAACTAGGCCAAACACATTGATATGTGATCCGAGCATTCCGAAATGTAATAATGAAGTGTTTTGTGAAGGTAGTTTATACTGTAACTATTAATGCTGCAACTCAAAGATCACTTGTCTTCAGAATCCTTAGATTCCTTACCTAATAACATCAGGGGCGGATCTGGGGGGGGTTCAAAGGGTTCCCCTTTTGAAAGAGCCTTTCTTACTTGAGATACTCTAATAGAGCAGTCACAGTAGTCTTTTGAGGAGCAGTGTAGCAAGCTATGTATGTAGTTATAAATAAGGAAATATAGTTGGTGAGGGCATCTATGGTAGGGGCAGCTATTGTCAGCAGGTGTTGACTTTTTTTTTTGGGTCTTCAACTTACAGCTAGGCTGAAGTTGCAATTCCAGAGTGGAACCCCCCTTTATAAAAGTCTGGATCCACCCCTGAACATTATGATGTAAAAATTTTATCTCATAATCAAAAGTTCATTGTTAATAACATTTGTATATTTGTGGATACTTTTTGCTGTAATGTAGGGGCTTTCCAATTGCAGATGTAAAATTCCTCATAGCCAGTCCCTTTAAATCTAAAACTTACTTGTGTATGTACATGATGTGTTGTTCCCTATAGCAAAGAGACCAGAATCAGTTGAAACAGAATCAGGAGATAATGGAGATGTTACAGAAACACTTGAGAGTGCTGAGGAATTTGCCACCTATTACAGCATTTCCTAGCAGTATTCACGCTTAAACTTTCGTGGTGGACGAAAGGTGCCTGCTCAAAGCATTTAGCCGTGCATGTAAACAATGCACATTTGTCCACATTCCTGATAAGTGGGTGTGGCTCACAATGATAATGATGCATACATACACCTGATGATCAATTAAAGTGGGTGTGGCTTCACATTAAGCATACACGCAGCGATGAGAATGGCTTCGTGCTTGCCTTCAGACTACTACAACATAAATGGGTGTCGATCCATGTATGACTAGCTACAGACAGTGATGCACAATTCTAATAAGTAGGTGTGGCTCATGGAAGAAGCTGGGCTGCTGCAGGACTTTCCATGTTGTTAAGCAAATTAATTTTATTTCACACGTCAAACAATCCGGTCAGATAAGCTAGTAGCAGCATTTGCTAGAAAACTGTCGCGGCTTTTGAGAAAACTGTGAAATCCGTTTTGCCCCTCAAAACTTTCTCCCTATACGGTACACTGGGCCCTGTATACCTTGGGACCAACCAATTTCCAAGTTCCCACATTAACAGGATCTGTTTGTATGTCATACCTGTGATGTGTGACCATCCTTCACTATCAGTACACACTGTTGTATTACATATCATGTACAGTTAGTTGATGGTTGTCCTCCTCCCTATTCCAGACCACTACTCTACACAATGCTGGCCTACTTCATGACAAACACCAGTACTACAAGTCATCAAGTGATGAGGTCACAACCACAACAAAGTGAGTGTAATTTTATGAGACATTGAGATGGGAGGTGTACACTGATATCTTAAACAGTGAAACGTCACTGTCTTGTATGAGACCACCTCATCGTAGTGATCATGTCAAATAGGTCCCAAACATGGCTAAGGTGTACTTCATGACCTCATTAATAAGACCACCTCATTATAGTGACCATGTCAAGTAGGTCCCAAATGTATCATTCATTAATGTACATACTATCTGTCATCATACTATCATATCTCCTTGTACAGGTATGACCAGTGACTCTAGTAGTGTAGAAGATGATGAAACAACAGAAGAACAGTCCCACACAACAAACAATTACACTACACACATCACTGACAATATCACTATTACACAACCTGTATGTGATGATCAACAGTGATCAATAGGAACTAAATGATACTTTGTCATCAGGACACTGTTGACAACATGAATACAACATGTTGATATTACTGTAGTGATACTGATAGGGTTGTCATTCAGGCCTGTACTCGGAGACACTCAACAATAATACAGAATGTGGATTCTAGAGCTTGTAGGGAATGGCTGCATGTGTCTCCACACCTACAAACTTAAACTGATAGTTTGATAACTTGCTTGGACTCTGGTTTGGTTGTCCCCAGATGTTCTATGCTTATTGCAGATAGCCACTGTATTAGACACTTATCAAGCTCATTGCAGCACCATGTCAATGAGTCAATACACTAAAGTGTGCAGAAATATACGATGTTATACAAAATGTGTTATTAAGCCACACCCTCAATCTCTATTTAGTCAGGGTTGTAACCTTTAAAAAATGCCTTTTGTGCACTTTTGGATAAAAGCATGAAACTTGGTATAAAGTTTGTGTGTATGACAAAGATTATTTTTCAGTAGGGAGCCACCTCAGATTTGACCTTTACAGGCAATTTTATGTTCGAAAACTATCATTTTTATCTCCATTAATTTTCATGTTATGATCCAATATCTGCAAACTTGGTGTCAAATTCAAGCTCTTGCCCTAAAGAATAAGTTGGTTTTTACAGAAAGTCCATAGCTTAATCAGTTCTAAAGTTACAGTGATTTGAATGGTAAAACATGTCACAATTTTCTCCCGCCCACGCACAAGCTTGATGAAATATGTACAGAAACAGATTTACTTTTTCGATGTATGAAATTTCCCATGTTAAATAGGCATGATACTTTAATACTTAGGGATAGGTCAATGAACTATACCATGGGGTACATACCCAGGTTATACTCTGTGTGGCGGGATTACATACAAGGTCCAATTTGTGTAAATTTTACTAATTGAAACTTCACAAAAATTTTACTGCTGTTTTCATATGAATGCATTTTGACTATATATACCTTCTGGATTCTAATATTTTATTAAATCATCATAACCAAGACAGTTGCTTGTGTTCTGTAGTTTGTGATTGCAGGAGTTTCTACTGTGCACTATTAAATTCCTAATTAATCTCAACGCCTCTATAGCTGTAATGGAGAATATCTCTAATCTGACAACGATCGTTTGCTAAATCAATATAGAACTTTGTCTGTTTGATATTGTCTTGATAACCCAACATCCCCACACAATTTTTCTGTCCTATTTAGCACTGAGGTTTTACCGTATAGCTGTTTAGCATAAACAACTCACTCCTACAATTTATAGCATTGATCTCTTTACTTTAAAATAATTTATAGTGCATGTTTACAGGTACCCGTATTGTATTATAATCTTATAATGGGCCGGGAGTGCTGAAATGGGTGATCACTACGTAATTATAAGTTATAACCCAGTGAGTCAACTATAGGTAAGATTGACACATTGCTCTATATAGCTAGAATGTAGAAACTCAATAAAAGTTTTCTTGATTCTAATTTTGTATTTATTGTATACAGTGTGTAATGTCAAAAAGCTTGCAATAAGATACTGTAGTGAAGGAATTGGCGGTATACTTTCAATAGTATATAATAGTATAAATACCACTAGCTGAACTGCCTTATAATAGCTATGTACATGTATATAGATCACCAGTAGTACTGTTTAACACCAGTTCCTTGCAATACATACAAACCATAACACACCAGCATAATCCTTGATATACTGCATGTATATACAACATTAAGGGTGCTCTAGAATGGCATTGTTGCATGCAGTATTGGAGTTTAAGGAGAAGGGCAATGTGTTAATATTGCATGCTTAATTGTACTGGTTATTTTGTATCCCATAGGCATTAGCACCATTTTAGCCATAATGTTCTACTTCATTTTAGATGAACAGTGTGTTTACTGTATATGCTATATCTCCTTGTATAGAGAGTTGGTCTCTTAGCACAGGTGGCCACTATAAGACAGGTTCCACTGTACAATTGTAATGATATCACATATCTAACTTAACTTATGTTGTAAATACAATCTGTACTATATATGTATATAAGTGCACGCTATTATTGCATGATGTGCATGGGCAGGTGAAAATAGAGCTACTTTTTACTCTTATAAATGGCTATCAGGGGCTGGTTCCAGAAACCCCTTTGGGGCTGGACTTACTTCAGAACAGCTGTCCAGCCCTTAGGCAACTAGTATTATACCTCGTATTATACTGATTCTTAACGGTTAGCACACGAATCATACTCACCAATGCTCTGATACTTTCACTATTCTTGCTGTAAAACTTAAGGATCACAAGTATTTTTGAGAGCATAAGATCGAGCTAGATACTTTAATAGAACAGTCATCTACTCTAATAGAACATTCAGTTGAAACAATAAACATTATGCTAGTTCCACAATGTATTTGTTTTTAGGATGCAATTTATCCAAACCTATCTGCTATTAGAGATGTATCTTATGTGTGTAGTTCAAAGGCCTTTTATTTATTGATATCTATACTTGTACAGTACTTAATGACAGCCTTTGAGGAATACTGTATTCATGTACACATGCATCATTGAAATTGTTCTCAAACCTCAATTGTTCTCAAAACTTTAATCTTCAAAATTTTCCTATAGGCATATATGCCCTAGTATTGTGATTTGCGCACTGAGGTGCAGTTAATGATTCTTAGATACTTCCTGAATGTTAACCACCTCATATTTTTATTGTGCACGTTACATATAAGTAAGTTTTGTGTTGTTTTGTAATATTTTCAAGCATTGTAGTGTACGTAGAGTACTTTAAAAAACGTACTGTCGGGTGGAAGGTATAGTCACTGGTGCTTACTTTAAAGTGTGTAGTTACTTCGCTCGGGTTAGCGATTTTCAGCTCCAGAGCATTTTTCTGGTGGCTGTGTCATCAGCTCAAAAGTATAAACCACTTCAAAGTAGGCACAACAATGCCATAATTGAAACCACAACTCCACCTTAGGTATTGTGGCACCTCCACTTTAGTTGTTTGCTTTTATAAGTTGCTAACTTGATGTTTTTACTTACTTGAGATAGCCACTTGCCTATATGGGTATACACCATTGTATTGAGAAGTGTGCAGTAGGTGAAACATATTTGCTCACCACAAAGCATACAATGATTGCTGAGATCCAATAAGAACTGAAGTTACTCTCATTACATGTACAAACTTGCAGCTAGAAGCAACTGCAGTTTCAAGATAGTCCAGATTACTAGATGGCTTCCTGATTCAATTGTGCCATTTTCCCTTAAAATGTATGGGAAGCCCTGGAGAAATTTTTTTACCTTTTTTCAGTTTTTAAGCACTGTGCATGCCAAAGTAGCTAATTCCAACCCAATAAACTATATATTTCTGAGATCGGCAATCAATACACTATCTATTCAGCATATAAAAAGCCCATTTTTCCAAATTTTAAAAATTGGGCTGGAATGCCTACTATTGATGAAAACATGACATATTAAATGCTAGTGAGCATCAGTAGATCAGAAACTCTGTAAAATATTAGAGTAAGTTTCATTAAATTTCAAGCATTGTAAAATTAAAACCCTGGGGGAAAACCCCACATCTGAGTCCTGCTACCACTGGAAACCCCCTTCTGAAAATCCTAGATCCACCCCTGGCTATAACTATTGAATAGTGCCGGAAAGCTATGGACTTTCTTTAAATGTTACTGTCCTCTTTAGAGCAAGAGCATTAATTTGACACTAAGTTTGGAAATTTTGAACCATGCATAAGTGAGATACAGTAGACTGCAGAAAAAAGTTAACGTTTCGTAATTTTAATTACGCTGTAGTAGCGTAATTACAAAGCGTAATTACGAATTATGCTCTATTGGTAACTATGAGTATATTGTATATATGGCTGGTGAAAAACTACTTTTTTGCATAATTACAGATTACAGTCAAAACGTAATTACAGTACAAACATGGTAATTACTTAGTAATCACACCGTAATTACAATTACGAAACGTTAACTTTATTTTGCAACCTACTGTAGATGAAAAACTGAACGTTGTAATGCATTAAATTGAGTGTAAAGGTCACCAAAGGTCAAATCTGAGATGGCTCTCTATCAAAAAATAACCTTTATGATAGCTACATACAAACTATGTGACAATTGTCATGCTTTCAGTCAACAAAAGTGCACAAAAAAGGTCTTAGAATCCTAGCTAATTGTTTGCGAAATGGCTGAAGCACCGGAGAAAATTGAGGATCTCAGCGATAAGTTGATGGGACTTACTCTCAATGAAGTCCGACCACTGACCCAACGCCTAGGAAGAGGAGCGTACGGTAAAGTGTACGCAGTGGAGTATCGTGGGGTGGTATGTGACGCTAAAGAGATTCATTCAATTCTCCTCGAGGATGAGGATACGGGAAAGCTTCGAGCGTGAGTGCATCCGTTCCAGCGAGCTCACCCACCCCAATATCGTTCGCCTCATTGGTGTCTATTATCATCCCAGTCGAGTATCACTTCCGGTGATGGTTATGGAGTTGATGGACGAGAGCCTTACCAAGTACGTGGAGAAGCCAAATATCAGTCTGAAGAGGAAGATCTCTATATTACACGATGTAGCTGAAGGACTGACCTACCTGCACACTCGTACTCCTCCAGTAATTCATCGCGACTTGTCCCCCAATAACATCCTGTTGAAAAATATGTCATTATTTCCGGTTGCAAAGATTGCTGATTTGGGCGTGGCTAAAGGAATAGATGTTGATAGCTGGAGCGCCATGGAATATCTCAGTCAAGCCCCTGGAACTCTTCCCTTTATGCCCCCTGAAGCTTTAGTCAACAAACCCAAGTATGGATTGTCCTTAGATGTATTTTCCTTTGGAGGAGTAATGCTGTTCACCATCAGTGAACAGTGGCCTGAACCAAAAGCTCAAGCTGAGTTTGATCCAGTGACACGTCAGACCAAGGGGCTAAATGAAGTTGAACGTCGTAAGGAGTACCTTGACAAGATGACAGGAGAAGCTGAAGTATTGAGACCACTGGTTGAGGCTAGCTTGGATAATAATCCAGCCAGACGTCCCCCAATCACACACTTGTCTAACAAGATCAAACCACTGAAGGTGTGTAATGTGTGTAGTTTATGTGTGACACTGAGTTATTCCATGTAAAGTAATAGAAGAAGTTGTAAGGATTTTAACTCTTAGCAATAGTTATAAGTATTATTAAATATACATCATAGTACATACCATATGACCTCTCCAATTGGTAATTATGCTTCTTGTCTATCGTCTGCATCCTTTTCTGAGGATGTGAAATCTCAAAATACATGCAAAAAAGCCAAAGTTGGCATACTGAGAGACGTACTTCAGAAATGCATGTGGGGCTGCAGTGAATATGTTACATCTGCCCAAGAGTCACAATAATAGCAATTATCAGTTAAAACCTGTAAGAAATTGACAAATGTTGATCAATATACTCTAATAGAACAGTCATTTCATTGCTGTGAAATTATTATTATTAACCACTTTACAGTGACCAGCACTGAAAATCTGACAGCAACATGTGCTGCAGCCTTAGGATTACCTAACCTAATTTCAAGGACTTAGACTTAATGACTGATAAGGTGTAACAGAAAAGGGGCCAAAGTAAGGAAAAAATCTCTCCAACCCCAGGATTCGAACTGCAGGTCACCCAATGTCTAGTTGGGGCCACACTCAGTCTTTCTCCAGGAGGGATGGATAAAGGAATAGATGCCACCTTCCTGCATCCAAAATTGAATTCCACAGGACCAGAAACACAATTACAGTTGGAGTGACCTACCACACAGCCAACACTGATGTATAAAATTTGCAGATCAATGGCTGCCGCTACCTTGGGCTATCCCATGATGGGGTCATTTACTGAATCCCATATAAAGTATCAATTATCGACTACCAGCAATGGCGGATCCAGGATGGGGCATTTGGGGCAAAGGCCCCCCTCCCCACCCCTCCCTCACCTTGTCACAGTCGAGGAGCCAGCCATACTTCTGATTAAAATAGTTACTAAACTTTGTCAGGCCAAGATCAGTTTATCAACTCATGAAAATATGTACATTTTACTACAAATTCACCTGAAACCAAAGCGAACGAAAATCAAACTAACTGTAAAATTGTCACCCAGCACCTTCGTCCGTACTAAGTGCCTCTAAAAATAATTATCGTGTTGTTTAAGACATTCAGAGCCTTTTAAACAGCTTTTAAGACTTCACAACCATCTGAAACAAAATGGCAAAAATCAATAGTGAGACACTACTAAGAGGTGACTATTTGCTGCTTCAAAAATGCAGCACTGAACTAGAGAATCTGGTTCTCCCCTGTTTGTGCCCCTCCCCTTGCCAGCTCCTGGATCCGCCCCTGACCAGTACCTGTAAATTTATATTTGCATAATACTCCCTAAAACTCTGCCTTGGATATAATTTAGTATGTGTACACGCCCACCGTTTCAAACCATTAGAATGCTTGATACAATTGCAAAATAAATTGCAGAATAACATGACAATCATAGAAGAGACATCACGACACACCCTCACTCCCCATTATAGTCTTCATAGTAACTCATCATCAGTAACTTTATGTGTGTGTTTAGGAGTTGCCTCCTCAAGTGCCGGCACTACAATGTGGTTGTTATGAGCTCACATGGGAGAGGTGTGCAGACCTGCCATCTCCCATGTATGCCATATCAGCAGTCCTACATGACAAGAAGGTATACATCATGGCTGGTGATTCTCCAGATAATGATACATATTATCATGTCTACTGCTACAACATCACCACTGACCAGTGGGAACAGTTACCTCCCCCTGGTCACTACATGGGCAGACTACAAGTAATTGATGGGAAATTAACTGTAATTGGTGGACGGGATAATGCTACTAAGAAGGTCACTAATAAGGTTACCACCTACATTAACAATGGTTGGACTGACCACTTCCCCAGCTTGTTAAGAGCCAGGATCAAACCAGGAGTAGTGAGTCACTCAGAGTATGTCATTGTAGCAGGTGGAAAAAGAGACGATGACACTATTGAGATACTGAACACTACACAACCATCTCACTGGATAATGACTAGTATTCTCCTACCAAAGCCAATGTGGTACATTTTCCCTACCATCAGTGACAATATGATTGTTATTGTGGGATACAGTAAATCAACAGGCAGGACCAATAGAGTATACCAACTACCAGTGGATATCATCACATCATCCACCACATCACAAGCTACCAATAACCAGCCAGTTCAATGGATGGAGTTACCCAGTGCCCCTCACTATCACACTATAACAATACCAAACTCTCACCCACCAGTGATCATGGGTGGTATAGTACAAGGTGTTCCTACCTCTGATGTTGCCATGTTGGATGAATCTACTAACAAGTGGAATACAGTATCATCATTGTCCAGCCCCAGGGATAGTGTTGCTGTAGTCCCCATTGATTCTGACACCATCCTTGTCCTTGGAGGTTGTACTGGTGGAAGAGGTGTTGCAGGAGCTCTGGCACATTCCATCACTACAGTGGAGAAGGGAAAAGCTACCCTACACAAAGTAGCAGATATTCTTACAGAAGATACTCATTGTAGTATCTAGTAAGACTATACACACACTTTGTATGTTACTGTAATATTATTTACTATTAATTATTTCTAATTGAGAATACATTCAGTATGGGTTGATAGTGGACGTTATTGTAGAGTGGTTTGGGAAACTGGTTATTTTAAAAACTATGTATAACAAATGATACATGGTATATTCTAGGGTAACAGTGCAGTGGATCCTCCATTATCTGAACACCATTATTTCTCAAGTTCAAACAAATTGCATTTAACTGCTCTAATTGAGCAGTTATTGTCACTTTCAGATACTCAAGGTGTTAATAGAGGTCTGGATCCACCGTACTATAAATTCCACAATAAAATACCTTCTTGTGTTTTTTAGTGATGTCTCTTGGATCATCTTTTCACTAGTGGTTACAGTGGCAGGTTATCCACCATTCTCCATTCTTCTCCTGTAATGGACACTGTCACACTTGAAGTACTCACTTTATACACTCACTATATGTAGTGATCTCCTCTTGACTGGATGAACTACTTGACAACTTCACAGCCCGTGTGATTACTGCATACACCCACAACATTGCTAGTACTTATAGGAGCATTTATAATTTATTCAGTGAGTGCTATCCCACTAGGGACCTGTGAGAAGGCTTAAAGGGAAGTCAGAATCATGTACCTAAAACGTGAAGAATACAGAAAAAATCCCAGACCCAGTGGTGACTTGATCCCCAGCAACAAGTAGTCTAGGCATGTGCTAAAGGAGCCACAACACCTTGAATTTTAGTACAGTATTTAGTGAAATACAACACGGAGGAGTAATACATCCAGGTTGAGGTTCCAAACATGCTGACTTGCATGTACTTTATAAACCACATACTAGTTTAAGCACATATTGCAAGCTGTTACCAGAAATGGACCACAACATTACAGTGAACCATCCCAGGAGTTACATAACACCTTGTTTTGATTTGTACACTAATAACAAAGTACATGCAAGACTAAGTAATGGAATAATTTCAGAGATCTTTACTATTTATTTTCATATTTAGTAGTCCTGTAGACTAATAAATGAATGTCTTTGTAGTTAGTATGAAATAATTATTCCATTCCACAGTCTATACACACTCCCACAAATACACTATTAGGATATGGAGACATAGAGGAAATTTGCTCCATGTGCAGATGTGGGGAAACAAGGGGGGCACTGGCCTCTCTATGATCCTCAACTGCTTTGGAAAGATCGAGATACTTTAAGAACATTAAATGTGATACAACAGAAGATGTCCTCGGAACTTATCTGAGGAATCAAAAATATTTAGTGGGGACATACAGCTTGGTACACCGTGAAATTTTATTATTTATTTATTATCTAATTTATCCAAAGAGGAAGGGGTAGCACCAAAAGGCTAGGCCTGCACAAGGCTGCTTTCCCAACAGCTTACACATCTACATACAAAACTAGCTAGCTACATAAAATTATTACATGGCACCATATGAAGAAGTTTGCTACAAAAACAGACATTATTGTGCTTAATTGTCCTACATATATCACACTCAGAAAGTTACTAAACAGACACAACGTGGACAGTACACAATCATTAATTTTCAATGGTTTTTCAGTCAAAACGTATTGGACATGCCTGTTCCAGCTGGCATTTTTGCTGCAAATGTCCACAAAATTCTTGATATGAAAACTAAAAATGTCACGACAATTTTAAATTAACATCCATCTTGGTTGTACTCTACCACTGCATTCTTCAGTGGGATATGATATTGGAAGTGTTATCCCACTAGTGACCTGTAAACATAGATTATATCTATGCTGTAAATGTAGGAGTCTGGCATTGTTGAGGGCTGGCCTCGGGGCTGGCAGCTGCAGAAGGTGAGACTGTGAGTAGATTGTGCATGAGAACACAACAAATGACAGGTCATATTAACACTGTACACTTAAGTCTCACTTGTCAGGACATGCTGTATTAAACATCAAGTGATGGTGCTTCTGTGAGATTCTGCTTTGAAGTCGGTGTCCGAACGAAAATCTTAGAATACAAGTGCGTCGCCTAGGGCGTCTCCTGACAAAAACTGTTAAGCCGCAAGAAAGAAAGAAACGAAACTTGACTCGTTTATCAGACTTCTTGCTAGTAGTTTACTGAAGCCAGTACATGCTGAATATCGCGTGAGATTGTAGTAGAAACAGTACAACTGACGATTGTAGTGCAGATCAGCAAACGACAGTGAAGGAAGTCGCTATAGTGGAGTCCCTTGAGGCAATTGATGTAAAGAAGGCTGCACCATGTATACACTGACACAAATACAGAGAGCAATGAGTGGAAGAAAGTTTATTTAACACCTCAAGCTAAGGGATAGAGTTTTGTACTGAGAATGGTGAAATAGTGGACCTAGCTGCTTCAGAT
Source organism: Dysidea avara (assembly GCF_963678975.1). Lineage (NCBI taxonomy): Eukaryota > Metazoa > Porifera > Demospongiae > Dictyoceratida > Dysideidae > Dysidea > Dysidea avara. The sequence continues at coordinate 3,270,615 of NC_089282.1, forward strand.
CGACAGTACTAATATCAAGGTGGAAGGTATCGCTTGTTATGGTTGTAACTTGTTGGTGTTGATGGAGGGACAAGTGGCTCTCACTCCAGGTAATAACATTATTGATAATCAGAATAGCTTAGAGAACACTGCTGTTGGTACTTCATCACAGACTCCTTTTGTTATGGGACGTCGTATTGCTAGGAACTCTATTCTCAATAGAATGGACTGCAGGTCTGTGGGTGTAGTGTGTGTTTGTATGTGTGTGTGTGTGTGCGTGCGTGCGTGTGTGTGGTATTTGCAAGTTCTGTCACAAAAATCTGCCAAAACAGTCACAAAGTCACAAAGTCAAGGGAAAACCTGTTTTAGATGATGAAATGATTCCTGACAATGAGTGGAATAATGCACTACTACAAGTTTACATTGCTCGATGAAATGAATGCTTTTCATTGTGGGTTTCAATTTACAGGACACATGCAGTCACATGCTAACTAGTGCTAAGGCACAACAAAGCAGTTTAGCTGAGCTTCAATCATATTATATAACATTTATCATTGTCTGATTTTGAATATAATGTGATATGATGATTATGGTTATTGGAAGCTCGATTGGAAGACGCTCTGATGATAATATTTTTTAAGGTTAGTGTTGAGTCAGATAGCTAGCTAACATTGAAAATAGTGAAGTCTCTGCAGTTCTGGAGTGAGACTGGGGTAATAATCATTTCAAAAAGATCGAGATTCTCTAACAGAGCAGTCAAACACTCCAATAGAACAGTCATTGCATGCAACAGAGAATAAGTAAGTGTTTATCCCCAGGAGGCTAATATGTTTTTAGCATGGTGCTGCAAATGCAAGTTTTAAACTGAGCAGTTGCTGTCCTTTGAATACCAAGTGCTACAACTCAGAAAATCAATCAGAAACAATTAATGCATAATATTTTATTTGCATACAAAACTACAAAGATATTAGACAATAAAATGTGTATAGCTTCTGAGGGACTATAGACATGCCCCCAGATCCCCTGCTCTAATATGCCTATGAACTCTGGAGCACATGACACTTCTCCATTTACATTGTATCACATGAAGAATGTTCCTGTACAAAGAAAAAACACGAAATAAAAGCATAATGCATTTCTGAAAAGCATAAAAACAAGCATAATAGGCAGAAAATTGGGTAAATGCCAAAAAATATAATAGGCAAATTTTAGAGCATAATAGACTCAAGCCTCGACAGGGCCTGTGATAACCATGCAGGCATGTGGCCACAAACTACACCCCATCACATATGAGGCTATATACCATAATTATAGCCGGGAAAGTTTGCGGGAGGAAAATTTGGAGAATTTTCTGTGATATGATTTTGGCGAGAAAAAGTTTGGCAAATTTGATAGTAGCTAATACAGATTTGTGTTAGACAAATGATTTGGCAAATTTTAATTTATCAAAACACCGCTCACTCACCAAACTTTCTGGTAAGTGTTCCTGTAGGACAATGACATGAGTAGTAGTGGTGGTGGTGACAAATCTAAAGCTGTATCCAAATTGACAACAACTTCCACAGCGTGAGTTCATCTGGTGTTATGTTGTGCACCAAAGTCTAAAGAGTTGGCATGTGTGTGAATGCTTGCAAGTAAATACCGTAGATTCCCTAAAATTTTGGCATCTCTAAATATTCGGCACTCCCCGTGCTTTGAACGCAATGTGCTCTAATAATAAATTTCGGCAAGTAGAAAGAAAGTTTCTATTATAAGCGCGCTAATTTTTCGGCACTTGGAGTACTAGTTGACGAAGGTTTCTTTAGTACTGAGGATTCCCAGTGACCTCACATAATATGCTACCTCGATGCTGGATGAAGCACCAAGTGTGAAATTGTTCACGGAACAAACATGCCCAACGATATCATCGTGTGACATCACGGCTACCACAAAACGATCTTTGTTTCTGTTCACAGAAGAACATCTCTCCTGGAGCCCACAAACATGATACATCCTCAGATATAACGCTCTGTTAAGTCATGGAACACTTCATGCAGCAACTGGGAGCTAGCGAGATTTCACGAGATAGCTACTAGTTTAACGATAGTAGCTATTGATTGTGGTTTCTATTATTATTAGTGTCGAGTGACTGTATACAAAAGCGATGTAGTAATGACAATGATCATCTCTCCTGGACAATGTAGGCAATCACGGTATATAAGTTAGTGCTGCAGCGAAGTGAGTGTTGCGGCCAGTATCGTCAGTTCCGCCACAAGGCGTTCCTGTTGGTCCCTGTAGAAAGAAATCCAGAAAGTAACCAGTAAGTAAATCACAAATAACATAGCCATGAAGCGTGCAGACTGTATTAGGGATAGATCCCTAAAAATTCGACAATAACACCGGGTTGATATGTTTTTTTCCTAATTGTTCGGCCAGACACGAACGGAATTAATTTATTTTTTGCCGAATTTTTAGGGAATCTGCGGTATACAGTTTTGTGTGTGTAGTGTGTAGTAATTCTCAGTTATATTGTTACAGACATGATGAAATGAAATCAGAGCATACAAAGTTACAGAGCCAGTTAAAGGAGTTTGAGAAGAAACAAGCTGACTATGAGGAGGTGAGACTAGACCACTACAGTAGTGTATCACATGATCTTGTTGTCATGGTGTAGGAACTAAAGAAAGCTAAACAGGAAACTGAACAAGCTCAACAAAACATGAGACATGAGCTAAGACAACTAGAAGATAACAAAAAGAAAGTAAGGAAGTTGTGTGTAATATTTGCACACTTTTATGTAACTAAACATGTTACTTTCATTGTACTATTAACAAATATCAAAACCTCTTATCAAGCTGTCTTCTATGAGCTTTAGAATTAAGGGTGATTTTTGGAGTGTAAGTAAAAGGCCTTTCATGATATCACTTCCACAATAAGTTTGACTATATTCTATTAGGATTTTCATCCTTTTTATTTTAGAGTATCATTATCTACATTGATGTGTGTGATTCGTGATTCTGTGCTGGAATTTTGTGAATGCTTAATTTATGCCTGAGCAGACCCAGCAGCAATGTTGTGCTCCATTAGCCCAAATAGTCCCCACACACCTCCGTTTTCTTAGCACTATGTGGCCATTGCACTTCAAACTTGAAGTGGTTGGTCCAGTGGTATACTAAAAGTCTATGCATCAAAAAACACCATGGCTGTTACATACCAGGAGCCTTGAAGCATTGTGCTTTGTGGGCTCTCTGTACATACCTATGGTCACTCGATTTCCTCACTTACTTGGCTTGGTGCTTTTAAAATTACCTATTACTCTGGTTTCTAGAAATTCTTTTTTATTTACCTGTTATTCTCAACATTATTCCTGATGGATTGATTTACAATTAAGTTACATGCATTTCTGTTTCAGCTGTAAATCAGCACAAAATATAATGCCAGATACAGTCACTGGTGACTGTTTTATTAGGATAAGTGACTGCTCTATTAGAGTTATCTCTATCTTTTTCTTGATTTTGTGCTAGCAATGTTTGAGGATGTGTTTCATGCAAGAAAAGTTTATGAATTTTAAGTTTGTTATTCTTGAAGAGTATTCCTAACGTATTCCTGTTTCTTTTTACCACCAATTATTCCCAGCATAATGTACGCATACCTGCCTATCACTTATATACATAATTATTACAATCACATTACACTTCAACAGATGGAATAGCAGATGAGGACATCTAATGAGGAGGAGAAAAAGGAACTACAAATTTCAGTTCAACAACAAAATCACAAGATTGCTGGTTAGTTTTTATGGTAACCAGCCACTCCTCCTAATGTGGTGTGCTCTTATTAGGACACTGAAAAGAAACTGAAGAAATCAGAACTTATCAAGGTAACATATTGACTATATAAAATTAATGCCACAATAATGAAATATTTTACTGTACATGCCCATGTGTAGCTACTGTTACTATTAACAAGAGTATTTTTATATACTCTTGCTATAAATGTTATACATTTCTGTAACTCAAAGATCACTCTCTTCAAAATTCTCTAGACCCAGTAACGTTATGATGTAAATGTATAAACTTTTTGTCTCATAAATAAAAGGTTCATTTGCCACTGTTAATAAACATTTATATTTGTGGACAATTTTTGCTGTAACATAGAGGTTTTCCAATTGCAGACGTAAAGAGCTAGACCTTTTGAGACTAAAACTTACTTGTATGTTTGTGTAGTGTGCTTGTAGCAAAGAGACCAGTTGAAACAGAATCAGGGGGTGATGGAGATGTTACAGAACCACTTGGGAGTGATTTGACAACTACAAACTCCTCAGCAAAGGTATATGCAATTGACACATGAGTAATAAATAAACTATTGAAATTGTGGCCACTCTTAACTTTTAAATTCTTCTATAAAGACTGAAATGAAAACAAATGAGATAATCATCCTACCAGTAATGTACATGTATTAGGGATCATGGAGTAGAGCTGGCAGAGGCGGATCTAGATGGGTTTCTGAGGTTTCGACAGAAGCCCCCTTTTAAATTTAGCTCAGTGGTAGTCTAAATACATAAACATTGTTGTACTGACAATCATATCAAACAACTATATATCACTGTGTTTCAGTAGTATGCTTGCAGCTGCACTTAACGGACACCATTTATAGTTATTAAACCCTCAATACCACATCACTTTCATCTCCCACTGTATTAAAAACGATACTCTAATCACAATAATGATAAGTATGTATCATGATAGTACGTGAAGGACAACAAGTTGCATGATAACACACTATAAAGTGAGCAGTGTGTATCACTTACTGCTCTTTTCTTGAGAAAAAAGCGAGCCTATGGTACAACAATAGTAGTAATTTACAGGTATTACATCCATCATGATAGTGTAATAGCTAATTATCACAATACGATTTGACAAGAAATATCACAATATTTGGTATTTTTCAATTATTGCCCAGCACTATCATGGAGGTTTCACAAAAAAATATTAGCTTCACAATACCTTCATGGCACCTTGGCAGTATTTGTTACATATAGTCAAACTCAAAAGTGCCTTCAGTGCCACCCAAAATGCTACCAATAGGTTCTTACAAAATAAAAATAATATTTTGGGAAATTTTCTACTGACTTGACTTACTTACCAATGCCTTCACTCTAGCAACTCAATAAGGGGTAACACTAAGGGCTTGGATTTTCACTGTGAGACATTGCTACAGCCCGACAGGTTCTTTTCTCCATACCATAGTACCAAGAGTATTATGGACCCTTGGTAGTACTTGTACATACAATGCATGCATCATGAACTTACCTTTGTACTCCTTTGTATCATATTCTTTTTGTTGACAGTGCAAGGTGTCGATTCGCAGTAGCGTGTCATGGCTTCCCTGTAGCTACGTGCTGAACATATGGCTATCACTATGTAATTTCTGTAGTGACAGGATTGATTTCAGATGCTTATCATGATGTTCTCTGTTTGCAATGCTGTGTAACATGCTAAACATAGCTGAAAATGAACTATAATGGCCACTTAACCTTTCAGTAATTAACCATAATTTTGGGTGCATGTTTTTACTTTATGATTATGTCTGGTGCCATTATTTCTTTTGATGTGGTATGTGCTGATTCACCAGTCATATACAAAGAAAATTAGTACATCTGCAGGTATAGGTGACCTCCCTTGTTTCACTTATTTCTATGGTCCCTATATTCTAACTTTAAGATTCATTGTTAGGTGAAATTTGAATAAGTATATCATTCACAACATCTGCCAATTTTATCTTTCCATGACAGTTACTTGCTATTTCTTAAATTCATGATCCCAAGCATGCATTACACTTGCAACCACTTGAATTATTTGTTTCATCATACTAAGAGTTAATAATATGGGGTCCTATCATTTTTGTAAATTCTTGATCAAACCTTCATAAGCCCATTCTTGTATGAGCTTCAACTCTCCTGTATACTTGTTTGAAGATTCATTATCCAGGGTAGTGCTGAGCGATAGTAAAAATTTTACTATCACGATAGTTACTCCTTAAATATCACAATAGTGAATACTATCCCAATAGTTTATGAAACGCTTTGCTCTTAACAAAATCTTAGTTGTATAGCTATGATTTGTAGTCGTATAGAGAGTTATTTTTGCATGCACAGGACATTTGTCAATTAACTGCGTGGGTGGACGATGAATATGGACTTTTGGTATGGCCACTCCTTTGTAAGAAAGCTGGTAATACTAACTGTAAAACAGTATAGAAGGCTTGTTAATAACATTTTAATGCAGATCTTAGCTTATCATAACTATCGCGATAGTGATATCACTACTATCGCTATCGCGATTGTGATTTACTATCGCGATATATTGCACTATCGATACTATCGCACAGCCCTAATCCAGGGTGATGTTTGTGTTATGTAGCCATTAATCCATTATTGTCTGTATTGACAGGTCGAGGAACTACAGGAAACTACTAAGAATGTCGACAAGTCTCCAACAAGAAACACAAAGAGCAAAGTTTGTAACTAAGGTAGTTACCAAGGTACAATGTAATTTTGGTGTATTATAATTTTTAATCATTAAGACCAATATATTACATGAAGCGTAATTGGTTTATTTCTTCTTTCCCTTTTTCTTCTTCAATGCGGAAGTTGATTGGTCGGCTAAACTCCTGGAACTGTTTTTCACCTGGATGTGTTGAATCTCCCTTTTTTACCTCATCTGAAGCAGTCAACTAAACACTCATATGTTCTGGCTGTTGAGCAGTCAGTTGATTCACTGATTGTAGAGCTGCGACATTCTGTAATAGCCAACAGTCCAGATGTCTCTTCCACTGTCCTAAACTCTTTATCTGTTGCTAAGGCTTCACTTTCAGTTGCTAACATATACTCTGCTACATTCAAGAACCATGCACATCATAATTTACATTGTACTCACATTGATTATTAGGAATCAAAATTTGAGCCATTAAACTGTTCAAAATAAATTTTTGATATTGTCACTCTGGAGCAAGCTTGGCTTTTGTGGGTTGATCTGAGAAACAGCAGCCCTAGCTTCTTGCTACATGCTGGTTGTGGTGCTCTACTCCTATGAACCTGGCTAGGTGGAACATCATTTCTACCCCTAAATGTGCCCTGTGTGAAGTTCCCCAACCCACAACAAACCATATCTTGACTAGATGTCCTGTTGCACTTGATCAAGGCAAGTAGCTACATATCCTGGAGACATCATTCAGTCTCATTCACGGGCTCCAACAGCATTTACCTGACATTTTAAACTCTACACAGCTATCTTGCTAGTGCCTGCCCATTCCAATCAATCTTTCCTCCACCTTTAGCAGGCCTGACTTGGTTTTGGTTTCTAATAATTCCATCTGTTTGTTCAGACTAACTCAGCTGTACATCTTTTTGCTACTAGAACTCAGAGGGAAGATTGGTATAGCTATTTACAGTATCACCTTCAGCTTTCTGGCTTAACGGTTGATTTTATTTCCTTGGTTTTTTATTCCAGACACAATTGCCCAAGTAGCTAATGCTTGTCAAGTGACGAAGATACCTGTCCGAGCAAGTTGCTTGCATTGCTGTCTCTTGCTCGTAATTCTAGAGCTGGATCTATCAGATTATCTAAACTGAACTTTTCTGCATGCTATAACTATGTATTATTATTATTGTCAAGAGTACATAATAAAAATAGGAGGGTACTCTTGTTATTGTGTATAATTGTAAACCTCATATGCATGAGTATAAAACAATATGTTAATTAAATTAATAAACTTGTTATTAACGTAACACTTTGAAAATGTCAAGAGATTGCAAATAATCAGGTAAGTTGTCCCATAACTGAATGACATTTGGATAAAAGCTGAATTTATATGCATCTATTCTGGTAGATGGCTGAATAAACTGTCCCTTGTGGAATATTGAATGTAGTTTGGACGTGGCAAATTCACACATTCATGGATAATTTTGTAAAAAAAGCAAATGCAGTTTTTTATTCGAGTTTCAGTGAATTAAGCATATGAGTGACACTACTTGTCTGACAATAATATTATTGGATATTACACATCTGGCAGCATGTTGGTGGACACCCTCTAGCTTATTAATTGCACATCTGGTATGGGGAGCCCATACTGACACAGCATATTCAAGGATTGGTTTGACATATGTTAAATATAATTTTCCTCTGACAAGATCTATCTTTATATTGTAATTTAATAGTGTCAGTCTTGTCAGGGCTCCTGTATTCACCACATGCAGTATCAGTGCATGGTACCCCTAAGTCTAGACCCCTGTAATTATGTTGTATATTATCTTAATGAAAATAAGACGCTAATCATCACTGTATTAGAGCTTTCAGCTACACAAAAATTCACCCTGTAGAGAGTTTAGAAACAAAAAATCACCTGGTGGAGAGTTCATCAGCAAACAAGTCACCCAGTAGAGAGAACAAATCACCCTGTGGATAGTTCAGCTACGAACAAATCACCCTTCAGCTACAAACAAGTCACCCTGTAGAGAGTTCAGGTACAAACAAATCACATTGTACAGAGTTCAGTTACAAGTAACCTATAGAGAATTCAGCTACAAACAAGCCACCTCAGCTAGACATTAAGAAGTCACCTGTAGAGTTCAGCTCACCCAGTAGAGAGTTCAGCTACAAACAAGCCACCCTGTAGAGAGATCAGTTACAAAAAAATCACCCTGTAAATAGTTTAACTACAAACACGTCACCCAATAGGCAGTTCGTCTACAAACAAGTCATCCTGTATAGAGAGTTCGACTACAAACAAGTCACCCTGTAACAAATATATAACTCACCCAGTTGAGAGTTCGGCTAAAAACAAGTCACCCTATAGAGAGTTCAGGTACAATCAGCTACAAACAAGCCACCCTGTGCAGAGATCAGCTAGAAACAAGTAACCTGTGGAGAGTTCAGCTACAAGCTAGCTGTACAAGCTAACTGTAGAGAGATCAGCTACCTGTAGAGAGTTCAGCTACAAACAGGTCACCTTGTATACCGTAAATTGCTCTTTTTTTCGGTGTAAAATAATTTTCGTATGTAACGAAAATTTCTTACACAATTTTTTTACACAAGATCGAACTACTCAGTCATTCACATAAATCATACGAAAATATTTTACACGAAAACTATAATCACGAAATTTTTTTGCATGAAAATAAAGCAAATTACAGTAGAGAGTTCACCTACAAACAAGTCACCCTGTAGAGTTCAGTCCCAAAAAAAGAGTTCAGCTACTTTTGTAACTAATTTAGTTGTGTAATAGATTAATATCTAGTAATATAACCAGCTACAGTAACAAGGAACAACTGCCCAAAATTCAAGTTCGAATCATTATTATGGTTACAAACATACTGTCTGCCTGTTCATTTATATAAAATTAGTATAATTATAAAAAGTTGCTCAAATCCACAACTGCTCTAGATCTCCTTTACTCTGTAGTAAAGAAAAAAAATACAGGTAAAAGAAGCTGGCTTATGACCTGTTTGGAGTATGCAAATACAAAAAGAAGAGATATCTATTCCAAAACAGTCAAGCTGTAAAAAGGTGCGGCCACCAAAAAGCTATGGTGAAAAAAGATATGAAATCCAAGTTGGTAGCCAAGAAATGGCTGTGATGGTAGGTAATTAGGTAAATGTCAAAATAATTAATAACAACAATACGGGTTAATTTGTTGCTGAGTCCTTGGTGGAGGCAGAACCGAATTGTTATTATTAAAATTTTTGCCATTTACCTACCATCACAGCCATTTCTTGGCTACCAACTTGGATTTCATATCTTTTTTCACCCTGGCTTTTTGGATGCCGCACTATTTTTTACAGCTTTGCTGTTTTGGATTAGATATTATCATCAAACATAATGCTGGCATAATATGATCATAATAGGTCAGACATAATAAGTTTACATTATTGTGGAGGAGCTTTGCTACAGAGAAAACATACGGTCACAGCAATAAAGTTGCCTATTCGATCCATTAATCTTTATCAATGGTAAATTAAAAATACAACAGTTATGGTAATTGCTAAAAATTCAACTCCAATATAGTATGGTTATACCAGTATTTTAATTGAGTTTGAATAGCATGTTGTCGGGCATTAAAATTTAATATTGTTACTGAAAGTTTGCAATTATACAACAGCTTTAGCTCAATTTGTAGGTTGTTTAACTTAACATTTGAGGCACAATTGGAAAAGTGAAGCATAAAAATGAACATAAGAAGTTGATTTTTCAGGAAATTCCAAAAAGTATATATAGTGGGTAAATTAAAAGGCATAATAGGTTGCTGAAACATTAAACATAATGTTAGCATAATAGGCAGAAGAATTATGCCACACTGTACATCCTGAATGGTGCATAGAAAATTCTCTAATAGAACTGTCAGGTACTAGTTGACCATTTATATCATTAGTTGTAGTTCTAAAAAAGCAAAGCTTATAATACCACACACTACAATATAGTCCATGATTTGTCTAACTTTACTAGACAAGTTCATTTAATTAAAATAATCTTCCTGGGGGTGACAGTGCACATCGTTTAACTGGATGTTGAAAAAGTGCTAGCCAATTAATGGATAACTTGAGTCTATTATAAGTATCAACACCTCATTAACTGATATGACAGTACAGTGCTGTTTGGTTGGTGCACACTTTCAGACATTCATACTAAGAAATGCTATAATTATATCCCACTGACCTTAGTACAACAAAACAGCTTGAAATTGCTAATTATAACATGCAAAATTATGTCAGTGTGTGCATGAAATAATATTATTAATAAAACTTTCCATATATTATCACGTTTAAGTTATAACAAAAAATACCAAAGCTAACAATGTTATGTAATTACTTAATTTCAGTGAAGGACCCATAATTTTCAGCTTTTTGCAAGCGTGCGCACTTTTTCATTTAATTTATCCCCTCCCTCCTACACAAAAGCATACTATATAAGCTGTTGTAAATGAATAGTGCTTCTTTTCTTTCACTCAGAGCATCTGCCAGCTTTGATTTGTCGAGACATATATATATATAGGCATTGATAGAAATACACTGTCTTGTGCACACTATACTTGGCTGTACAGCCAGCCCACAAAGCAGTCTCATTCAGACACCGGCTAGTGGCACCAAGATGGTTTTATGAACCTTGCAAGTAGCTATATGCCAGCTCAGTTCTACAATTGCTTATATATAAAATCACAGTATATAGAGTCATCATTGTAATATTCATGACCATGCATGACAGCAAAGTCTGTATGATCTATTCTTTGGTTATTGTTCATGTCCACTATGTTGTGTATTATGCATATACTGCCAACCAGCAGTGGCATCAATGATTGGGGAATTTGGCCTGGTATATACATGTAACAGTATACTTGCAAGGTGGTATGTAGATCAATGGATTGGACTGCATTCTACTATTGCCAGCTTTACACCATCTATTAATTTCAATATTCAAGAGGAAAGGGTAAATTCATCTGTAAGCTTTTTTTACATTAGAAGATTCACATAAAGAAATGATTACAGAACTAATGCTGTTGTATTGTGTTACATGTTCAGTACACAAGTCATTACCACCACTCCAATACAACATGAGCAGTAGTGATGAAGTGATCACAGGTATGCATAAGGTACGATCAATAGTGTTCAACAATAATATACTGTTGTTCATTGTATACATAAATAGTTAATAATCTTTTTGTGATAAGCAAATAATGCTATAGGTGTTTATGACTTAGAAGGTTGATAAGACAGTGTACGTAGTTGTAATGTAAGAGATGCTGTAGTAAAACTGAGTATAGAGTCTAAAAACCTACATATGTGGTAGCAGGTAAATACTTAAACTTTGGTTCTTGCAAAAAGTCCTTTTCCTGGAGAAAAGAAGACGTGCTGTTCTTTTTAAGTATAGTTTATTCAACTTACTTTCACATGATCCATTAATTTGAATTGAGTTTAGCTATGTATACAGTTAGTGATTGTGTGCATGAGTGAAGATATACCAGTATTTTGAGTGAGTAGCTGATTCGAAATGAACATTGTTTATAATCACTATAACAGAGTAGTTATGAACTGTTTTTTTTACAGTTTACATATGTATTCTTAGCCTCTTCAAAACTTCTTTGTATTTTTTTTATCAAATCCAGTTTTCTGTACTATGCAGATTTAAGGGATACTGAAATACTGTGTATACACCTGTATGTAATAGTTAGACTTCAGACCACAGGGGTCTAAGTAATTTATTTAGACCCCTGTGGTCTGAAGTCTAACTATTACTTATTGCTTAGACCCCTATTACTTAGACCCCTAGTTGTGAAGCATGCATTATGTTTAAAGCCAAAAAGTGTAACCTTGACCAGGTGGCATCATACTAGTATTGTCGCATGCTGGAAAATGCAATGGCTTCTTTAGGTATTCAAAGCCTATCAAGTATGTAACAGAAGAAGCAACAGTTACTGTGTGAAGCATGCATTCTGTTTGAAGCCAAGTGTAATCTGACCAAGTTGTTTACAAATGCTAGCTAGTCAACACTTGATTGGGACAAGCATGAGTGAGCCCCACACTAGCGAGAGTACAATGAATATTCTATATTTGGTCTGTACAGTCGACAGTATCCAGAACGAGTACAAATAAATATAGTTACAATAAATATTCCATATTTGGTCTGTACATTTGACAGTGCCTGAAATGAGTATAAAATAATTACAAAGTTAACTGACCATCACATGATAAAATTAGACAATCTGAAACTGCCAATAATTGAAGTGACTTCAACCATGTCACGGTAAGCATGCTGTAACATTTACTGAAATTCTTTCATGTCTGTAAAGTAGATTGCAAGACAGTTGTCAGTTACAATTCCTTTCATCAGTGCTAGCCTTTCCTTGTGTACAAATTTGTGTTATGTAGTTAGTCTGAGAACATCCCTTATAGCATGCACAGCATGACCAAAACAAGTAAAATACCACAGGTATCCCATAATAGAAAAACACTATACAGTATTTCATACATGTGTAGTGTAGTGTGCATAATATAAAATGCTGTGGGAATTATTTTAAACCATAATTTCCAGATCATTAATTTGGCATAATAATTAAATTTTAAAAAGTATATCATTGCTGCATATGTACAGTGTACAGTAAATCACAAGGGGATGAAGATAAAATATTAGAGCTGTGACTTGGACCAAATGTACATAACCGATTATTGGCTCCCTATAACCAATTGATTAACCGATTAATTGGCTTAATGATTATTTTTACATTTTCAATGTTATTTTGTATATATGTATTAATAGTGTTTTCTTAATCAAACGTGCTGTTTGACATAAGAAGTAAGAGGAAAGAGTGGCTTTGTGATGTGTGATCCCTAACAAACAAACAATAAACAGCCTCCTGCTCACTTTAGTGCACTCTTTATGACCAAAATGTAAACAATTCTGTGGTCATGTGATCCAATTGTATAATTGGTTGCTGCATACATAGCCCAATTATCAATCACTCTCAACAATAACTGATTGATTAACCGATTAATGCATAACCGATTCACAGCCCTAAAAAATATGTGCATTCATATACAGCCACTGTAACAGTGTGAACTCATCAGAGAGTATTTGTACTCCTTCTGAAGTAAAGTGATTTGTTGTTTCTGCATCATCAGATGACATCACCATTTCTACAATTGGGCCAGTACTTAGATTCTGAAAAAGAAATTAATGAAGTTAAAAATGTACTGTGTGCTAAGTTTTTTTAAGTAGTTGGTACTGTACTACACATAAATATACACAGTATTTCAGTATCCCTTAAATCTGCATAGTCCAGAAAATGGATTTGATTTTTAAAAAAAACTAAATAAAAACACAATACGGGTAAAAAACGCTTTTACAAATACCGCATGTTTATCCCAACTTCAATGGAAGTCACCAATAGGATAGCTAGCACACAAAGAAGTTCTGAAGGGGCTAAGAATGCGTAAACTGTAAAAAAAATGGTTTATACACTATGCTGTTATAGCGATTATAAACAATGTTAATGTTCATTTTGAATCAACTACTCACTCAAAATACTGGTACATCTTAACTCAAGCACACAATCACTAACTATATACGTAGCTAAACTCAATGGATCATGTGAAAGCAAGTTGAATAAACTATACTTAAAGATTAACTATTTATGTATACAATGAACAGGTTTGACTGAGACTATAATGAATGTACCTTATGCACACCTGTGATCTCTTCATCACTACTGCTCATATTGTATTGGAGTGATGGTAATGACTTGTGTACTGAACATGTAACACAATACAACAGCAGTAATAACAAGAGGGAAGCATACACAACAACACCAATTAATTGCAAAGAACAAGTACATGCTATTATCACTGAAAGTCTCACTCAAAGCTCATTACTACTACCAAGAGATGACAGATTATTATGATAACTACATAATTATGACATCATCAATGAGCTCCTGGTAATGTGCTCAGTTTCACATTTGTCTATTGAAAATTAATCATCTCATAAACATTTCCTAAGACGTTGTTTTAACAATGCTATAGTATACAGTGTACACTAACATCTCTTCTACCATATTACAAGTACTTACTAGTTTGAGCACTACTAGACGTCACTTGCATGTCTAGTTTGTTGATTTGTTTGCGATTCTTTATTTGATCCTCACATGATAGTTCAGCATTAGCAGTTACCTATGAAAATTTTTCCCTTTTGAAATTTGCAGCTCACTCAAAACGAGTATTATAAAAGATCCTGAAGAAGCAATCCCCCTCAAAAATTTGACCAAAAAAAATTCCCTCCCCCCCAAAAAATCCCAGTATACAATAATCAGGAGTTTTCATTGGGTACACTAAAATTCATTGTCTGACATCAGATCAACAATCATGAGAGGTGACTGAAAATACTCTAGTTTGTATCAAGGTCACACATTGATTTTCTGAAGAGATTTATCGTACTTTGACTAGTGCTACTACTAGACTACGTGTATGTTTCCTATAAGTAATTTTCGACTTTTTTAAAATTTATTTTATTAAGGCTTTACAGCACAAGAGCTGAAGGCCTGTAGGACACCTGGTCCTACAGCCTGTTTAAAGTTGCCACAGGCTTGGTACAGTACTTACTGATGGTTACACATCACCACCATTGAAGTTTCATTTACTTGTGGTGGTAATTTTGTGCCCACATTATATTTTAGGCCATGCAAAGTTAATTATATGTTTCTGGTACTACCAATTCCCCAAAATTGACCAGGCGACCAGGCTTCCCCCCCCCCCCCCCCCCCCCTGCAAATTTTGATGATACACTACAATACTACAATTAACATAGCAGTACATGGAATTATAGGCAAAAACAAAAGTTATGGTGTAAAGTTAGTGCATCTTTATAAAATACAGGAGTTTTTATTATTATTATTATTGTGATTTTGCTGCTGAAAGACATGGATACAAACTGGGGGATTGGTATAAAACTAAACTAGACTATAAAATACAGCAGCTGGTGTGCTGATAAGAGCTATCAGCACCCAATTATAAGTTAAGATTACAAGGGAGCAACTAAAATTACAAGTAAACTAATTAATTAACAAAGGGGTGATTGGGGTGGAACTACACCTATGACAAGGACATACAACATAATAAGTACAGTAATTATTGTCATCAAAGTTTGAAGTGAACATGGCCCAGAAGATGTTGTTTAACTGTCTCTTTAGTGTTGCTATAGATAGATCTAGATTTAAAGGTGGCAGTACATTCCATAAACGTGGTAAACGGTTAAAATAAAAGTGGCGGGAGGTGCTGTATTTCGTATAATTATGAACTAGCTTGGAATGGGTGGTGTTGCTGTAAAATAGACCCACTTGGAGATGTCAAAGTGTAAAGATGGATTCTTGATGGATTTAATAAAAAATAACAAGTCATTTAGTTCGTAAGTAAACATGAGGGGAAGCATCGACAACTTTAATAGTCTAGTTTTATAGGATGAAGTATAATCATTAAGAATGTACTTTGTGGCTCTCCGCTGAACCCTTTCCAAAAGATGGATATCTTGAACAAGATTGGGTCGCCAGATTTGGGAGCAGTACATAAGTTGAGAACGCACCAAGAAGATGTATAATTGTTTCTTTGTCAAGATACAGTTGGTTGTAAAACTACGACGGATTAAGCCTAGCTGCTTGTAGGCTCTGGACACAACCATATTACAATGAGCAGACCAGGAGAGGTCAGTAGATATCATGATCCCAAGGTCTTTAATCAGTTCTGTCGATTCAATATTGTTATTGTTGAGGAAGTACTGAGCAGTACTATTATTGTTGCACCAAAAGTGTAAAACAGCACATTTGGAGCAATTAAATGATAAATTACGCAACACAGACCAGTTTCTGGCTATGTTAAGGTCCTCTTGTATAATGTTGAAGTCTTCAGCAGTCTTAGCTGTATGTATACACTTGGTGTCGTCAGCAAATAAAAAGGGCAGTAATTCTTTTAATAGTGAAGGAAAATCATTGATGTAAAGAATGAACAAAAGAGGACCAAGGATGCTGCCTTGTGGTACTCCTGATAACACAGGTAGCACCTCTGAAATAGAATTGTTAATACGTACTCATTGCTGTCTGTTGAGAAGATAAGCCTGAAACCAATTCCACAGGTCACCACGAATTCCCAGGGACCATAACCTGGTCAATAAGTCATTGTGGGGAACAGAGTCGAATGCTTTCTTATATCAAGATATATTACATCAATGGGAGTGGATAATTCATGAGCTTCAATTACAGAGTTGATAAAGAGGAGTAGTTGTTGTAATGATGACCTGCCTCTAACAAAACCAAATTGTAATGGTGAAACAAGCTTGATTACTTTGTCAACTATCTTGTTGTACACTAATCTTTCCAAAAATTTTGAAAGAATACAAAGCAGTGAAATTTGACGATAATTTTTGATGTCTGTCTTCGGACCTGACTTGTGTATGGGAACTATAAGATGAGTCTGCCACTCACTAGGAAGAGAGCATGAAGTGATGGACAAGTTAATTAAATGATGGACAATAGGAGTAATTGGACCAGCACACTGTTTCAGTACCTCAGGGCTCATGGCATCAATCCCAGCTGCTTTACTAGCATCCAAGGAAGACAGACATTCAAAAACTTCCTCAGGTTGGATATCAATTGAGGACATAGCAGGTGGTTGTCTGCAGTCTGTGGTTGGTCCATAAAACTTTTGGTAAAAACTGAGTGAAAGTATTTATTAAAACCATTGGCTATACCAAGATCACCAGTACAAGAATCAGAGTCAAGCGACATGGCTGCTGGAATAGAGTGTTTATAAGATGTGAAAACTTTCAACAGATATAAAATATTATAAATTATTGTATGGTGATTGTGCAATTCATTCAACAAAAAAATGACCAGGAAGGAAATTCAGAACCGTATAATTAACTTTTCGTGGTCTTAGTATGCATGGCTTCATGTCAAATACATATATGTGGGAGACAGAATACAATCTGCTAGTTACATAGTTTTGACAATATAAAAATACTTTTTCACACTTAATGGACACTACTAGCAGGCTAATGGATGATCTGAACACACATATTAATCCTTTTTATGTACTGTTAGTTTACGTTAAAATGAATCAACTGAATTCTTACAACACATAGCCACTTAATTTCTACAACATATTTGTGGGAGTTACTGTTAGCTATAAGCAGAAATTTTTGAGGAATAAAATTTCATGTATTTTGTGATTGATGACAACTTCGTGAAAATATAATTGTGAATGTGTTTGTGTGCCAAACAACCCTGTTAAGTAGACTAATGTGATATGGTACTATAAAAGAGTATAATTCACTGACCTTGAGCTATCTTGACACATGGTTGAAATGAGCTGTGTAGAAAAGTGATCTACACATTGTAAAAACGATTATAGTCAGTGGTGCCTAGCAACCAAACTAAGAATAATAATAAACCTGCTCCTTGTATAGCAGATTTTGCGGTGTAACAGCTTATGGTATAAGATCTTCCAGTGGTATGTTGACTAAGCACCTGATAAGTTTGTCAGTGGCTATATTGTCCATTTCTTTTCATCTGTAGTAAAGAGAGAGTAACGTTAAAGATTCCAATCTTTCCTCATAAGTCATCCCAAGAGTTCATAATATAAGTACAGGAGACTAGTATTATGAATTCTTAGTCATCCCACTCAAATACGTATACACATCTCTGTACTGATTCTACTGCAGTGCCCTGATGTCTTTTAATAGGTAGAGATGCAAAATCCAAAAGGGGTCTAACTAGGCTAAAAGTAACTCCTCAGACTCAGTCCTCACTAGATTCCTGAATCACAATATCTTGAGAATCAACTATAACTGTATAACATCTATTACTTGAAGAATCTCTTAGTGACCTTTGATCTGAGGTGTCAAAGTGGTATATATATGTGTTATAATATGAATAAACTGTTAGATCTGGTGCTCCACTGTTACCGCCAACTATAAGCTCCACATAAGATATAAGAATGTCAAACAGCACTGCCTGTTAACTGAGACAGTGCACATTAATTTGATAACTTTTGTTGCAAGGTGTGGTGAAGCCAATCCAGGTCACATGTTAGAAACGGTCAGATCTGAATAAAATGTACACCTGTGAAGAGCCATTACAGTACTTCCTTCACAGTGATTATCTGTATCTTAGGAGCATTACCTTTATATACTTGACACCGGTTGGTTTCTACAGTGCTACCAAATTTCTACTCAGTATCTGTAGCAGTGGTTGCCTAGTAGGCACGTCATAGACTTATATAAATAGCATTGTATTGCATGATTGTATGGAGTTGCATTGTATTGTGCAATGAATTGTTAATAATATAGTATCTACATATCTACAGTAGCTGACTGATGTTTTCAGTCAAGCAAAGTGGTTTAGAGAAGAAAATTCCTATATACTTATTCCAACAATCTGATGCATTTGACAACACTGGCCATCAAGAACTAAAACTAGGAGAATGGATAACAGCATATAGTGGCCAGCCCACTAGAGCATGTTTAAGTAGACTGAAATTCCTTTACCACCCATAATGGAAATTTCAGCTCATTCCAAACAACCAACAGGTCTCGTTACAAAGGACAATAAAATTAGCAAGTTGTACTGTATTGTCCTAAGACCTCACCTGTAACAGAACTAATAACTCAATAATTAATTTTAAGACTTTATAATTTGGTTGACATCATATACAATAACATACAGACACAAGGACAAGCATAAAAAGCATGAATGAACTACAACTACAAATACACTTCAAACACTTTTACAATGATAGTCACAGAAATACATGGCTCAACTGAAATACAAACATCAATGTTTTAATGGAGTATAAGTCACTAAGAAAAAGATACAGTCATCTTTTAAATATTGGCATTGCTTTCTTGAATTGTATTTCAGTGTTTTATGAGAAATAAATCTGTCACACCAACACCCAAACTCTGGCTGTGTGTCGTCTGTGACTCGTTGGCACTCGTAGCCTCCACCGTAAAACACAAAATGTTTGACCTTAGAATGGGCAGAGTCTTTGAGCTGGTTTAGAGCTTGTACAGTGATTACTCCTTCAAATGGCCAAGGAAGTTGATTGTCATTTTCACCTCTCACCAAAGACACGACCATTGCAATAGAATCACCACCAGACCAACCATTGACATCAAGCCTCAATCTGATACTGTAACCATTTGTATGAGTGACAAGAACAGGGGAATACCATCTCTCATCCTCCATCTTCCTTTTGTTAAAATCATTCATCATGACCACTACAGGCATAGCGGAACAGTCTCTACTAGGCGGAGTTGTTCTTAGTGAAACTGGTAATTTAATACAGTTAGAATCATGGTGTTCCTTCAGCATACAGTGTGGTAGGTGATCATGACATACTCCGCAAGTTATCTCTACAAACTGACAGTCATTGACAATGTGAGTAGATATAGTATCAAGGGATCCATCCCACTGGCAGCCCCAGTGTTTATTAGGACAGTAAACAACAACAGTTCTCTTTGTAGGAGTACCAACTATACTCTCATCACTACTGCTACTGCTAACTGAGCTAGCAAAACTACCAGACAACTCTTGACATGCTATTCTACTAGGAACAGACGGTCCTTGTGATACAACATTGTCACCTGGTAAATACACCGAATCATCACTTAGATCAGCCATACTGTACAAGTCACAAGTCAACAGCAGCAAACCACACTCGACCAGCAGCTAAAAATGAATGCTGACCAAAATTATGCAGATTTTATAGTGCATGGCAAAGCCATACATATACATACGTGGTTGCCAAGACACCCACACCACAAAGTCAACTTGTAGCCTAACTAGTTCAGTTAGCAGTAGCAATGATAGTGTAGTTGGTACTCCTACAAAGAGAACTGTTGATGTTTACTGTCCTAACAAACACTGTAGTACACATAAACTTCACCACCAACATTGCACTACCACACCTAGCTATTACATAGTGATAATACAGATCAGAGTTTCATGGAACACCCTAGCTCCTATCCCACATTGGTATAATCAAGTATCTGCTGGGCAGTCACCTGCATGACTAATTTTAAATTATAATTGTAAATTGTATGCATATAATCAGACCTTCACAGGGTCTACCTTAACATCACAAGTCACCAATTGTTAGTCCGCAATATGATATCGGACCAAGACCGACAATTTTCTGCACAGTATAGCAATACTTATCTTTTTCTGTATAGACAAGATACAAGCAAAACCCTACAAGCACATTGCATTTCAAAGCACGTTTAAACCACATGCATGCTTCTCAACCACTCACACAAGCAGTGAGCAGTTGTGAAGCATGCAATATGTTTAAAGCCAAAAAGTGTAACCTTTCCTAATATCAGCCAATACCTGATACTAGACATTGGATAGTGTTGAATGTGACCAGGTGGCATCATACTAGAATTGTCGCATGCTGGAAAATACAATGGCTTCTTTAGGTATTGAAAGCCCATCAATTATTTAACAGAAGAAGCAATAGTTACCATGTGAAGCATGTATCCTGTTTGAAGCCAAGTGTAATCTGACCAAGTTGTTTACTAATGCCAGCTAGTCAACACTTGATTGGGACAAACCTGACACACTAGCAAGAATACAATGAATATTCCATATTTGGTCTGTACAAGTTGATAGTGTCTGGAATGAGTACAAAATAAATACAAAGTTAACTGGTCCTACATGATAAATTAGACAACCTGTCACTGCCAACAATTGAAGTGATTTCAACAGTGTTACGCTAAATGTGCTGTAAACATATAGCGAAATTCTGTAGAAACAATAACAAACACTGATAATATATTCGCATATACCAATGGATTATCTCTAATCAGGTTCGCCCCACAATGCTAGTAGCACCTGCTAGTACTAGACATTGTATATAGTGTTGAACTGATCTCACACACGTGACCAGGTGGAATCACAATAGAGTTGTCGCATGCTGAAAAACTATAATGCCTTCTTTAGGCATTCAAAGCCCATCAAGTATGTAACAAAAGTTACACAGTGCACAGCAGTTGGAATTATAACACAACTGTCGCATGCTGGAAAATACAATGGCTTCTTTAGCCCATCAGTTATGTAGCACAAAAGAAGCAACAGTTACTACTATTGCAAAACCCCACACACTACAAGTTATCAGTTCACAAATGCTGCATGTACAAATGGTGCATGTTTCAACAGCAGTTATATAATACACACAACATCAATACAGATGATGGCTTATACATATTCCCCAATAGAAGAACACTACAGTATTTCATACATGTGTAATGTAGTGTGTGTATTATAAAATGATGTAGGAATTATTTTAAACCATATATCATTACTGCATATGTACAATTTTAGTTCAGTGTACAGCTCATCATGTAACAAGGGAATGAAGATAAAAATATGTGAATTCACATACAGCCACTGTAACAGTGTGACCTATAACTCATCAGAGAGTATTTGCACTTCTTGTGAATTAAAGTGATTTGTTGTTTCTGCATCATCAGATGACATCACCATTTCTACAATTGAGTCAGTACTTAGATTCTGAAAAAGAAATAAATGAAGTTAAAGTTACAAATGTGCTAAGTTGTTTTATACTAGTTGGTACTGCACTACACTTAAAGGGGCAATGCGTCGCTAATGTGTTTGTTGCGAAATAATTCAAGATTGCATAAGCACATGATTAATTTGTGTACAACAAAATCACGTGCGTGTCACTGGATGGGAGAACAATCTTAAAAATTATCCACAGAGTTTATTCTATCGCTGTAAAAGGAATAAACAAACAGCTGGGAAGTACAACAACTTGTGTTCACGTATCACAACCAGGCGAGTTGTAACAGTAATGTTACTGTGTGAAACGAAGCGCTTCATCTCAAACAAGATAATCAATGTTATACAGCGCAGGGGGATTCTAAGCTAGCTTACCTGGCTTACAATTGTCGTATATACAAAGTCTGCCGCTTTAATGACACACGTGATCCATATAACAATGACATACTTTGTTTATGATTACATCACAAACTTGAACGGCTTCCTGTATAAACAATTCACGACACATTGCCCCTTTAAGTACACAGTATTTCAGTATCCCATAAACCCAGAAAATTGGATTTGATTTTAAAAAATGGACTAAAAACACGATACTTTTTACCAATTTACATAACACAGACGTATCTTGTAAAGCGTTCATCCAATCTCTTAGAAATAAAGATTTTAGTAAATAGCAAGGAGCAAGCTTGTAACTACATATGAACTATTATCATAACAAGGAACTCACTTGCTACAAAGCGTTGATTTGTTTTGTTTCCTTTTATCGTTGTATTGTCACTGCGCTTGTTGGCCATTTAACCTTTAAAGTCGCACACAATTATTAATAAAAGTGCACTGAAAATGCATAGGCTGATATTTCGGCCGTAATGCATGACGCGCTGTAACTTCTGTACAGTAAGTGCTAAAGCTATGCAATTTGTACCATTCTATCTGTGATGTAATAAATAACTAGTATTTAAATGAAGTAGGGATCTATGCAATAAAAAGTAGTGAAACAAGAGATGAATGATGGTATTACAGCATAGCTCGGTGGGAAAGTCCCTACCTTGGCACATTAGCTATAACAATTATTTTGTTCAATGCCAAAGTAGGGACTTCCCACTGAGCTATGCTGTAATACCATCATTCATCTCTTGTTTCACTACTTTTTATTGCATAGATCCCTACTTCATTTTTAAATTAACATTTTTTAAAAATACTGGTTTCTTTAGTTTTTTTTTGTTGTTGTAGCACAGCTAGCTACAATGTAACCTGTGACTGTTCTATTAGAATATCATACATGACTGTTGTATTCGAGTGTAGGAGTGACTGTTATATTAGAGTATTGCAAGTCAACCAAGGGGTGTGCAGCTAGCTAGACCAATAAGGGGTGAGGTCATCTTGTTTCTGTTAAGCAAACAGTTAGATTGCTAAGAGGTGTGCATGGTCTCCATACTCAATTGCTATTAGTCCACCTAGATCTTTATTATTTGATGGGTGTGGTCGTCAACCTATCGCGAACGGGATCCCAATTGCAAAGTTGGATATCTAGCTGGCTTCTGAAATCCAGCTCTGAAATAATTCTGTAGCATCTAAATATGCTACTGAAAGAACATGGTGATACAGAAAATTAATGCCTCGATATGGTTTCGTTGGATGAAGAAGAAGACAAGCAGCCTGATTGAAGATAAAAGAAAAGACAAGGCGCAGAGGACCTACATTCATCAGAACCCCAAAAGGCACATTCCACCGGTCAGTTTGTTATTGTGCCGTAAAATAGTGGCCATGCACTGCTTCATTTGGCCTCTAGGCTTGCGAATGTGATCAGGCAGGCAGTGAGACAGACTAAATTTCAAGTTTTGGCAATGTTTAAAAGAATCCATCCGTTCACCGATAAGTGTTTTCTTGTTTTCAATGCTGTATTTTATGTTAGATGGACTAATATTATTCTATAAAGGTGATTTTTGTCGCGTAATGTTTCTCTAGAATGATTTTTAAGGCAGTAATATTGGCGCGCGCATCATTTTGGGGCAATCCCTACATAAACAGTACCTAGGCTTTTACCCTTTATCGAAAACATAAGGCCAAACTCGTTGTGAATTAAAGCCACCACAAAAACGAAAACAATTCATTACAGTTGATAACTTCTTCACAGTGTGTCTTATGAAGTTCTGGTAAGGACCATTCAATTCTCCATTCAATGACGAATCAAAGCTCACATGAGTCAAACATTTTTATACATGGCTACCGAGGTGATGCATGTGAACTAATAGGAAATACAATCGCCATTCTTCATGGCGTCATAACAAGTGAGCGATTGTTGATACAACCATTATTTAAACTTGTCTAAGAAGCCCAATGAATAAACTTTCCATTGAAATAATGTTTTTAGTTAATGACATCAGATATTAAAGTTAGTCTGTGCTGGTTGCTTAGAAGCCAATCTTTAAGCATGCATTACTCGTAATATTTATGCATTTCACATGCTTTTAAAAAACATATCGGCCTATGTGACTTTAAAGATTAATTATATCAGCTGAATCGCAATCCCATGGCAAGCATCATGGCATCAAGAGAAAGTTGATAGGATGAAGTATGGCCGAGTTATGCTTTTTTATCCCTCATTACATAAGACAAAGAGATAATTCTTTAAAGGTATGGCACAAAGATCTGGGTTGGAAGGATGCGACAGGATGGAGCTGCTTAAACCAAAATTTACAGCAAGTAAAAAATGGTGGAGTTTATTTAAAGGCATGCGTTTACTGGACAATGTGTTTCCAGTGCTTCACATTTTAAAGTGGCTGTGGGCTTAAATAAAGGGTATTGTGAATATGAGGAACAAATCATACTATATACAGTAGAATAAAGGCGCTGCATGAAAAACAAAGCATAGGCTACAGTCAACTTGTTGAATTAATTTTGAAGCAGAAATCCTTGTAGAAGAGCACAAACTTATAATTTTGAAAGTGACGTTATTTCAAAGAATTCAAGATTATGAAAAAGCAGGCTTTGCTCTATACAACTGATCAGAAGTAATAAGTGATGGGTAAAAAAATGCTTTCTACAAAAACCAACGTGTTTATCCCAACTTCGATGAAAGTCACCAATAGGATAACTAGCATTATTCAAACAAGTTCTGAAGGTGCTAAGAATATGTAAACTCTAAAAAGACAGTTCATAACTACTCTGTTATAGTGATTATAAATAATGTTCATTTTGAATCAGCTACTCACTCAAAATACTGGTACATTTTCACTCATGCACACAATCACTAACTATATATATAGCTAAACTCAATTCAAATTAATGGATCATGTGAAAGTAAGTTGAATAAACTATACTTACAAAGAACACAAATTTTGTAACTATTTGAAAGTTGCCTGTTCCACATATCTTTATAGACTCTATACTTGCGGTTTTACTATGTATAGCAGATAGTTAATAATAATCTTCTCTGTACTGTACATATTTAAAAGCAAATGCTATAGCTGTTTATGGGTTAATGAGACAGTGTGTACTAGGATAAGAGATTACATATACAATGAATAGTACACCACTGTTGGACGTACCTTATGCATACCTGTGATCTCTTCATCACTACTACTCATGTTGTATTGGAGTGATGGTAATGGTTTGTATACTGAACATGTAACACAATACAACAGCAGTAATAACGAGGGGGAAGCATACACAACAACACCAATTAATTGCAAAGAACAAGTACATGCTATTATTACTGAAAGTCTCACTATAAAGCTCACTACTACTATATACGAGATGACAACAAATACAGATAATTACTATCATGACTAAATATGACATCATCAATGTGCTCCTGGTAATGTGCTCAGTGCCAAGGTGGCGGTAAAGCGGCTACCAGGCAGCCGCCCACTTTTAGTATTAAATTTTTCAAAATGCTGTATCTCTCTCTTCCTACAGCATTAAGGGAATTCTAGCAGTGCTAATAACAAGAAGGCATAGAACTATGTTCCTGCTGCATAAAGAAGACTTCGGTGTTGCATTATAAGATGGTTTTATAATATTACTTGAAACAAGTTTATGAACAAACGTGAAGCAATAATTGTCCCCCCTTTTGGTAACCTGATATTGGCAACAGTCTTTGTGGTTCTGTGTATTATCATCAATATTGGCACTACAGATGGCACAGAGCTCACATTTAACTTGGAAAAAGCAGTTCTACTTCGAAAACTGCTAAGTGCAGCGTGCTAATGATACAAGGAACCATTTATTAAATTATCCATGACCAGCATTCAAAATTTTGGCCTGATACGATAAGCCGTTGTGTAAATAACCTGCTCAACAGGTACTGTGGTTGAACACATGCTCGAATGCATGAGTTACATAATCAATGCAGATTTCTTTATGTAGTGTACAATTTTCCATTGTATCCAGTACGAGAAGTTGCTGCGATGAATTCTATATGCGTGAACTATTCCAACAAGAAGGAACAACCATGGATGATTGTTACACATTGAATCCAATCTCGACATTAGTACACCAATTATTGACTCAGTCTGAGAAAGAAACTATACTCTGAGCTGTACTTATCAGTGAACTCGACACTGAAGAACCTGGTAAGTTGTTGAAACTGCTGTAATAAAACTATACGTTTAACATTGTTGAACAACACACATGTACAGTATCTGCCTACTATCTGATAGTTAACACAACTCCTTGATGTCAGCTAGTTCCCGGATTGGCTGGCCTGTAGGAAACATAAGATCTGCCATTTCAGGCAAGTAGTACTTTAAGTAGAATCTTTTCAACTCAGGAAACATTTTGCTTCCAAAAATGTATTGTCTCTATTAATTTTTTCCACCGAAATTCCATGTGGAATCCAAATACAAAAGTCACACCATGGTCTTCGTGTGACTGCCAGTTGGCCTTGAAATTAAAAATAGTAATAATGTGTTTTCTTTAGACTGACATGGCCATCCACTAAATTACTGCAAAATCTGTTGAGTTCCTGACAAGCAGCTTCAGGAGTCAAAGTTCTGGCAGAGTATGGACATTTGATTTCAAGGATTCCTTGATTCCTGCCTTCCACCTCAGAAGGGTGCTCAACAAGTCCATCAGGGGATGCAGCAAGCCATGGATGCTCAATACTGATGTGTATGACTGTGTGATCTACCTGGTATGCTTCACCTCTACTGTTGCTGTTTACATAAGCTTCTCTTGCAGTGTCTTCATGAGATCTTCCCCATTCTAAAGTTGCCACAGCTTCAGGAGGTGGCTCGTAATGGATGGTCTCTACTAGCTTTTCAAACTTCGATTGGTATTTTATATGGAGCCACACTTGGATGCAGTCAACCGAACACTCCAAAGTCTCTGCCACAGACTGTTTGGTGATGGATCTTGATCTGCTGTGGGCTTTACAAACTCAGCCACATGGGTCTCAGTTACTTGTAGTAGAGACTTCAAGAACTCCTTACATATATCACAAAGTTCTGACTGACTTGTTGAACTTGGAGCAGTAGCTTCAGGGCCATAGTCCTTATCATGAATTGCTGGCTGAAGATTACATTTCCTCTACAGCCGAGCATGCTTGTAAGTTTCCGATGCTTTCCTAGCTGTGTTCTGTTCATGTTTCCATTTTTGTCAGTTAGCATATACCTCAGCTATGGGTGAAGGTGTTTTAAAGAGGTGATTCCATGATTCTACAGCCCATGTGGGACCCAGACAGACCAGCTGCCATACACCTGTGTTCAAAGGATCCAGACTGTACTTGATTAATTTGTTTTCCACTATCCATTTCGGCCTATACTGGCATGAAACATTCTGTCAAGTTGGTCGTTTGATAACTGATAAGCTGAGCAGCTTTACTGACCAGTCTATCTCCAGCCTACTCGCGGTAAGTCATTCAAATAAATATTTGATGGTTTGCCACTGACTACTTCTGAACAGCATACTGGATCACAAATCTCATGGTTTCCTAAATAAAGCCTTGGGCCAGCTCTCAGTAAGTTTAGCAACATCATTGGTGGAAGAATGTTTATGTATGGCACAGCGTGCACCATAGGCTATTTTTTGTGATATGTAACTACTTTAGTAAGGCTACCATGTCCCTGAAAAGTTGGATAGTCTTTTGCCAACTGATCAAGTCTTCCCCGATAGCATTTTACAGCATAGTTGGCACACTCTACATTTTTTTTTACAATTACCATATGGTGCTGTTGTCTGAACAGTGTGAAGCACCAAACTGTCACCATCCCTAATCACCTCAGTGTTGCATCGACTCCGATGCCTTCAATCCGACTGCAATGATATCTGCTTCCATGGAAGTGGATGACCCACTCCAATTTTTGAAGCATTTGTGCTGAGGAGGAGTACGCTGCTTTATCTTAGCAATGGAACAAATAGCACAATACTCATTGCAGACTCCTATATAAAGAAGTTTCTTTGTTGCAGCACTGAATATAACACCAACACCTGAGTTGGCATTATAGGAATGGCCATGTGATCTCTTGCCGTCAACAATAACACTAATGGCAGGTATTTCATGATGTTGTGTTTCATTTCATATGGCTGTTAGCTTTTCTTCCTGCCCAACCTTCAACATTAACTCAGTGAGGTAGTCCCCGAAGGCCAATCCTAAGCATCTTTCAATTCGATGAACGTTGGTTTTGACAGTGAGGATATACCCATTATGCTCACGGATTCTTCCAGGCTGCTACATCTGGCCCATCACAGCTGCTACATTTGTTTGGTACGTTGTCCTTTATGTACCATCCTCCCTTGTTAAATCTATTTTATTACATGATCTTATTTTACACTCCTCACTGCATTTGCTGTATTTAGCTAATAGAATGCAAGACCATCATGTTTTACTTTACCTATCAATTCAACTACAGACTGGCAAGCTGTACTGTGACAGGTAATGGTGTCACGTAATTTCTCAAGGCTAATAACTCTACTGCCTTTCAGGTGTGGTGTGGTACAAGGACTCAGACTTGAAGTACTGATGTCAAGGTCAGTGGAGGTGTTCTGACCTATAGCAGAGCATCTGTGAAGAAT
This sequence comes from Dysidea avara, assembly GCF_963678975.1. Classification (NCBI taxonomy): domain Eukaryota; kingdom Metazoa; phylum Porifera; class Demospongiae; order Dictyoceratida; family Dysideidae; genus Dysidea; species Dysidea avara. The sequence continues at coordinate 3,299,700 of NC_089282.1, forward strand.
CTGCACCTTCATTAGTACTCATGTTTTCTGTAATTATTATAATGTTAATTAATGTGTTAATGCAATATTAATTACCCTCACCAGACGTGCGAATTGGATTGATTGCCTGTGGTGATGCAGCTGGCTTATTTCATCTAGCGTTTATAGCATTTCTTCTACTAACAGTTAACCTAGACGATCGATTCAATCACTTCTGTCTTCTTGACGTTCTACTCATCTCGCAAATTTGATTACTGGTACGTACCACTAAAACCACTGACCCTATGCGTATGTAATTCATCCCCTTACCTTTTCTTGCTCGTTCAGGTCCCAAAAGTCCACTGATCAGCTGTAGTGCTAATGGCTCCATCAAGCTTGTTAATGGCACGGCAGGCGTCTACGTTACTAGGCCCGGGGTAAATACAACCAAGTACAATCACCAACGGGACAACCTACTAATGGGGCAAGTACAAACAGTGCATGGCCAACACGGTGTGTGCAGATCGTGTAGAAAAGATGTACAGGAAATGATACATATGCATACGTACACAGTCAAGGGAGTTTAACTGGCATCAGAAAACCACAATACTAAAACACAACTGACACAAAAACCAAGTTAAGTTAGCTATATTGAAAATTTATATTGTAGGTGTGACGTGTCTCTGAAAATGACTCAGCAGTGAAGTGAGGCTATACAGAACAAAGGACATGGTGATGGCACAATTAGCAATTGATCCCAATCAAGCCAATATGGCACAACAGACTCTATTGTAATTAGAGGCCACCGGTGATGTGCCAGTATATCAGCGGTGTGGCATTGGCACTAGTTGGCACAGTGATCAGTCTATAATAATATGTATACAGCCATGCACAACATACAGGAGATAGTTACACATTGTAGTATATGCAGCAATGCATCTTCTTGTTTATTACAGACTCACAGTAGAGTAGCTAGTAGTTAAACCAGGTGGAAATAATTCCAGCCGCTAGCAAGCCAGATGAAGGATGAAGATGTATAATACAACTACAAGTAGTACATTACTCATTACCTTGTTGTTCACAAGTGCATCAGCTGGTCATGAGCGAATCAGCTGGTATCCCAGCTGGGCATCAGCTGGTTGTTCACTGGAACGTATATCCTGCATATAAAATATACAGTTACAAACATTTAAACTTACTTGTAATCTTGTTGTTCTGGTTCTCCTGCTATTACTCAGTGGATGTTTAATAATCTTCTCCATCGCGCAATCTGTAATTAAGCAAGGGTGTGGTGCTGGGCATTATATAGAATTACACGTACGGTCAAGTTATCAGTACGAACAGGCGTACTTATTATACGGTTGTGCCTTCATTCACAGGCAAATCGATCCCCACTTAGTTCATGTCTCTAGGCCTTGTAGTTTTCTCAAACATTATTTATTTATTATTTATTTATTTATTATGTAATTTTAACCGCGTTTCGTATTACTCTTAGTACTTCGTTGTATAATTATTATGCAATAAACTATGTAATGTGGTTTAGAGTTTGTATGAGTTCCACTTGGGTGAGCCGCCTGATAGCTGCTTGACCGCCACCTTAATAATATCATAGACATTTCCTAAGATGTTATTTTAACAATGCTATAGTATACAGTGTACACTAACATCTCTTCTACCATATTACAAATACTTACTAGTTTGAGCACTACTAGATGTCACCTGCATGTCTAGTCTGTTGATTCGTTTGCGATTCTTCATTTGATCCTCACGTGAATGTTCAGCATTAACAATTTCTAATAAAAAATTAAATTAAGTAATCATATTTAACCAAACAAATATGGTAGTTACACATCTCCACCACTGAAGTTTATGTCTCTTATGATGGTAATTTTGTGTCCAAGTATTTCTTTTAGTATGTGGTTTCATAAGTATGTGGGAGACTATCATATCTGTGAATATGATCTGTTAGTGACATAGTTGGGACTATAAAAATACTTAACACTTAATGGACACTAAAATCAGACATTAAAGTAAGCTAAAAGCACATAATGATCTGTTTTATGTTTATGTTTTAAATGTATCAAGCCAATTCATTGTACAGTATGTGAAGTAATAATTGTAATTACATAACAAAAAACGTCATTTCTACAACTAGTGGTTTATTTGTAGGAGTTACCATAAATACACAGAAATTTTTGAGGAATGAGAATTTCGTGAGTGACGACAGCTTCATGAAAATACAATCGTGAATACGTTTGAGGCTACATGTATCGCTTTTGAGTTGTGATGTCTTACTTCCTGAAATTTGTGAAGTAAAACATGCAAAATTTAATAAAGCATTTGTGCACTTTTGCAAAAAAAAATCCTCAAAATTTTTGTGCTTGCACATAAAAATCCCTTATATAAGTAATGCATGCCACTAAGGCATACTTACCTAATAGGTGAAAAGACAAACCTAAATTCATCTAATTACTTTTATACAAAGGCAGAATATGGGTTTAAAGCATGTACCATATATGACATCTAAAGTACAGTAGGCTAAGACGCTAAGGTAAGTTAAGTTACTGACCTTGAGTCTGGCCAGACCATTTTTTGGCATGATGCTTATCGATTACAATTATAAGTTCCTGCCTATCAAAAAAAAACCGAATCGACAACTCGTTCTGGCCTAATTTGTCAGTGCAATCTGTAGATCGGCATCAATGCCACATGCAGGAGTTAGGGTTACTGGGAGCAGGCACACCATAGAGCTGTTGTTGACAAATTGTTACCTACAGAACATGTAAACAACAAGAAAGTGTTGTCAATTCTGTCATTCCCAGACCCTATTTTGAGCAGGAACTTATACAATAAGAGCTATGCAGAGAAAATCTGGTCTGGTGACATGAGACTACCTTGAGTCACCTTGTCATGTGGTTGAGTATAGAACAAGATCCCCACATTGTAAAAACAATTAGACAGTGGTGCCTAGCTGCTAAACTAAGTATAATACTTTTTTTTCTTTGAGACAACACTTAAAACTTCATTAACATGTTACACCTCATGGCTACTCTTAATTTTCGTTTGCATACAAAAGGGATACACCCTCTTTCAACTCAAGAAGATATGCCATTCCTGGTAGCTTACAAAGCCTGTTATGTTGTTTTTCAGTTGCTACATGCATGGTACAGCAGCCTTACTAAACTTTTCACCTGGTTTCAGTTACCAGCCACACACCCTTCAAGAAGTAAACACGATAAAAATAGAAAATTAAGCTTTAATACGAAAACACGAAAGTTCATTTTCTGTAGCTGAAAGCCTATTGGCTCACGTGAGTGTTGGACAGACATACCTACACGCAGACACACGGTTTTAGCCAAACCGATTTCAGTTTAAATTACAAGAACCAGAAGAAGACACCCATGCCAACAATCAGATGCATCGGACTTCAAGGACAAATAGTAAGGAGGAAGGATAACAGTGCACAGTGGCCCACTATACACACTTGCACAATGTTCAATACATCTGGGAGAGTGGTACACTGAAAAAGGAGCTACCCAAGAAAATCCTTGGATTGTCCAACAAGACCCTGAAACCATCCAGTGCACTATGTCAAATATGTGTGAATAATCACACCTTGCCCAGCATGACACTACGCATTTACAAGCTGTCCACCACAAAATGGCTCTTTTGTGTGCTTGGTAAGAATGAACCATCATCACAGTCAATAACTGGCTATGATAAATTATCAGACTGAAACTCCTTCACAACCTACACAATGGAAGAAAACTTTCAGCTCATTCCAAGCAACCAACAGGTCTCATTGCAAAGGACAATACAATTAGCAAGCTGCAATTTATTGTCCTAAGCAACCACCAATACAATAATACCCTTATATAACAGAACTAACTCAATAAGTAATCTTAAGACTCATATATGGACAGACACAAGGAAAGTTGTAGCCTCTAAAAGTCATGCTTCCAAATGCTGCAGTTCAAGCATTAAAAGAGGAACGCTCAGAAGGTTTCCTTTATTAATACATACTCAAATTACATGCTTTACAAGCACATTTTCAGACAGACTACATACAAAAGAACTGGCTGTATAACGAAAACATCATTGCTACAGATTCTTTACTCAAATTGCACCATGACAATCAAATATTTATTATTTTTATTAAGGTTTTACAGCACAAGTGCTGAAGGTCCCCTGGTCCTACAGTTAAAGATGTTTTACATTTGAAAAGGTGAAGAAAGGAACTCTAGAGAGAGTGACTTATTATCTCAAAGTGCCCCATGTGGAACCAATGGACATTAGTTTATTTATTAACTCTTAAACCTGCAAAGTACTTTTGCGGAATGCGTGTTTACACAATGTGGGCATGCATGGTGACATTAAGTGGGGCAACTTAATTCTTAGAGCCTATTGTTCAAAAGTTCACTAGGCTACTTGGAGAAGGTTAAATATAAATGAACACTAATTACAGTGGCTTACTTGTTATGAAGCATTGTTATGAAGCAATGAACAACAGCAAGTTGTATCTCCATGTTTCAAAATTTTTGCCATGTCTTTAATTTCAATTGTGGGTTTACTCACATGAGTCACATATGGCCTGATAGAACAATTTATGGTGAAACGAATGGAACTTGTTGAAAGTCGATAGGAGCAACCACCATCGAGTTATGTAAACCTATGTCAACGGTTTGCGTGTTTCCTTGCCAAAAAGTTATTTACATGGCTAGTTTTAACCTCACTGTTTAGCATTAGGGAAAAACCCTTGGTATCATTTAAATCCTTGTTACATCCTGACGTAAATTGCATAGTCATAGGATGAATGCTTCAAATGCTACACCACATTGTGCAAGGCACGTGTATTTAGGCTAGTTTTCTGGCCTATGTGGGTTTAAGGGTTAAGGCTTTATAGCGCAAGTATAAACATTTCTAAATACATGTAACTCTTTCAACTGGCTGTGGTTTCAAAAGACTTGTTTATTATTTAGTAAAGGTATTAATATTCCTGTCACCTTTTTACTTTATTGCATAAAGCGAGCCTTAACAGAGATGGAATTAAATTTCTGATGTGGACAATACTGTTTTACTGACTTAATGTGGCAGTATAGTTGACACCATCTGGTACGCACCTGAAAGTAACTTCAAAGTTATGATGGTAATGGAATTATCACTGGAATTGGGAATTATCACTGGAATTGGATATGGTATTACAAGTGCTACTCTAACTAATGAAGGACTTCAAGCAATGTACTACCTGTAATGGCTTCTCACAGACAACAAACACTGTTATTTATAATAAACTACCTACTCTATTTTGCCATAGTTCAGGATACAACTGACAACGTAAGCATATTCTGTCCACAAATATACAATGATGCTTCGGACATTGTACAAATAGCCCAAACCTAAAAGAATTTCATTTAGCATAGTAAACATGTGATCATGATAAGTTGCTAATTTATTTGTATTCACAGCTGACAGAGTCCCCCTTTACATTATATAGTCACTTCTGAACTAAACAAATTTGATGGGTTGCCATGTTCTGGGAAGGGAAACAGTTATGCATGATGTCTGTTTTATTCTATGTGATAGGCAAGGCACAAAGCCATTGATGTGTTACTGCGAACTGATACCTGTGCACTGCAAGCAAAAGACATGAGACACAAAGGTGAGCCCTTGATGTGTGTATTGTATGAACTGCAGCTTCGTCTTGTTCATTGTTTGTATATTCATTACCGCATGCTTATAAGTATGGAATTCAAGACAATTGCATGATCACATATTAATCTGTAAAGTATAATTGAGTTTTGCTTATTTTGTACAACTTTCAAAAATCAGTTCCAATTTGTTTAACCTATTTCTGACATAGTCTACAGTTAACTGGTATCTGTGACTATAAATAGATAACGCATAATGCTTTGATTATCTGAGTATGGATGCTACTGAGAAAGATGACAATAATGATCCGTCCTTTGATACTAAATAGTAATCAGACAAAAGATATTAAATACCTACACACACTATAATTATGGTCTATGGTAACTATAGATGTCATTACTGTGCGTTAGTTTTACACATTGTGAGGTTACAGAACAACTGGCCCACACTCTTATGCTGTAGGTGATATGACTGAGCAACTAATTTTATAATTGGAACAATGTTAATTTTACAAAGTTAGCAAACAAAACATGCTAATATTATCAATGAAAGCACACGCACACATACATATATATCCATCCTTCAAGTAGTCCCAAAAGCTTTTGGTAAATGTAGTCTTAGTACATTAGGCCGTGCAAAGTTAATTATATGTTTCTGTTCCTACCAAATTCCCAAAATTGACCAGGTGACCAGGTTTTTATTTATTTATTTTTTTTTTGAAGTGGTACACTGCATTTGACATATGTAGCAGTACATGGAATTAGCAGGCTATAGAAAGTTGATGTATAAAGTTAGTGCATTTTTATAGGAAAAAGGTGTTTACAAGACATGAAAACTTTTCAACAGACATACATTATTGTATGGTGATTGCACAATTCATTCAGCCAAAAAATGACCAGGAAGGGAACCAGAAACATATAATTAATTTTTCATGGCCTTAGATCATTTTATTTCGTGTGCTAACTCAACTTTTGCTTTCTTTCATAAATTTTGTTTTCTAGATCTATACTCCATCCATTGTAATCTAATGGCTGTTCTTTCTGTCAGTGGCTTACAGTAGAAGAAATCATATTGATTCTAGGCTAGCTTGACATATCATTCATTGTATGTAGGAACACAGAGGTTGGATGCGCTTTAAGTGCTACTTAAATATATTACTCTTAATTACATTCTTTTGTTTGGTATTTCACGTGACTCTCAATAGTCGCAATACTAAATGAAAAACGATATGGTTCACTGGGGTGCATTAGATATTCAGATCGTCCTTTACATAAGCTTCAAGGCAATGTACTTTGTTTTCTAAAAGTACTCTAGATTTGGGGTGAAATTAATAAATTGCGATTTGATGCATACAACTTCACCAGACTTGTCACGTACGTTTTCTACAATGAAACAATGACCCTTCTCTGCGTTACACTGAGATCACTGTATTATCCTCCTCAATAAAACAGATTTTGCATAATTTATTTTATTGGTGCTTTAAACTCTGGCTTTTTTACCAGCTTAATCAGCAGGGTTGACTGGGGTTTATCACGCCGTTAGATTTAAAAATACATGAGCTTTCAAATGCACTATAGTTTTAATAAAATTGTCTTGAATGAAGATTTTCCAATGAAAATGTACAGCTCATGTGAACGCGTCCAACCTCCTCTGGTAGGAACATAACACAGTTGAAAACTAAGCAAAATGGCTACATTGTTTATCAAGGACAGTCTGGTACCATTCTTGCCTTTGATGTGGTGTTGTTATAGAAGTTTGATAATGATGAATTGTGTCACATAAAAGTTAACAGTTGAGTATGACAGAAATTTTCCCGTGCACTTAGAGACAAATGACATGGGAACCTGGTATATTAACTGAGACTGAAGCTTACCAAGAATATCATAAAACAAGACCCACTTACACAACCAAAACCACCAAAAGTGGAGTGCATACTATGTAGATATATGTTCTCCTGACACACACACACACACACACACACACACACACACACACACACACACACACACACACACACACACACACACACACACACACACACACACACACACACACACACACACACACACACACACACACACACACACACACACACACACACACACACACACACACACCACGGCTTGTACCAAGGCTCAAACGATTAACCAAAATGTTCGGATTAATATTCAAATGTACTGTAGTTAAATATGAACAAGTGATTATTTGTGTGTGATCACTTATACAATGGCATGAGATTAATTGTCAGCAATTAACATAGTAGATGGATGTAAAATGAAAGCAATGAAAATGGTAGTGATAAAAGTGAAGTGTAGACATATTATTAGGCACGTGCCTCTTGTCACTCACACCAATCACATATCACTAAATCTCTCACAAGCGTCACAGAAGTGTTAAAGGACAGTACTGAGCCACTGACAAAGCTTCAAGTGATCATCTTGTTAGAAGGGTTACAACATAGGAAAGACATTTCAACTAACTTTGATGGAAAAATAGCCTTGATGATTGAAGAACAGAAATCTACGAGTGTGGAGAAGTTTTTCAACATTGGTTTGTTAACAGGATCACTAAACTCCAGTTTTTCCTTCGTTTTCAACTTGTTCTTCAAAACCAGCACTGCCTGCAGACATCCCTCCGAATTCCAATACCACCAGTCAATCCTCAACCTACAAACACAAGCTCACAACCTCCCACGTAACAAGTAGACTTAAAATACACAGAAAACACTCCATGACAGCTACACAGAAAACACTCCATGACAGCTACAAAGAAGACACTCCATGACAGCTATCCAATGATTATAACAGCCTCTACACTATCACAGAACCCAGTCACTTGAGTCATTTAGTGAACACCCTTGCTGTTACCCTGGCTGCATTCCCATGTACGTAATTGTGGATGTTGCTTAATACGATATAATGGCATCAAAACTGTTCTGAAATGTATGCCACACTAAACAGGTTTCCCCCTCACAAATAACAATAATTTGCCATCAGTCACAGGTGGTTTGCTCAACCTCACAAAGCTCACATGCAGGCTCTCACACTCCTACACAATTTCATAATTTAATTGAAAACCACACCAGAAGCCTTTGCATGGGAAGAACAGTGACTCTCATGGTGACTTACCTACTTGTTTGTGCCCATCACTCTCGGGAAGTTGCCCAGAGATAAGTAACCAGAGAGCAGCACAACAAAGAATGGACACTAACAGTTAGCGTTACTTGTAGAAATCATATTCTCAAAGCAACTACCACTAATTCTCACTATATCATACATGCTGACACCTACACTACTAGACATCAAAAAGAAGTATCCGTATCTGTGTTTATTGTTGTCCAATTGTACTGTATCGCTGAACATTTAGATTGTGCTAACCATTTGTTCCCCTATTCAGAAATCCTTTCAGAAAGGGCACCATGTATCTTCTCAGAAATTTATTCATACCACCACAAACGTGATAGTGGTGTGTAAAAGCTTTTGGTTGAAACAACTTGATTGCACTCTCTCATAGCAATGAAACCTTACACCTATAATTCTCCACTAATTATGTAACAGCTAAGCAGTAAACTATTATTCATTTGAGCCTTAAGCTTCGACCAGCATTTCCAGTTGCATCATCTATTGTCCAATTTGGTAAGTGTAAACCATCAACAAAGTTGCAAATTGGTTGTGGAAAATCAATAGATGAAGACTCCTTCACCATATTAACATTATCAGTTCATTCCAAACAACCAACAGGTCCTCATTAGAAGACATAAAATTAGCTGGCTGTATTTAATTGGCCTAAGCAACCACTGATATAATTTTATGTCTGTGACAACTACATTTCACCAACTCAATAAGTACTTCTAAGAATTCATCACTATCATACACTACACACAGACAAGTGGCACATAGCAAACATGAATTACAAATACAAATACACTTCAAACACTTTTACAATGATAGTCACAGAAATACATGGCACAAATACAAATATCAATGTTTTATTGGAGTATAAGTAACTAAGAAAAAGATACAGTCATCTTTTAAATATTGGCATTGCTTTCTTGAATTGTATTTCAGTGTTTTATGAGAAATAAATCTGTCACACCAACACCCAAACTCTGGCTGTGTGTCGTCTGTGACTCGTTGGCACTCGTAGCCTCCACCGTAAAACACAAAATGTTTGACTTTAGAATGAGCAGAGTCTTTGAGATGATTTAGAGCTTGTACAGTGATTACTCCTTCAAATGGCCAAGGAAGTCGATTATCATTTTCACCTCTCACCAAAGACACGACCATTGCAATAGAATCACCACCAGACCAACCATTGACATCAAGTCTCAATCTGATATTGTAACCATTTGTATTAGTGACAAGAACAGGGGAATACCATCTCTCATCCTCCATCTTTCTCTTACGAAAATCATTCATCATGACAACTACAGGCATAGCAGAACTGTCTTTACTAGGTGGAGTTGTTCTTAGTGAAACTGGTAATTTAGTACAGTTAGAATCATGGTGTTCCTTCAGCATACAGTATGGTAGACAACGATGACATACTGCACAAGTTACCTCTACAAACTGACAGTCATTGACAATATGAGTAGATATAGTATCAAGAGATCCATCCCACTGGCAGCCCCAGTGTTTGTTAGGACAGTAAACAACAACAGTTCTCTTTGTAGGAGTACCAACTATACTCTCATCACTACTCAAGCTACTGCTAACTGAACTAGCAAAACTACCAGATAACTCACAACGTGCTGCTCTACTGGGAACAGACAGTCCTTGTGATACAACATTGTCATCTGGTAAATACACCGAATCACTCAGATCAGCCATACTGTACTAGTCTAAGTCAACAGCACTCGACCAGCAGCTAAAAATGAATGCTGACCAAAACTACGTGGATTTTATAGCAGAAAAGCCATACATACACGGTTGCCAAAACAACCATACCACAAGTGCATACCAAAATAACTCATTGTCACTCAAGCACCCACAAAAAGGATGGTGATGATTTACATGTGTTATAGTCATTTGGTTTCTGTTGCACACACACATACACATATCAGTACAGCTGCAGTACACTTTAAGTAATTCAGTTAAAACAGTAATGAACTAGTTGATGTGTTCCCCATATTGCATGACGTGTTACTTACTGGCTTTGAGACAACCACTACTTTCTTTGGGTAACTGCTACTTATAATATGATCGTGAACAGTCACCTGAAAGTTTCAATAGTTTTCAGATTAAATGCTTCACAAGCACACTTTCAGATAGATTACAGAACATAATACATTACAGAGTCGGATGGGCAAATGACAACCAAAAAAACTGACATGTAAAAAATTACAAAATAAGTACATGGTTTTCGGATTTATAATTATGAAATAATCAATATCTACGCCGGTTCCCTTTTACTGTATACAGCCTTATCAACTGATATGGTAGAGATGAGATCACATTCTGTGTATGCACAATAGATTTGTTTGTTGACTTCATGTGGCAGTATAGCTGATAGTAACATCTGTACTGAGTAGATACATTCCTTTGACTGTACAAAGTACACATATTACGGTGTGTACATGTTCACGCAACCATTCGGCACATGACTACGCACGCATCACATGAAAATCACCACCAAATTGCATGATTGGAATTGGTACTAGTGAAGTGGTACAAGTGTGCTGCTAGGATTTCAAGCAAGACAATACAATTACAAGATAAATGCCTTCACACAGACAACAAGCACCATGTACTGTATCTATTCTGCGATCTAATATCAAGGATCATGCTGCAAGGTTGAAGCAGACATATGTTATTTTGTGAGATAAGAGTTGTCAGTTCAAACTTGTATTTGTGTAATCAAGGCTTGCCTATGTAACAACATTTGTCTACAGTTATCTTTGTATCATAGCATACACTTGGTAGCTCTTCATAACACACTACAAGTCAATGAAACAATAGAACTAAAGCTGACACCATAGGTACACATTTTGTACTCAGTCCACAAATACAGAACACGATTTACACCATAATCAATTACCAAATGCCTGTTTTGCATGTGAACACAACAATTGCCAATTTAGTATCCATTACAGATAGAGTCCTCTTCATAATGTATGCATCTTTAGTAGCTTTTTAACTAAACAAAGCTTGTCATGTGCTTAATCATTAACAGAAAGAGTAACTATTATGAACACCAACTACAACAGATGGAGTACAGACCTAGCACATCCCAACTGATGTTATACAGTGTACATATTAAATTACATTCACTAACATTTCCAATAAACATTTGGTCTAATACTGTAACCTTCTAATACAAACATTGCCAGTAGCTTCTCAGTATTGCACAGATCGTGCAGTGTTTTCACTGGGCAGGCAGAATTGTGTAACAACAGTAGCTGCGATTTTGGTTTATGTTATGGTCTAATAGCCAGTATGTAATATTGTGATTCTATTGTGGCTCCCCTAACAGCCTACACAGGATTTTGTATCTTTTCAAGTGGAATACATTACAATTGCTTGGTCACTATAATAATGTGAATTGGGTTTTACTAACCTTATTCACTTACAAGAATCAAGTTCCAATTTGTTTGACCTACAACTGACATAGTCTACAGTTGACTGGTGTCTGTGACTATAAATAGACAACACAATGCTTTGATTTGCTGAGTATGGATGCTACTGGGAAAGATGAGAATAATGATCACGGACCATATACAATAGCATAGTAAGGTGTGGCCGATGATTTATTCTTTGATATTAACTAATAATGAATACCCAACCATGCAAAGATTGTCATGTGTGTTATGCACTATTACTATGGTCTGCGGTGACCATATATGTATGGTTGCTAGGTACTAGTCTATAAATACATATTGTGAGGTTACATAGCAACTGGTACACACCCTTACACTGTGTGTTGTGACTGAACAATTGGGACAAATCTTCCTGGAAACTGTATTAGTGCATAACTTGTATCAGAGCTGTAAAATATCCCACTAGAAACCTGTAAGAATGCTACTAGCCACATCAAGTTGTTACCGGAATGCAGAATAAAAAATTACAATAGCAACTAACGCTTGTACACAAACTATACTCAGAGTACATTAGCCGTGTACATCTATATCTCCCACAACATTGTACCTCACAGTACAATCACAGGAAGATAACTTTTTATGGAAACTTAATAGCATACCACTGTATTAAGGAGTACTGATCAACTATCATATCTTGTACACATAATTGTATTGATAACGTGCTAACATCAAGCTATAAAGCCAAACAATCACATAGATCGGATATGCTAGTGTTTAAACAAACCTATCGTCAACATGACAATACAGTAGCTGGTGACGGTTGGTAACTGAAACTGTTTACCTAACAGCTCTATTTCTTAAAGGCAATCAAATGAAGTAAATAGTGGCTACTAACAACTGTTAAAAATGCATAAGATAGCGTATATTTGTGACTGGATTTTGGGAAACGATCATTACAAGTGTTGATAGTTTTAAAGAATTCAAGCTATTACAACTTGCCAAGGACAGTAACTACGCATATGAAACTTAGTATAAGAGATTCATCAATTTATTACTTTTCAGACCACTTCCAGCACTTTTAGCTGCTGGTAGAGTTTCCCACCAAATAAGATAGAAAATCTGAGCAGTTATACAAGAGAAGTAGCATCATGAGTGCTCACAAAGAGGGGAGGCTGGAGGGTGGCAGAATGGGTGAGTGATAGACTTCAAAACTAGAGCTTTGCAGCAGTCATGAACTCCTGGCATGAACAATTGCATGTTATCATCACACAATTACAATCAGTAACCTTTGTGATAATGGTGCCAGGTTTTAAGAGGTACAAAATGTCAGCTCTACAAGTGAAATCTTGCAGGGATAGATATACTGCCTTATACTATAATCTGCAATATCATAGCACAGATACAAGTATCAAATTATGAAATCTACGAAGTGACCAGATACTTGTAACACAATCCAACATGCAGACATGTGTGTAGTTAAAAAAAAAAACACGTGTAACACTATACCATGTACAGTATAGAATGTATAGAAGATGCTGTTGTAACTTACCTGTAGTGTGTGTTGGTACTAAGATGTTATCAGTACGCCACATACTAGATATTTGCTGGTCTTCATCACGTGACTGTGCCTCCTCATCTGACAACTCTAATGGATTACTATGCATAAAAAGATTAATAATAACAAACCAATATTTAAAGTTATCTAAAATGACATCAACACAATAAGCCGCTGAAGACCAACCAGCTTTTTCTCGTAACATTTTTATGGAAACTATTACACAGGCTTATGCATATTATGTTATAATGGAGAGCCCATTAGGCTCGGAATCTCATCTATCAATTATCACAAATGTGAACGTTAATTTATACAAATGGCTGTCCCTAAATATGGGTTATTAGTCATCAATCAGACACTTAATACTACACAACCTACACACACCCTTGGTATTCAACAGATACATAGTTGCAAGTGGGGGATTAAAATAACAACATCTTCTACAATTAACCACTCAAATACATAAGTTAAAAGACAAAATTAGTTGCAAATGGCTCATGATTACTAACAGAGTATCTGTACTTGCCTATTTAAAGTATCTGTGTGTGTCTGTCTTGTAAGGTGACCTCTTACAGCTGCCTGGATAACATTCACAGCCTCATCATCTGAATCTTCTGTGGCAGCTTCTGACTGAGACATGTCAACACCATCTTGGAGAAATTTTCTTTGACTTAAATGTGCTCTGATTGCTGACTGGACCAGGGAAACACCCTAAAATTAAAGAATTAATGCACTATAGCTAAACAAACACAGATACCTTCCAGTAGTGTTAATAGAAATGTGAAGGGAGTAGTGGTACACAATACATGATGCTAGGAGCCCACAGTGCTGTATTGCACCTTCAGCATTTTTGGGTCCCTGATGATGCTCAGATTACAAAATAATTAGGAAAGTAACCATATATATTCTACAGCCACTTGATACTGAATAACTTAAATAACATGATGCCAGCTGCCCACAGTGTTGTATTGCACCTTCAGCACTTTGGGGCTCCTGATGATGCTCAGATTACAAAATAATTGGAAATACTAGGAAGGTAACCATACAGTCACTTGATATTGAATAACTTAAATAAGCAGATATAGCAGTTCTGATAAAAGTACACATTTAGGACCACTGAAAAGTTAATCAACTATTTCTTAAACTCAACATATACTCATGAGATTATTCTTCAAGATGCATAAACTACATCAGAAGCAGACATGCTAAGTAACTTCATGTATGGATGTATACAATGGTGTTCATGCAAAAAGCAGCTCAGGGACTAACCTGCATGTCTTAAGGCGTGCGTTTAAAAGACAAATTACAACACTACTACCTTAACATGTATACATACATTGTAATGTGTACATGTATAGTACCTCATTGAAATCTTCATCATAACGTTGCTGTTTCCTCTACATCAAAGAAAACAATACAATAATGTACACATTCAAATTTGTAGACACACATACACTAGCGCTGGGAATTGTGACCCCAGTATCATATTATTCATAGTATCCTGGTAATCAACTAATACAACACTTTTAATCAAGATAACCAACTGTTAAAGTCATGGCTAACAGGTTTGTACAAGAAGGCTGACACTGTATATTGTAAATGAATGTAAACTGACCTCACACTTTACTTAGGCAGGGCTTGTGGTCACCACCAAACCACCCAGCACTGAAATCCACACATACACAAACATGTGCATGCATGACATCATTGACATGCGTGCATGACACAAACTTGTGCATGCACACTTGATTATGTGCACAAATTCATACACAAACACAAACACAAACACACACACACACATTCATCACACCAAACCAATACGCGTGCACAGTATACAGTTATTCATAGTACACTATGTAATCACATGACCACAATGGCTTTGGAAGCTAATCACACATCACATCAGTCTCAGGTACACAGTACACACATGCAAAAGAACACTCTGTACTATGCACAATGTCATGGAAACCCTGACCATCATCCTTATTGTGTAATGTTACATAATCACACACTACCAAAATTCAGTTCAAGGAATTTACAAATCTCAGTCAAAAGATTATTATATACTATTAGTACAGAGCCTGAAATTATGGTCAGACATCTGCCATTTTCTAACCATTTCTGGCTAATGTCTGAACACTTTTAGAAAGTCTTTTTACAGTATAGTACTATTGAGTATATCCGACCACATAACAGGATTTGTCAGATCATTTCCAAAACATAATTTCAGGTCCTGTATACTGACTTTGGCCTCCCCCCACCTTAATATCCTGGACTGAACCCTGCTGAGGGTGTTAGCAACCCAAGTGCTATCAGGTAGACCAGCCATGCGTTACAATTACTAAGGGGAGAGCCTGACGGTAAACTTTGTGACTTTTATGTGTCGTGAATGCAAATTAGCTAATTAATTCTTTTTATCTAGCTGCAACTCATCACAAGCTGTCAGCCAGAATGTCAGGTCATGTAGTAGAAGTGAATGTTCCTGAGTGAGGTAGACCATCAAAAAACAATGCCACTGAATCTTACTAAACATTTATCGTGTAGTAGTCAAACAATCTGTTGAAATCATCAGTTGATGTTGCGCTGAGTGATTGGAACTACTTTATCATTCCATAGGCCATGATTCTTCTTGTTATAAAGCTTTTCCCAACATCAGGCAGTCCTTTACTGACTGAACGTGCATTTACATGATCAGTCAATGTTGTATTTTTGTACTTTGTTGACCAGGGCCTTATGGCATTATAATGTTTCTGTGATCATTTAAAAAAATATATAAGGCTGATGTTTATACAACGATGATGTTGGTAAGTTTCTGTAGTTTAACTTAATACAATCTGTCTGCGTTCTGCAAACTAGGTTGCACCATAAGTCCCTAGCCTTACCTGATCTCTTTCTCTTCTTCTACCCAACCTTACATCTCTTTCCTCCACCATTTCCTGTGCTCTTAAATTCTAATTTTATACTAGATGATACACTTATGCATAAGCCTCACGCAAGAAACATTTGCGCATAACATAACATATAACACTGAAAATATATATTATTAATTGCTGTTGGTACAAAGTCAGTGATTGTACAACAGCTTTAGCTATTGCTAACTATCATGCAATACTTATCATGACTCAGCCGTTACCATGTCACTATGAAGCATGCAGTAGAGCAGTATAGTGAGTCACTACATTCACCACGAAGCAGTCAGTGGTCACTGTGTTCACCAAGAAGGAGTAGTCACTGTGTTCACCATTTCAATATCTATGTCACCACGAAGCAGCAGTTCAAATGCTTTGACCACGAAGCAGTAGTCACTGTATTCACCATGAAGCTCGTTACAACTAAAGCGCCAGGTGACTCCCACATCCCAACCCAGCCACCTGGGTATGAAACATGGACAAAAGGTGTCATGTAGCATTCACTTTGATTATATTATCAGCTGCTTGTTTTCTTGCTCAGTAGACAATTCGAAGGTTACTTTATTTTATGAAGATGCCGATTAGCGCTGACATCATGATTTACATACGTATTTGCGGGGCACTTCTGTTGCAGATATATACTTATTTACTTATACACAGGGTCGAATAGAACCAGATTCCTTGCCTCAAGCTAAGGTGTTTGGCAATAATTCTCTTCTATGCAATCTCTCTTCTCTATCCATTAAACTATCACTCTGAGCCATCAACATCGCATAAACCACCACACCAACCAAATATGGAGCATTTTTAGTAATCTCAATTCATTACTGTTTATGACTTAACCACCATACCTACCAAATATGGAGCATTGGTAATCCCAACTTATTATTCTCCATGACTTGATCATCCTTATTATTCATAACTTGAAAGACCAGGTTATGAGGTCATGTAATACCATACCAAGTTGCATCAGTGTACTGTGTTTGATGACATGAGCACTCATACTAACCAAATAATTTTTTCCCCAATAATTGTTAGTACATGTGACGACCATATCGACTCTCGCTAGTATGGCACACCAAACATGTGATACTTTTTGGCTGTCATCTCATACTACAGAAGGTACAAACCTCCCACTTTACTTAGGCAGGGCTTGTGGTCACCACTAAACCATCAACACATATATAATTTAATGCCAAATACCTGATGCTTGGCTTCCCTCATAGCCTAATGGCATCCATGTCATTATAACACACCATAAAGAGTAATATAATGGTTGATAGCACCCAGCACACACCAAAAATTGGCATGTGCAAACATGCTCATGCATACACACGCATGCACAATCACACACGCATGCATAATCACACACGCATGCATCCTCACACACAGTGCACACACACCATACAAATACACGTGTAGTTTAGTTATTCATAGCACACCATACAATGACATGTTTACAATGGCTTCAGAAGCTAACCACACATCAGCCTCAGGTGGACAGTACACGCATGCACAGGAACACACTGTACCATGTACACACACCTAGATCATCATCTATATTGAGTAATGTTACATAATCACACACTACCAAAAAGGTATCTGCAAATCTCAGTCAAAAGATTATCATCCCTCATATGCCTTTTGTAGCATGTACATCATATACTAACTATACCCAGCATATAAGATATCCTGTTTACTGTCTATATTTGTAACATGGGCATGACTGGTCTACCTGATATGAAAATTCACCCTCAACAACCCATGGGCTGAGGGTAAACAAACAGCATCAGGTAGACCATGATCACACATGTTACGACTATCATGTGACACTTTTGGTATTATATCTCATACTACTGAAGGAAATATAGAGATAAACTAGTACGTGTTTCAGAGCTTACAACGTACAAATTAAGTCCTAGATATGCACGCTACATCGTAATATGTGCACAGCCCTGTACAGTGAATGTTTTAAGCAGGAAAAAAAGAATGGCTAGAAATATTTTTACTTTCAACAGTGCTTTTGTAATAACAGTAAAACAAACAAGATACTCAAATCTGAGAAGCTAGGATGAGCATGACGAAACTGCAAAAGTGCAATCAATCATGGGCTATAACCAGTAATACCATCACATTAAAATATAGTGTTTCCAATCCATATGACATTGTTGTACATTAAACAGACAACCAGATTTTATGCAACCATTACAGTAACATGTCTGAACAAAATTACTCAAATATGTCAAATTCATTACCTTCATATGCAACATATACTTGCTGACTGATGCGTGTACAAGACAATAAGCTTCTTAACACAAAATGCAATGAAATACAATGGAATTCCTTTAAGACATGCTTGAATAGTGGATAACATCTGTCTAGGTCTCAAATCAATGGTATTAGTAGTTTACAGACCTGAAACTCCCCTGACAATACTTAATTCCAAATGACTGAATTCATGTAAATAATGTATACCTTGCAAAGGACTCAGCTAAGTGGAAACTGGCTGTTTTAGCAAACTTTTATTTTGCCATGAAATACACGTGCTACATAAAAATACGCATGTTTTAAGTGCTTTGGTACACACTGAAACAAAGCTCAAATCAACAAAACATTAATACCATCTGGTTCATCTGTTAAAGGACAGTAAGAAAATATTTAAATTGTTTTGTGTTCGTACAGCAAATGGCATGTGAGTTATGGGTGCTTATTTATGATGAATTAAAAATACAGTCCATCATTGTAATTTCTATGTTGAAACAGCCTGCTTCCTTGTCTGCACAACGAAAGCACTATACTTTGATAGAAATGACAGTTCATGGTGAACAGATTGAGCCAAGTCCCATCTTTATAGCTTGTTTCAGTTGTGAGTTATGATTGATTAATTAAGCACCTATAATTTACTTTCCATATTGTTGCTGTACAAATTTAACTTATTGCTGTTCCAACTGTCTAGCGTCATAACCTCAAGGCCATAAAAGGCTGAAACTTTGGCTATCCACTACTTTATTATTTTTTTAAAAAACAGACGGAATCCAAGGAGCGTTAAAAAAAGCTGGTTTTTCTGCTTAGTTGGTCACAATTACTGAGACTTGTCTTGAGATTGTACTCCTTGGATGTGTCTTTCACCATTCTCTGTGTCCTTGTTATTTAAGGCCACATGTATCTTCGTTTTTATTGTTTTTCTGTTGTTTTTCTGTAGTTCTTATGTAGGCTTGTAGGCATTAATTAGAAAACATTATGGAATTGTTTTTTTTTGTGTCAAAGTTGTGGTCGGTTGCCAATCCCGTCGCATATACTATCTAAAGAAGCAACACGTGGTGTAGTGTTGAAGCCTAGACAAGTAATACAGCTTCCTTGGAATGAAATGTGATTATGTAGTGATGCTGTTGACTGTCTGCTCATTTAAACGGGTATTTTTTAGTACATACAAGCCAGCCTATGTATATACATCTATACCCAAGAAGGAAGCACAGTTAACATGTTTGTAGACACTGTAAGATATTTGTAATGGTTGCAGTATAGCAACAGCCATAACTATCAAAATTCAAATTTGCTGAGTCAACAATATGGAATGACACTTAGTGAGTTACCGTATTTGACCGGTTAATAGCCGCGGCTGCTATAACTTTCAGCAAGCAAAACCCTGTGGCTACAATGCGAAGGCAGCTACTATCTGAGGTCGGCTACTATGAACTTGTGTGGCAGCAGCCCGTGGTGTTTATTCACGAGTGGCTGACCTTGTTTAATCATCTGTCAATACTGCCATTCATTTTAACTTCTATCAAAAAACACTTAAAACAACTCCTTTTCCCAGTTTCTGCTTCAAACATGTCTAGTCAACACTTGCAACAGTATGTTCAGATACACAAGCCGCGGCTTTTATTAAAAGGGCGGCTCTTATGACAATAATTCTAGGCTGTGGAGTGGCTACTATCCGGGGGTGGTTGTTATACGAGCCGGGGGTGGTTGTTATACGAGCCGCGGCTATTAACCGGTCAAATACAGTAGTTAATGAACCTTAGCCATAATGATGAAAGTGTCATCACAATTAACAATTGTGTAGGGTCACACAATCAATGAATTGAACATTTTTAATGGATTTGTTCAACTTGGAACCATTAGATAACAGTGTTAAATGTATTGTAGCAGTGCAAAACGGAAGTACCTATACCAAAGTTAATATAGGGTACCTAAACACACTTTTGCATTGGAAGTAAGTATATATGTGGTGTCTTTGTTAACTTTATCATGGCTAACTGACATCTCTCTCAACATCTCTCTGTACAAGTTCCCCCACTACCGCTACTATTGTTATTTCATGAAATAATTAGGTTCAAATTTTGATCACCACAGAAACTAAATACTCTAATAAAACAATCAGTATTTCAGTTGTTCTGGATTAGTCATACTGGATAACTACAAGACAATCTATGCAACAATGTTTAAAAAGCCAGCCGTGGCACTAACTATATCCATAAATGTCTTGAAACGAGATTAAACAGTAATACACACACACACGCATATACACACAATCACTTACAAACACAAACACAGACACAGCTAAAACTCAAACAAAAGTATTACAATGAACTTATGCCATACAACTAAAACATACAATGCTCTGAGATCTCTTCCAACGCTCTTGTATTACTGCAGCTGCCTCGTGTCGCTGTGCACGTGAAGACGCAAACATGTGTGGCTTTTTCCTACACAACACAATACACCATATAAGATTCTATAGATCACATATTTGACTAAATGGAATACTCAATACAACATCATTCAAAGTTCTCATTTACTCTAATAGAACATACACTTACTCTATACAGAAAATACACATCAGTAGACAAAATGTTCTAAGAAAAATTACATTAGAGAATGAAACAAGGGAAATCATCTACACATGCAGTTATACTGTAATTTGTTTTTCTCGTAAAATAATTTTTGTATGCAAAACTTGTATGAAAAGTTCTTACATGAAATTTTTACATAAGATTGAACTACTCTAATAGAGCAGTCATTCATGTAAATCATACTAAAATATTTTCACATGAAAATTTTTATCAAGCAAATTACAGTACTAGTAGACATCTAATATCACTCACGTACAGCCTGTCAATAATATACCCACGCTAAAGACTAGGGATTAATATAGCTGCAGATGTACATAACCTTCCTGTTTCATTGCTTTTTTGATCCCTACTCACTCAAATGATAAATTAATACTTGCCTGTTTACATTTTTGTAACCTAGTCCATGGTTCCATTTGTATCAGCACACACACCAGGACACTCACTACAATAACGGTACCTAGGATGCTTGTCAATGGTCCCATTTTTATTATTTAGAACAATGAAACTAGCAGCACAACTAGGAGTATGGTTCTGAGGTGTCCCAGAATAGAGGGACGGATTCAATGTACAAGGTAAAATTTTGGTGGGAAAGTCATTGTAATTAAATGTTAAGTAGATGCCTTCTTTATAATGTAACAGCCCTTATCAAAATGATAACAAGAAACCTTTAGGCAACCACAACAGTTAAAAAGATTACACTTCACTGTTTAATGAAGATGACAAAAAGGTTACTACACTATGGATTAACCTCTGTAAGGTGCGAGCATGTTCCCTAGCCTTCTCCTCATTACTCAGCTGTTCTTGTGTCTGTTTCAGTTGCTCTTGTAATTGCTGAATTGATGTGGAATGTGTGTGTAGTGCAGCCCTAGCCTCTTCTGCTTCTTGACTACAGCAACATAAAGCAACGATAAAGAATATTTTTGAGTATGTGCATGTCATTGTGTGTGTGTGTGTGTGTGTGTGTGTGTGTGTGTGTGCGTGTGTGTGTGTGTGTGTGTGTGTGTGCATGCTTGCATGTGTGTATATGTGCGTACGTGTGTGTGTGTGTGCATGCATGCATGCATGTGTGTATATGTGCGTACGTGTGCGCGTGTGTGTGTGCGAGCACGTGTACATACATACACATGTATGTGCGCATATATATGTATGTACTACCTTTTAGATTTCTCTTGTTCACGGTAATAATTCTTGTCAGTTTTCAACTGCTTGAGATGATTCTTCAGCTTCTGCTTACTCTTCTCAGCCTCAGCCAGCTGAAACTGGACAGTAGTACTCTGAGAGTTTGACTCATCCAAGTTTGTCGCAAGACCTTTGTACAGTATAAGATGTACACAGTTTGGTAGCAACATACATTAGCTAAACATTTGCAAAGGTAGTAGCAACCTACATATCTACCGAAACCCAACAGTCCCTAGATCTACTAATATTAGATTCCCACCATAAAGTACAACCTCTTTATGATAGTAGAATTAGTTGATCTTAAAGTGTAGGTTCAAGGTTGGGGCTATAGAGTCTGTCCTTCATAGAGAACTTATATGTGTCTATTATCACAAAGAGAGGTCCATTGTATGTACCATAAGCTTTACTTAATAAAAACACATCATCAATCTAATGTATAGAAGAAGTTACACCTATACAGTACAAAAGCTGCAAAGCACAAGCAGTATAACATGCTTTACTTAGTGACCGTATTGTATATTAGAAAGATTACTGGGCTGTAGGCACTGGTTGCCAGCAGACCTTTGGCTTCTTGCCATAAAGCAACAATAAATAAATAAATAAAGTTTGTTCACCATTAATTCTCTCCTCATACTGCTTCTTATTCTCCTCAAACTCATTACACAGTGAGGTGATGGTATTTTCTTTCTCTCTCATTGCCAGCTCCAAGTCCACAATACGAGACAACATCTCTGCTCTTTGTTGATCAGCATATTGGTCAGCTATCGGAGCTCTAATACCTACAGTATGACATATAGCACAGAGTCAGGATAAAGAGTAAAGAAGAAGGACATGTTCTTTACTTACAACATACTCATTTGTGCTGGAGTTTTATATTGTGTTGTTTACTTAGCTCTGTTTCCTAATGTTAGACTTACTATAAAATAACCTCATTAAACATTAACAAGTAAATTAATGTTGGTAGGATGTGCATATAGTACTTGATCCTTTCAGTACAAAGACAATATTGACCCATCGCACCAAACCTAACACTTTATAGATATGGATAGGTGCTAGTGTAACCAAGCTCCCAAAAATACATCCTCAAATGCTGTATTTTAGAGAAACAGTTGAAATACTCTAATAGAACAATCATTCAATAGCTACCATATACTCATGTTTTCACTCTTATGTGTGACCGGCTGAGTAAAAACCCGCCATTTTTGCACATTCCTCGAATTCCATTTTATTGCATCGCTGTAATCTATAGTAACAAAAGAGTGGACAGCCAAAGTTTCAGCCTTTTATGATGAATGGTCTTGGAGTTATAGTGCTCGATATTTGGAACAGTGACAAACTCAATTTGTACAGGAAATAAATTACAGGCGCTTAGATAATCGATCATAACTCACAACTGAAACAAGCTACAAAGATGAGACTTGGTTCAATCCGTGCACCATGAACTGGCAAATCAATCAAGGTATCTGTACTCCTCCGTGTTGACAAAAAAGAAGGCCATTCCAACTAAGAAATGGTGAATGTTGGTTGTAAATAAATACCCATAACTCACATATCCTTTGCTGTGCAAACACGAAACAAAGATTTTCTTACTTTCCATAAACAGGCGAATCCAGTGGTATATAGGTTTTATTGATTTGAGCTTAATTTTAGTGCATATGAACACGATTAAAGCATGCACAAATTTTTCACGTAGCATGTGTATTTTTACCCGGTGCATTTCCAATATGGTTTTATGGCAAAATAGAATTTTGTGGTTTTCACTCAGTGGGTCACATATTGCAAAGACCACACAAACAACATACCTGTTTCACTATGCTCAATTCTTGCAACAGAGTGTTTGAGTTTCTCTTGGAGTAGTTTCTTGTCAGATTGCAAGGCCTTCTTCTGCTCCAATAGTTTAATGACTGCAGCATTGAGCACTGCTAGTCTGGACATTACATCACCAGCAGTACTACAAGACACAAAACACAACATACAATTAAGTTACAAATTGATATTACAGCTAGCACTTTGTCCTATAGGCATTGCTTGGTTTTGCTTCGATCAAGGCAATTTACAGAAACAGGAGCTTATGAGCCGCTGAAGGTGGCAAAGGAGCATGAAACTCGGTTCCACCACAATCCAAATTACATCACGTTTTTGAATAAATTGCTACGAGTGTCGCGTACTATTAGCACATGGCATCCACTAATGAGATTTTGCTTTCCTTATATGGAAACTAATTGCTATTGAATTTGGATTTCGATGGCACCCGGCAGGCAGCATAAGTTTCATGCTCCTTCGCTGCCTTTGGTGGCTCATAAGCTCCTGACAAAAAGCATGTAAAAAAGAGGATGGACACATCTCATGTAATAGTCACTATAACACATGCTCACATTTAGTGTTGTTTTGGTTCTAAGGTACTAGTAATTTTAGTACAGTGATTTGAGGTCCTACTGTATACTAAAACTAACTCAAAATTATTAGGTATTTTGGTTTTAAAACAAAAACAACACAATTTTTGGTTCAAAAACTACAACTAAAGGAAAACTTCTTGAACTTTTGGTTCTATGGACTTTATCCACAATGACATCACAAGCACAAGATGGCTGTGTTATTTGGGGTACTAATGTACAGGTACTTATGGAGAAATTGTTTTGATTGATCATATTTCACCCGTGAAGAAAGATACCGACCAGTAGTCAACAGGTATGAACAAAAACCATTGCAAATAAGCGTTACCTCGAAAAATTTTCCATCATGCAATACAAATCGTTTATTGTATTGTCTTGTACCCATACCTGTTTCTTAGAGCTCTTCCCTGGCTGAAATATGATCAATCAAAACAATTTCTCCATATATAGACGCCTGTACATTAGTAATCCAAATAATGTGGCCATCTTGTACACGTGACATCATTGTGGATAAAGTCCATTACTAGTACTAAATTAAAGGTTTAAGACAAAAGCAAACCGGACAGTGAATTCTAAAAGGCAAAGACCACTGCCAACTATCACAGTTTACTGAAGTTGCTTATGTCTGTAAGTGAAGTCATAAAAATCTTTGTCTTACTTACTCTTTGTATAAGCTGTCAACAACACAAAATAAAACACCTGTACACTGAGGATACTAGAACTAATACTAACTAAAACTGTTCTTAAAATTGAGTACTAAAACTACAGTAGAACTAAACCAAAATGATTTTGCAGTACTAAAACTACACTACTCACACTGAGTCTGACCTCAATAACAGTAAGTGTGGAGCACAAGTGAATCTATTGAAACTTTTAACACTTGTTCAGTTTGATACTTAATCAAAAATAAAGTTTTAGAGAAAAAAACATGGATCATTTAGGCCTCTGAAACAATTAAGTTGATGTCGTCTAAATAAGGAGTGCAACCAAGAACAAGAAATACTCTAATAGAACAATCAACTACCTTACAAATAGCAGCGATAATATTGGTAGAATATTTCAAAGCATGATCGACTTATAACTTACACTACAGTTTACCACGTAGATGTTTCTCCTAAGTACTGTACCTTAAGGACAGCATCTCCTCCACTTTACTGTTTTGGTGTCTGAGTATTTCTTTTAGTCTACACACCTCATAGTAATATGTCTCAGCTGTTAGTTCAGCCTCTTCCACACGAGACACTTTCAAGTTGGCACTTAACTTGTTAATGGTTGCCTCTTTCTCTCGCAAGTTTCTCTCCAGCAAGTGAATCTTTTGCTTTAGTGATGATAACACCTGTGTAATACATGAGTAGAACATGTGTAAAACAGATGGTACAATGAGACACACTTAATATGGATATACCAACAATTCAGGGGAGTCCATAATATAAAAAGGCACAAGACATAGACAGTCATCAACTTACTGTGGTATCGATTTTCTTTCCGCCAGCAAGTGTCCTCGTTACTTCATGGTTACCAACATAACCAGATGCCAACATGTCTTCAACTTGTTTATCTCGTTTTACTAGTAATTTTTCCAGTTGAACCAGTTTGGACCTAGCAATATCTCTTTCAGATGTAACAATGTTCAGCGACTACACAAACAACAATGTATTAATACATTTTGGGTGACTATAAATAGTACCCTTTTTAACTCCACAATTTCATCATACATATCCTCACAAGACTTGCTGTATTCAGCTGCAGGACCACCTAAGGCTATACAATACAAGCACTGTTAGTATACAAGCAAGACCTCCACTTTAAACACTGAACACTGTAAGCACTCAAGAAAGTAAATTGGTTAAATAAACCAATTCACTTAAAAAGAGTACAGCACTTTGTCCAATTGCTACAATAGAACGTACACCGACAATTTATACCCTAATAGAACAGCCACTTCAACAATCACAGGTTTGCTTTGTAAAGATTTAACATACGACAAAAATCTGTCTACTATAGTTATTGGGGCTAAAGGAGTTGGTTGTTCATATGTATATTACATCTATAGTGGAACTTCAGCTATCCGAGCCCATGGGACCAACTGGTGTTCTATGTAAAATCAGCAGCACTTTTGCAAACTTCATGAAATTTTGACTACTCTAACAAAACACTCACTATTGTAACAGAACAACCATTTTCTGAGTTCAGTTAACTGAATTAAAGTTCAAATAATTGGCATTTGATAACTGAGGTACCACCGTGTGACTTCATGTTCTAAACTTACAAGTGGGTTAATTTATTTCATCTATACACTAAACACAGTGTTCCACTTCTTCACAAACCAGGGTTTTGATAAGTATTTCAACTCTGACCAAAACTGGCCCAACCCAGACATTTACTGCTCCACCACTGGACCAATCAGCTTATGTTTGATGGTTATTAGTCACAAAACTGGACTAGTGCTGAGAAAATTGGAGCAGAAGCCATGAGTTGTGTGGGTCATTTTGCGTTCACACTGGGCCAATGGAGCGCCATATTGCTTTATCAAATACCCTGTCACAAACTATAGTATGTTCACGTTGAGCTGAACCCTGAAAAACAGCTAAAAATTAAAAGTGGATTTTTCTCAACAGAGTTAGCATTTCTGCCAACCAGATGATTATTGGTAACAGCAAAGGTGTCAACAACAGACACGTACGGTTTGGCTCCATTACAAGTTCGGGAAAGGGCTCTAATGGACACTGCGTTTATATGGCTTCTCCATAGGAAATGTATTGTGAAAATTTTGATTGGCTGTAAATATTATGTCAAACATTTGAACAACAAGATTTTGAAATATTTTTAGCGGGTCAAGCAGTAAAAAATGAGCCAAATTTCAAGATCATATGTAATTGCATCCATGAGTTATTAAATGTTTTTGAGGATTCAGCTCAACGCGAACATACTATATAATACTTAACTCATTTCACTTGAGTGTAATCTTCGTTTTCTTCTATTAGTTTCAATGCCCTCAGTGGACTAAATGATAAAGGATAATTTGCAATCACATACAGTACACATAAAATCTATAGAGCAAAAGCTGTGGCTAAGCTGTGGCTAAGCTGTAGCTTTGATTGCTCTATTAGAGTATCTTGATCGTTTTTAATGCAGTGGAGGTAAAAAGTAAAGTGTTGCTGAGGGTTTAATAGCTATAAATGGTGTTAGTTAAGTACAATTTGCATGCATGTTACTGAAATACAGTATATAGTTGTTTGCTACGATAAATTATCAATACAACAATGAGCTAGTTAGACTGCCATTGAGCTAAATTTAAAAGGGGGTTGCTATCAAAACCACAGAAACCCATATTGATCCACCACTGATTCTAATCTAAAGACCACTTTCGTTACCTGGCATTCATAACAATCTGCTACTTATTGTGTCCCATATATGTAGCATGTAATGTTATACTGTACAAGCACTATTATAACATACTTTTAATTTAGAACCCATTTAAGAGATGAGTGGTCAAATAAAGTACTTTAAAAGTAATATTGTGCATGTATGTCAATGAGAGTTCTCGTGCCGTTCACAGTATCACACTGAGAATGACACAGTTACACTTCCATAAAGCGTTTCATGACTGTGGACCTGCCTGCCCCTACACATTGTAAAAGTTGGTTTGTGAGGAATGATGGTTTTGCATGGACCTTATACGTACTAAAACACTACGGCAACAGGGGCGGATCCAGGAACTGGCAAGGGGAGGGGCACAAACAGCAGTTAGTTGCTGAAGCAGCACCTCTTAGTAGTATGTTGATTTTTGTCATTCTGGCTATATAAATTGATTTTGGTCTAACAAGCTTTAGTATTTTTAATCAAAAGAAGTATGGCTCCTCAAACAAAGCTCAAGGGGGAGGGGAAGGGGGCATTTGTCCCGAATGCCCCATCCTGGATCCACTATTGGGCAGAACAGCTTTGTACATTGTTCATATTACTAATGTTGCAAATAAAAGCATCAAAGGTGGGTGTCCAAACAGCCCCTGAACTACACAACAGAACACTCAAGTCACCTTAGACTTGTGCAGGGACTTCAGGAACGCAGAAGTTACAGCTTGTTGGGTTGTGGCTGCTCTGACAACATCCCCTGGAAAACAACAATACAACCGTAAAAAGTCGATTCTGACTATAACAATATAACATGTGGCAACCAGACATGTTCAGCGAGCATTAATTTGTTGACAGCGTAGATTTTATTTACTCATTTATTACTATTTCCAAATATGCACTTACAACTTACACCAACATAAGCCAACTTAATGCAATGACAAACCATCTCTACTGTACATACACCCCTATACCAACTGTCAGGAGCTAATGGAGCATGAAACTTACGCTGCCTGCTGGGTACCATCAAATTCCAAATTCATTAGCGATTAGTTTCCATATAAGGAAAGCAAAATCTCATTAGTCGACGCCGTATACTAATTGTGTGCGACACTCATAGCAATTTATTCAAAAAACGTGACGTAATTTGGATTGTGATGGAACCAAGTTTCATGCTCCTTCGCCGCCTTTGGCGGCTCATAAGCTCCTGCAGCTATAGTATTTGCTCCTAAAATCAGGTACTTGATAAATAGATTTTAACTACCCAGTTCAATTTTGTGAATTGCATAGCTTTATTACATGTGTACACTGGTGTAAAAGCTGATATAAAATAACAACGTATAACCACAAATTCTGAGTATACATGGTGCACACACATGTGTGTGTAGAAAACCTCCCTTTTATACAACCTGATAATTAAGCTGATAAATCAAGGTAGTGCATTGGAAGCTGATAAACAAACATTTCATTACAAGAAACTATTTGAGAGTTGAAAGTGTAACTACAGTTCTACAGCAATTAGCCAACAGTCAACAACTATTAGCCCGTCTTTCCTTTGCAATAAGTGGCCTCACTTCAGTCAGTAAGCTACCAGTCTAATCAAGTAACTAGTCACTTGGCCATTGTTAAAATCTCTGTACATAAGTGACCTGTCAAAAATTAAACCAGCCAGTTTGTCAATTCCTAAGCTTGTAAAAGTGTGGCCACAATCTGAAAATTCGAATAATAGATAATTCATTTGAGCCCTACACTGCATACATCATGGCCTAAATACCCATTGTGCCATATATACGTACGTTATAAAAATGTTATCATGTCAATGGCTTTTGTATGTTAGCTATCATACAGTGTGGTAGTGCTGTGTATAAGGCATCATGAAGGTTTACACTTTTTCACAAAAAAATATTAACCAGATACCAACCTCTGTACCATAATTGGACCTTGCAGTATTGCTTAGGTTATATAACCAAGCCCTCAATATGACCTGAAATGCTTCCAATTGATCTTTTAAATCCTTTTTGTTAAATTAGCAGTGGAATTTTCTACTGACTGACTCACTGCCTGATTGATGCCTTCAGACAAGTATAACTCAACAACAGCTAAGGTTACAGCCTTGATTTTTCACTATCTGATGTTATTCAGCTTGACAGGTGCCTGCTTCATGGAATTACCTGTGCCCTCCATTTATTTTTGCTGACAGTGCATGCAAGATATCAATTCATGGTAGCACCACATCATGGTAGCACCACATGATGGTTTCCTTATGTTTGTAACAGGAATTGTCTGAGTTTCATTTTAACTGGATTGATTACAGAAGCCCTTCTTGTAGTGCTCTTCCTTCACAATTTTGTAACTTTGCATAACGGATCGCTGAAAATGACGTGTAATGACCACTGGCTTCACTGTTTCAGTAACTGATAGTTGACGCAGGCATTCAGATGAAAACAATATGGTTGTCTTTCTTTTAATGCAGTGTGGGCTCACTCATGTTACAAAAAGAAACAAATAAGTACAAGGAAAATTTGAACTTGAATTTTGATTGGGGATCAAAGAAAAAAGCATTGAAACAAGATAGGTTGCCTACGCTTGAAGATATATGGACATTTAATCCCAAATTCAGTCATGGGCTATACACTGAATCAACTAGGAATCAAATGTACAAATGTACAGTAGTATATCAAGTGCAGGTGACCTCATTTTTTACTACCTTTTACTTTTATTTGATCCCAAATCAAAATAATTCCTCGTACCTGTCATGTTAGTCCTATATGGGACCAAAAGGATAAGACGGACAAGTAGGATTGAGCTGTATTGGTGGGACACAGAGGACAGTCCTAAGGATGTCCACCCAGTCCTATGTGAGACCAAAAGGATAGGATGGGCAAGTAGGATTGAGTTGTATTGGTGGGACATGTGGGACAGTCCTAAGGATGTCCACCCAGTTCCATATGGGACCAAAAGGATAGGACGGACAAGTAGGATTGAGTTGTATTGGTGGGACATATGGGACAGTCCTAAGGATGTCCACCCAGTCCTATGTGGGACCAAAAGGATAGGACGGACAAGTAGGATTGAGTTGTATTGGTTGGACACGTGGGACAGTCCTAAGGATGTCCACTCTATCCTATATGGGACCAAAAGGATAGGATGGACAAGTAGGATTGAGTTGTATTGGTGGGACATATGGGACAGTCCTAAGGATGTCCACCCAGTCCTATATGGGACCAAAAGGATAGGACAGACAAGTAGGATTGAGTTGTAATGATGGGACATATGGAACATTTCTTAGGATATCCACACTGTCCTACAGGCACAGTGGGACATCCTACTTAGGACAATGGAAATCCAATGGCAAACTTGGACATGAGTGAAGGGCCACAATAGCAAGTTGGCATAACGGTGACTGGAATAGAGCAAGTTTCTCTGTACGTATTATAGTCAGATACCCAAATTGTAATAGTTGGACACAATTAATCATTTCATTAAAAATATTGTAATATTGCAATACTCACCAAAAGACTTCCAAGTTCCATTAGAGCCTAGTTTGGCACTACTATCCTTCACAGATTCTTTACGTTGTTGTGGCTGCTTGGTGCTGGTAGCAAGATAAGGCGAGGAAGCTGTAGTGAGATAACACACATAGCACATTTCAAAAAGAAAAAAAGGTTAACTATGACCTTCATAATTACATTATGTCAGTGTGCATGTTTCCCATTGTCTGAATCATATACAGTGGAACCTCTCTATTACAGACATTTTGGGACCCAGAATTTTTGGCCACTTATTTCTGTAATATAGAGGATTTCCTCCTTTAGAGGTAAAAAATATATTAACTAGACCTGTTGGAACCAAAATTTTTGTCCTTATTACGGAGGTTTTTTTCTATTGTGTCCTTAATTCAGGGAGTTTGTTAAGGGAGATTCCACTGTAGTAGTAGCATGGAAAATAGAGACATGTACTCCACTACATGCAAGTAAGAAGTGTTAAAAGTGTACTTGTACTTAACACATGGATGACAGATGTCTTGTACATAAATTCAGCGATTCATACACAATCATACAGATATAAATTTTCCACTGTAGAAGATTTTGTATCAATTGTACCATACTACTTGGAGTACAGTGAATATACAGATAAATAGTACAGTATGTAGCAATTCACATCACCATAAACAACATACTTATAGGGCTTAGAACTCAAACTTCAGGAAAAGGCTTGTTGTAGCCTCATAAAGCGACAAGCAAAAGATACTTATATAAAGTAACTGCACAAGTTAAACATGACATACTCAATACCTATTCTTGAGCGTCTCTTAGTATCCTTTCTAGCAGGCTTGGGACCATCTACGGTAATAACAACATACACATGTTACACAGAGACACACTACCATACGCCCACTATAGTGACAAGACAGTGAACAGTAAATATACCCTCCAAGACAAGCAACAAATTAACTTGCTTTGTTGACAACTTTTCAAAAATAAAAGTAAGCTTGTAAAAGCAACTCTAACCACACTTCCTCAATTCCTTGTACCTCAATTCCTTGTACGAGGAAAGTTATAGTGTGTCATTTGTGACTTTACACCATGGTGACAGTGGGTATTGTAAAACAAGTAGCCATTTAAAAATAACGCACACCATCATATTTAAAAGTCACTTTATACTACCTGAGATACAATGTTGACTGATAACACACCAGAGTGAGTAATAAAATCACTGGCAGATGAGACATTAAATAAGCCTTGTCAACACTGACCTCACAAAGAAGATGTACACAAACTTGTCCTTTCCATTACTGGCAGTGAACAAATGATGACATGTTAGGCTACACATGCTTACAATATGTGCTATGACAACCTCATGAAACATCACAGAACCATTTTGATGAGCTGACATGTATGATAAACCTTCTTATAAAAGAGAATCCGAGAAGCCAAAGCTGTTTTCAGACTGAATGCTAAAGGGACACTTTTTTGGTACTCATATTGAATGACACCTAGGGTAAAGCTATCATCGGTCTGTTTCCCTTTTTTCAATGAATAAAATGAACATTCTGAGCTAACAAGCCTAGTCAGCCTTCTTACATCTTACAGTCCCTAATGGATAATATTTATGATGTTGTTTTATTTGCTCACTATGGCAAGGGAAAAACATAGTTTTCCATATATATATACAAGGTGCATGATAGGGATGGTGTACAAAGGAGCTTGTCAGGGTTTTGCTACTAAAAATGGTTACATGAATGTACCAGAAGTTCTACCTGTGAAGTAAAATATTTGACACCCACATAGCAGAATTCCATGTGTATAGCTTTGTCCATTACAAAATTTAGGTTGACAGGGTACCTCAGAATCATACACTGTACCATATACAATTGTTTTATCACATTTCAAACAAACGATTATCCAACAAATTTAACTGATTAACAAACATGATAACCTGGTCAATTTCTAGAGCCAGAAACACACAACATCTGTTTTCTGCAAACACAAATATAGCTCAGTTCTCCAGGGTTCATGTTGACATAATGAAAGGCTTGTAACCTCACTGGCTCCCACACTATCCCAACATTGCTATACCCACCTACCCACAAAATTGCTTAATTTAGCCTAACAAATAACAGTGCTGCAGATAAATGGGAAACAACATTACGGAATATAATTGATCCAAACATTTGAAAAAAAAATTATGTCAATTATTAGCAAAAAAATATTAAAGAAACAAACATATTGAATTTAAAGGAAACGTTTACAAAACAGCAATCGTCACTTACATATATGGCAAAAGAATGAAATGATGTAATTTTTACAGACACCAAATAAAATACATGATTCTTATTGGTTAAATGCTGTTTTTTAAAACATAGTCATAGTTCTACTCCACAATCCCACCAGACCATATATAAGGAATGAAAGTTAGTTCACTGCCTAAGGATAGACCACTATCCAAACTACCCACCATCATACCACTGTGATGTACACTAAACAAGATTCATAGCTGAGAGCAACAGTCCCAAAATTCTGAAATTAGTTAACCTTGTGTAAAATGGACACCTTGAAAGTCAACTGACCAATTGTCTTGATTTTCAGTTAGTGTCCTAGTTTTCTAGACAGTCTGTGATAATGGCTGGTTTCCATGTACAAACTGTCTTCCGGAGTCAAAAAGCAAATTAGTGTCTGTGATAGCCTGTGACTAGCCTGATAAAATAGTCTACTACACGTCACTATTCTATTAAGCTTAGCGAACCGTGGAAAAGAACCTGGCAACAAAGGTATGCCATCATTTGTTACAATATGGTGTAGTACAAGTAACAAAGGATGAAGCAGGGTATACAAGAAGACTTTACTCTTGGTGTTTCTTTGTGTTAAACACTCCAGTGCTTTCCTTCAGTGTTTGTTTCCATTTACAAATCATCCTGCCTGTAATGTCAGAAGAACCGGAAAGCTCCCAACTATTGCAATGGCTCTGGCACAGTTGTTGCTATGCCGGTGGTTTCATATTATTTTATATGTCCCCGTTACTAACTGCTGGCAATGCACAGGAGGTGTGCGGTAATATGGAAACCAGTCTTAAAGGTCAAGCTGGGTAAACAAAACCATTTGTACTTTTTGTCAGTATAGCTATTGTACTGTACTTAACAAGTTTATAATATAGCATATGGTCACTAGGGGTGTTTAACTTGGTAACACTTTTAATTTTTCAGATTACAACTAAGTGTTAAATTTGGCACTCTTGCTCATGTTCCTGCAGCTAATTGTTTCACTTACCTAGTGTATTTCACACCTAACACACACACATACACACACTTGCGCATACGTACACATGCATATATACATATACAAACACGTGATACAAAATCATGCACGAGTGCACATGCACGCAGACACGAACACACACAAACACACACATACATGTGATGTGCACACAACATACACATAATATACACACGCAAGCCCACACACATACATGCAAGAAAGTGAGAGAAACAGCAAAGACGTCTTAGCAATATTTCCAGACAAAAATAATTAGCAGAATCTGTGTCATACATGCTGACACAAATCCTACTTCTATCAATATATTACACTCAGCTAACAACTACATAAAAACACAACATAATCTCACCTGGTGGTTTTGGCATAAACACACCCAGTGCTGATATTTCACTAGCAGATGCATCACTAACCTAAAGCAATTCACAAAATTACATGAACGGCGAGCTAAAAGTGGTAGTGGAGGGCATTGTACTCCTAGATATGCCGAAAAAATACGGACAAATCCGTTTGCTTCAATCCAGCAGATTTAACCGATGAATATTAAAGGATTTAAGCGTTGTGGAGTGCCAGCATAATACAACAATATATTCCTACAATTTATAAATCTAGTCTGCAGTGGATAAACGTTCGAAATATGATGGTGAGTATTAATTAGAAAACAACGCACAAAGACGACTACAAAGGTTATGTGAAAACTTAAAGTGTAGGCTACTTGTTATCACGTACCACTGAGTGAGATGATAGGCTGTGCGCCTCCATGAGCGACTTTCAACGTTTCACCACTTCTACGTTTAAAAATTTCCCGCCCACCAGTACATTTTCTAATTACAGCAATCACCACGAATAATTGAACCCATTAATTTTTAACTGCACCACTTTATAATGTAAACAAGCCATAAAATAGATATACAGCATCCAAATATACAATATGCGATAAAATTAAACTACGCTTACATGTAAGTCTTCGTAGCTAAGTATCATAAAATATTTACATCTTTACGTAAATAAATATTGTGTATATCAGGTGGAGAATCATTGCTGAATTTCATCAATACTGTTGACCTCGTTTTCAGATGAAAGTGTCAATTGGTTGACAGCCTTCGGAGAGCTAGGGACATCTGGGATATCTGGACTGCTGGACAATCTTAGAATGTCTGGGCTATCGGAGAGATCAGGACTGCTAGGAAATTCTGGCATATCTGGACTGTATGCCATCCCTGTGTTTTCTGGACCACTAGATGTCCCATTAGTAGGAACCCCTTCTTCGATATCTCCTAGTGTAGCACTGCCAGATGGCTCAGCTGTGTTAACATCACTAAATGAGCTTTCCTCGTGTACATCAACTTCAAAAACGAAATGTGATAGAGTGGCACCTCTTTCGAGGGTGGATGATTCAGGAATTGGCTCTAAACTTGCCAAAGCACTAGGTTTAACAACATCAAGTTCAATTGATCCCTCAAATCGGGTCTTTTTATGGGACTTACTAAGGTTAAGTGATCTATTACTACCATAGCTTAAAATGGTACCGTTTGCTTGTGAATCCTCTTCAAATCCAGAATCACTTTGTGTTCGGCGTAAAGGTGATGGTGAAAACCTGCTGTGACGTGATCCCAATGGTGATTCAGTTGCAGTAGTTAATGAAACATCCATGAGTGAATTTGAAATACGGTGAGATAGTTCAGATCCCTTCTTTATCATGGCCCCTGTTCCAGTACGGATCGATTCACCAATGTTCTTCTTAACACTTACTAACTCTGTCCTCAAGTCACTAATAAACAAGGTTTCTAAAACAGGCTGGAAAAGAATATTGCTTAGATAACAGAGAAATCCAAACACAAACACTTGTGCAGGTACCTTGCCATCATTGCGACCTCCACTAAATACAAAAACAAACCCAACAACAACAATAGGGGACCAAGCAAAGATGTACGCTACTAAGAAGGCACCAAAAACTCTTGCTAACTGACGCTGCTGGCCTTTGTGGTGTGTAACTTCATTCATTTCTTGCATGGATTTTCTTCGATGAAGTGACTTGCGTCTTATGTGATTAGTTTTCAAAGACCTTCCAATCACTCTGTAGGTCCAAACACTAGTAACTATTAGTGTTATCAAGGGAAACAAGGCTTCAATTAAACAGAAGCCTATGTAAAATTGCTGACCGTCACTGCCTGTAAAGCGTGGCAGGCATACTCCAAGATTTCTGTTAAAATCAATTTCACCAAATCCACAAAATGGCGGAACAACAACTAGTATGCATAAGACAGTTACTACTATGATTGCAATAAGCATCTTCCTCTTGTTAATGTACTCTTTGTAAGTTAACGGTTTTACCAACAGTAACATACGATCAAAGGACATCAGGGCTAGTATGTGCAATGCTACATCCACCAGTAGTACAACAATAGCACCTTGGAATCCACAAACTATGCAACGGCCACAATCTGAATCATCAAAGAATATCCACTCCTGAGTTGCCTGGGTTATAACCATTGGGAGAACAACAATTACACAGGTGATGATATTTATCACTGACAAACTAAATATTGCAACATGTGCTGGGAGTTTGAAGGTTGTTCTTTTCTTTACCATAACAATCAAAATAAAAAGATTCCAGCCAAAGGCCACTACAACGAATATGGAGTACAACACAGCTAGTATAGGATGGTGAGCCTCTCCACGTATTCTCCAGAACCTGTTGTCAAGGGTATGAGAACACCTAGTCTCGTTCGTGCAAAGATGGTAATCGTCGTCAAATGTGAAATTGTTGTCATTGTCAGGTGTATTCATGTTAGAGGTTATATCCATTTCGTAGTCCCACGAAGAATCGTTAATTTCGCTGGCTGACACAATTAAACGACAATTGAACCTGCAACGCAAAACGAATGAAGCATTAAAAACATACGCATTTGAAAAACATCGACAAAGCCTATCATGGCAAACGCAATTACGGAAACAAGTAACACTCGCCTGTAAAAACTGCTCCAACTGTGTTAGTATCGTCTTGTCTAGCAAATGCAGCCACAATAGTGAAGATCAGAGTCTAGCGCCAAGGAATTATCACGTTTATTAGCACACAAACTAGATGCTCTAAAAGGAACATTATTAACAACGGAAAACGCAGAGAAAGGAAAGTGTTGCTCCGCCTAAATAAGGTACGTCATGATTTGCAGGGCGAATTCCTAAAGATCACGCGTCACTACATCCGTAGTTTATTTTATGCGGTATGTAATTTTAGCGATTTAACACATAATTATTTAGCCTGTTTAATTGTTGGTTCACTTGATGACCAGACCAATCTCTAATACTGTGATCATACCATTTATCATCCATATTTATGCTGCAGGATCACTGAGTCCTGCAGTTGTGCTGTGAAGCCGCCTCAATTATGCTATAAGCTACGTATAGTTAAATTAGGTAACTGTAGAGGGTGTACCAAAGGAAATAGTCAGATCTCTTCAAGTTTAGCAAACCGTGCAGTTGAGAATTTAGATTGTGACTTGGTCAGGAGTATGTCACATTGCAGTTTATCAATCAATGAATCTGTAATATGGCATCTCATATTAACAGTCTGAGAATGTCCTTAGCTACATAGTAAAAGTCAGCAAAACAAATCATGTGCTTATATGCATAGATAATATAGTACATATACTTATTATCTATGCTATATTCTCGCATATAGTGCCACCTGACTTATACATACTACAAACCTGTGCATTTATCAACAATGCTATGGGTATACTTTTTAAAGGAGTTTAAACTGTCAAAATCATCAAGTAGTATCATCAATGCTCAAGTAGTCACCACCATGATCAGTTGGTCACTTGTGTTACCTATAGCTACACGACTGTGCTGTATTATAATTTAGCTTGCAAAAACATGATCATGTATGTCTCTGCCTACAAGATTCTTTATTACAGACATTTTGGGACCAAGAATTTTTGGCCACTTTTTGCTGTAGTATAGCGAGGTATTAACTAGACCTGTTGGGAACAAAATTTTTGTCCTTATTGTGGAGGTTTTTATATTGTGTCCTTAATTTGGGGAGTTTGTTAAGAGAGGTTCCACTGTACAATTATATGGCATAGATGGCAGCCATGAATGTATGGATTCTATGTAATCCCCAATTTTATACCAATCTTTAATGCAATATTACTAAATTGTGGTATCACTGAACACACTTGCATAACATTTTAGTCAGAAAAAAACATATAGCTTGCTACGTATAAGGTGGTTGTATAGCATTCCAATTTACTTTGATAGAGTTCTCTTCCCTACATGTGATACGTCATGAACACAGTTCAGCTAATCATTTTATTGCTTCAAAACATGTATGTTTTCCTCTTACTATGTGATTGTGCCTGCAAAAATAGAGCATGCATGTGGGCACAAATTACATTCCATCACCTGATAGATTATATCTCAGCACTGGGATAGCATATCTACTTTCTGTAACTTGCATTATAAAGCCAATTAAATGTTTAATTATTCATGAAAATTGCATGGCTGTAGCATAACTAAATTAAAAATTATGATCCTTGCAAGTTTAAAAAAGTAGGCAAATTTTATGTGCCCACATGCCAACTTTGTGTGTGTATATAATTGATAAGTGTATCATGCTGTAACTGTGGTAGTCTCTACCTATAACACTGCATACATGCATGGAACAATGCTAAGGCTATAGCCCACTGAAACAGGGACAGATCTATAGGATTTCACAATGTATGGGGTACTAATTCTTTGCAGTGTAGCCTACATAACAAGCAAGTATGTGTATAGCTATACAAGTGTAACAAGAGATAGTAGGGATATAGAGTCATTATTTACCCTGCAATTGTTTTAGCTATATCACCATGGTTATCATAGGTGGACTGGATCTGAGGAGAGGCCAAGGGGAGCTTTGCTCCCTCTGGCCCTTTTCTTACCCCCCCCTTGAGAACTATATTAATTGATGCCAGAATTTAAGCTAGGAATCATTTACACTGTATTGAAGTGCAGAAAGCCAAAGAGCAAACAGTTATAAATGTGTTTAACAGTTATTAACTGTACACTGCGAAGAAATTGAAGAATAAAAGTTTGAATTTTTGTGACAAGATTGAGTTACTCTAATAGAGCAGTCACTTCTCTAATAGAACAGTCATAATTCCAATTTCATCAATTACTGTCTTATCTACACTTTAACAAGTTTTATTTCAGATAGGTTAACTAATTTTCTATGCATGCTTTTCAAGGCATACGCTTTGCTATCAAATAATTTATGCTTTCAAATTCAATGCCTAATTTTAAAAATTACTCAGAAGCGTCTTAGAATGTCTATTTCCTTTTAGTAATGATGTCTATTTCCTTTTAGTAATGACAGTTTGTTGCAGAGTCTATAATGTGGTACCCTGTCAAAAGCTTTGGAAAAATCAAGGAAAGTACAATATATCTGGCTGTTACAACATGTAGGTTTGCATGATATATATATATTCTGAGAGGTCAGTGGGCAGGCCCCAACAATTTTAGATGATCTTTTTTGCTGTGTTGTAGCATAGCCAATTTAATACAGATGATATATATGCAAAATGTGACTGAGTGATTGCAGTAAAAACAAGGCTGGCTAAGGTGTGCGTGTAAATCACATACCCAATGCATTGATTGCATTTGCAGTTATGATTAAGAAAAACCTTCATTGTCAAAGTTGCCACATGGGCAGACATGCTATTTGGCAATGGATGCATGTAGCCTAATTCTATATTGTTTATAGAATGTCATCAAACTATATATGCAGAAAACATTAGACACTCAGTATGTATTCCACTAAGAGGAGAAAATGGAACTCTAGACACATTTGCATAACTTTGTCTAAATGAATGAAGAGCAATAGCTTAGCTACCCTCTCATGCTGAAAAGTACTGCTGCAATATCTTGGTAGGCAACATGGTCTTATAAATGATTTAGAATGGCAGAGTTTACAATCAAGGAGATCAACTCTAAAAGTGACGATGATGTACAGAATAATTCATAGGTTAGTATCCATTCCCAGCCATTACCTCGTCCCAAGTAACTCTAACACACGACATCACAATTTCACCTACCAACTACCCTACTCTAGAATAAACAGCCATCTGTACTCATTTTTTTCCATCAACAACTCAACTTTGGAACAGCTTAGACCATGAATAATTTATAAATATTCTTTACAACAATTTAAGACTACGCTACATAATCATGCACTGTAATTGTATTTTTAAGTAATCACACACCACACTTGTATTTTTGCACTCACAAAGTACTTGTAATTTGTGTTGTTCACTCAAGCTGTTTAGAGGTTTTGCACACTATTTAATAATAATAATACTTTAAACTCCATGCACTGGGTTCTTGTTCCTCTTCTACATGAACATCCCTAACTTTAAGACCTTATAAAATAATGCAGGTCATGTAGAGGAGGGGCATCTCGAGCAGGCTTGGTCTTGAGGCTGTGTACATGCACATGCAACTAAACCTTTTAAATAGAGCATCTTAGCAAATTAGCTTATAAAGTTCAGTGTGGGAGTGTCATTATTCACTAGAGCATTTTCTTCTTTCAAATTGTACAGTAAGGTGTGATAATAACAGGGATATATGGAATTGAGAAACCAGAACCCAAAGTATAATTGTAGAAAGAAACAATTCATCATGCACACACTTAATTGTCATACTTTTTTATTACAAATAAAAGTGCACGGCAGCTGGTTATTGAAGATGTAGCTATATGGTGACAAGGATGCAGTGTAAAATAATTGAAGAAATCTAGATAATTATAGTTAACTGAGTCAAGTTCTGTTATAGTTAACTATGCAAAGACCACTTGCAGGCGCTCTCTGTCCAATCCAAGTTTGGTGACTCTGCCTGAACTGGAAAGCTCGTGTAACTAGGAGTTTTCATCCTGATCATCTATCTTTTCTCTTACGAGCTGCTTCAACTACACTACCCACTGTTGTCAATTTGCAGAAGTAGTCTATTTAGTGTGATGCAAAATGCTTATTATTGTAAATTGATTGTTTCCCATCCTAGTCAGACAAAAAAAACACCATGCAGGCGGGCAGCTATTTTTTATTATATTGTTAAAATCTATTATTTAATATCAAGGATATTAAAGGGAACCTGTTAACTCCTAATTACTTTTTTCTCTCAGATTCAGGAGAGCTAGATTCAAGGTTAGTTGTGATTTGAAAGATTTTACTGGGATTCAACAAGATTCAAACCTCTAGAAGGTGAGATTCATAGTGTTGCAAACCCCTCGTGTTTTCTGTGCAGCCATGCAGAAAAGCATTTGTCATGCTCGTGGTGACACATGCTATACAGCACTACCCTGACTCTGTACCATCAACTTTAACAGTACAACTTTTCTGAATGTTTCACACACAATAATAGAGAATTGGACTTGAAAGAGAACCATCATTATTAAATGAGGAAACAAGTAAATACATTACGGTATGATGGGCCCTTGGTCTCGTGCAACCACAGCCAGACTCTTAAAAGAGATCTGTGTGGGCACGGCAACGTTAAACAAACAAACATACTAACAAAAACCTAAACCTACATACAACAATAGAAAT
Source organism: Dysidea avara (assembly GCF_963678975.1). NCBI lineage: Eukaryota > Metazoa > Porifera > Demospongiae > Dictyoceratida > Dysideidae > Dysidea > Dysidea avara. Next base: position 3,342,438 of record NC_089282.1, read on the forward strand.
TTGTTACATTATTACACATAAACTACGCTGTCCACTCACTGCAATTCCTGGCCAAGAAAATTTTCTGAGAGCAGGATATGCACGCCTTAGCAGCATTGTCAAAAGTCTGTCGAATAGAAGACTGCTATATAGCATTACCCTGACTCTGTATCATCAACTTTAACAGTGTGACTTTTCAGAATGTTTCACAGACAATAATAGAGAATGGGACTTGTGTTCATCTAATGTATCTCAAGGCTACGTGAAGAGATCCACTGCTAGTATTCAGAGCCATGCACTAAATAACATAACATCTGAAGCTCACATCAGAGTCCACCTCAATGGCGGATCCATAATGGGGCATTTGGGGCAAATGTCCCCCATTGTGTGGAGAAACCACACTTCTTTTGATTGAAACACTAAACCTTATATCAGACCAAGATTGCTAACTCATGAAAAATATGCACATATATTATTAGTATTCATTGCAAACTCACCTGAAAACAAAGTCAAACCAGCTTTTAAACAGCATCTTCGTGTGTACTAAGCGCCTCTAAAATAATTATCGTCAGTGTTGCTGGTGTTTAAGACATTCATAGCCTCCCCACCCACCTACAACTTAGCCTGTGTTGTGCCCCTCCCCTTGCCAGCTGCTGGATCCGCCCCTACGTCTATCCAATAATACACCATGACACTAGTACCAGTAGTAATATTTAAGTCACGTGACTATCAAATGCAATAATAAATTTTCATGTGGCTTTATGCAGGCGACAGGAAACAAGGTATCTACAATTGGTGGTCTTGTGTGATTCCACTCAACCTACAACAGCAGCACATCTGCCCGGTTGCATTGACTTAGCAGTGTTACCAAGAGTACATAATATTTACATGGGGGAGAGTGTCTAACTTGAATGCATTCACCAAACACCCTGGGTAAAGTAACAGCTCATCATTTTGTGAGAACAAAGGCTTTTCCCTCATCAACATAAATCAACACCAATCAACAGTTCTCTATTTCCAATGAAGGTGATGATTTGATGAAAGGTGAACTTTGGTGAACTTTACCCAGGGTTGTTGTACAGGCCATACTGAGAGTTAGATACTCTCTCCATGTAAATTATTATGTATTCTTGGTGTTACACTTTGCCATAACTTCAATAGAATCACACGACTTACACTTTTACTTCAATAGAATCACACGACTTTACAACTACCTCCCAGTTATTAACATTTCATTACCAACTAACATTATCAAACGCCAATTAATCCAACACTTATAGACTCATTTTTACAATAATTTCAATTCTGATCGAGCCTGCACTTTTCACCTTCTTTGTCCATGTCATCGCTGCTCCAGTGTGCCTATATCTGTAAACTTCAATGAACTGTAACTATAATTCTGTAATTAACGGTAACTAAAATTGTTTATTTATTAAATTTTTTTTTTTTTTTTTCACCTTGGATGTCAGCACCTGTTGCTGGCATACCTTCAGCATGCAATTTTGATTTTACTTGCACGCATGCTGTAAAGCTAAATAAATAAATAACTAGGTTCTTTATATGTGACTGGATACTGAATGGGGTCTTCCAGTAGACTTCCACAAAGGACTTACTTTATCTCTTGCGCATGCGCAGGTGATAACACAGAGTGTGGTCACATACAGTACGAGTTACGCAATTTAAAGGGTGGGGGAATCTTGCGGATAATCCCCGCCCGTAACCTCGTTCATTATGTTAAAAAAGGCTTTACCTTCAAGTTTAGTTCCATTGAAAGCTGAGGATGTTACTCAAACTGATACTGAACTTGGAATTGGCACCTATGCGAGGGTTTTCGAAATTGAATATTGCAGAGGACACTTTGCTGCCAAGAGGCTGCGTTTTTCATTTGTTAAGAATGCTAGCCAAGATGGCATTAAGGTGTTTCTGAAGAAGATCACAGATGAATGTCGCTTTCAGAGTCAATGCAGACATCCTAACATTGTTCAATTCATTGGAATATACTATGGTGACGAGGACATGAGCGAAAGTGGGGGTTTGCGTGAGTTGTTTAGATTCACTAAAAACATGCCCCGAATACCTACGGTAGTAATGGAAAAGATGGAATGTACCCTGTTTGAACTTGCTAATCGTGATATTAAAAACGACCTAGACAGGATTTTGTCAATTTTACAAGATGTATCTAGAGGTGTGTATTATCTCCACACACAAGATCCTCCACTAATGCATGGTGATCTTAACCCTCATAACATTCTTATCAACACCACACCCAGCTTGCAGGCTAAAATATCTCATGTTGTAGCCGTGAGAGACCAAGAACATATGCTAGGGACAGTAGAGTTTATGCCACCTGAGGTACTAACTGCTCTTCCAGTTTATGGCCAAAAGTTAGATGTTTTCAGTTATGGAGGGGTTGTACTGTTTGCAGTTACTGGTGAATGGCCTACGCCAATGGCAAAAATAAAGCATGATTTTAGGACAAGAAATGTTGTTCTACTTTCTGAGTTTGATCGACGTCAACAGTACGTTGAAAAAATTAGAGGTGGGGCTGAATTGCTAAAATCTTTGGTAAAAGAATGCTTGAATAATGATCCTGCTATAAGACCCAACATAGGAGATGTGTCCAAAAATCTTGAAGTGATACAAAAGAAACTAAAGGTGGGAAATTATCCAGACATTGAGGTAAGCAGTTATACATACGTACATACACAAGGTAAAGCAATATTTCAGAACCTGTGCTGCCTTTTGTTTCGTACACTTTAGTAATAGTCTGTTAAAGTGAAGACAGGTTTCACTATGTATACTGTGTTTGTGTTTTGTAGCTACATACATAGTTGGTATCTACTTAATAGACCATGCAATAAAAATTATTCACCCCAGACCACTTACAGCTACTAAAGATGTTCACTTGCAATGCCCCAACTGGTCCCTGGACCACTTATGGCACTGGCCACAATGAAGTAATGAAGCCTACTGAATGAAGCTTATTCACCAGCTTCTTCTTACTTATAACCAAGATTTGCACATTGTCCAACAATGCAATCATGTCACGTGATAAGGTGGTAGTTTCACACATGTCAGCTTAAGGCTGTGGACACAAAGTAATATAATATGTAATATTATTATAGTTACTTTATTTTATGGGTAATATGTAACTGTAACTAAATAGTTCTGTTGCAAGTTATATGTAACTAGTTACTTTTAAAAAGTAACTTGCCCAACACTGAACAGTTGTGCCAGGTCACACACAGTTTCTCAGTGTAAACTTCAGTATCTGCATGGTTCCAGTAATATCATTTTTCAGATGCACAGTAGTGCCTGTCCAATCATGTAAGTAGCTTACTGAACAAACAGTTTTGAATGTCAGTGCACACCTATGTGTATAAACACAGATGTAGATATTCTGCATGATACTGCAGTTGTAAGTGTTAATACAACACACTGGACCAACACACAGATGGACAAATATGTTGGCAATTCACCTGCCCTACCTCAAAAGTGCTGTAAGAGTCCCTATGATGTAAGGCAGTTATGTGCCAGTGCTGAAAACTGAGCATAAGAGTTGTGGATGAAGAAACAAAAGATGCATCAAAAAGGTTCCAAAAGTGAAAAGTTATATCCTAGGTGGGGATTGAACCCACATTGGTTATAATAACTTGGGGTTAAGGGAGGTGTGCAAATTGCCACAGTTGTTTGTCTGCGGTTTTGACAGGAATGTGTAGCTTAACTTTTCAGTGACCTTTCCCTACACCAATGCCTTCATCGCCCTATAATAAACTAACAAAAGCATGTATTGATTTGCTACAACCTGATGATGGGTGTTTAATTTCGTTGCTTTGCATCAGTGGTGTAGCTACACCCGGGCATACCTGGGCATTTGCCCGGGCATCACTTCACTTTGCCCGGGAATCAGAAAATGGTTGGGTCATGCAGCCACTCAAAATATCGCGTTTAGCACATAAATCCTCCCCCACCCCCATTACCATTAATTCTACGCCATTTGCCAACAGCTTCTGCCTACCATCGACACTTGCACCCTCTCTAAAAATGGGTGCGCCGCGATATGAAACAGATTAGCGCTGCGCGTTCAGTTAAAATCATAAAATGGCACCATGTGTTCTCCACATGACGTGTGAGTGTTCACAGTTGGCTGTTAGTTGGATATTGTCTGATTATTGTTTGATGGTGTGAGGTCCGTGATAATGCTCTAAACAGAGTCCTCTGATAGTGCCCAAATTTATTAAATGCAACATGACAAGGGGAACAGTGTCAGTGGAGCGAGGTGTGGAGTCAGTGTTGTACGATTTAGGAGTGGAGTGTGATATGTGATGTGAGCTATTATTAAAACACAATTGTATTAGTTGCAGTGGTGGGAGATCACCAGGATTTTTGCCAGTTTTGCCACCATTTTTTGTAAACCTAAATTCACTGAAGCAGAGCCAGTCAGTGGATGAATTGTCATGTTTAGTGAGTCACATCTTAAATGGAGGACTTATCACACAAAATTTCTTAAGCTGCGTGTTGTGGCTCTGCACGTGATTACTACTACATGTACATTCCACAATCAATTAGGTAGCAATCCTGCAGTAGCGATTAGCTAGGTAGGCTGTATAAATGCTTATGTTCATGCACCATACAGATAGAGTTAGCAGCTATACAGAATAGCTAGCCATACTTTGCACTAAAAACATTTTTTTATGAGTGTACGTATGTACATCCCACAGGTTGCTCACTTTGTTGCTTGCAAGGGTAGTGGTTTGCCCGGGCATCACAATTGGTCTAGATACGCCCCTGCTTTGCATACCAAGATATGATGAGCTAAAAGTTGAGTTTCAAATAAGTGTGCACAAAAATGTGCTGTTTAGAAAGAAAAAAATCTGCAATCATGTGGATTTGAATCCACAACCTCCTACATGGTAGTCAGGCGCTTTACCACTTGAACAGTATGTGCTGTTATTTTTAAAGGAAGTTAGCTCAAATTTTCTCTACACCTTGGCTCTATGCGTCGTAGAGAATGAACAGAAGCAAGCGTGAACTCGTGATAATAATCTTAGAGTAAGAGTACTTTATTATCAGCACTGAATGTGTCGAATCTCGCTGAGTTTAGTGAGTAAGCAGTATGACCGTATTAGACGGTCAGATGGACAGGCGGCTTTTCAGCTTTATATATATATGTGACCGGGCCTGCAAAAACAGGGCATGTGGGCACAAACTACACCCTATCACTCTGCAGGTCATATCTCAGTACTGGAAAAGTATATTTGCATACTGTAACTTGCATCATGATGCCAATTAAATGCTTACTAAGAACTGAAAATTGCAGTGCTATAGCATAATGGTACAAAAAATTATAAATGATGAAAGTGTGAAAAAGTAGGCAAAAATCATGTTCCCACATGCCCTATTATTGCATTCCCGGTCATATATAGGCTAGCACTGGTACCTGCCCTACGGTGACCATAGGACTGTTTACAATGAGTCATGCATGTGCATTTTACACTAAATTTAATCTTGTAGCTATCTAGTGACAAAAACCTACACAGCATTGGAAACCCAAAACATCATTTGTCTATACTTATTTTTAAGCATATAGATAATATAATCATGCTTCAAGGTACACGTTCAGAAAGAATGTAGTACCGATAAGGTTCAAGTAGTATATTGTGTAGACCTAGAGTGTTTACCACGCAGGTACAAATGGTGCAGTGTTTTCTAGTACAGGTATAATTTTCTAGTGCAGTTCTCTTATAGTTCTACTTCAGTTGCCAGAAATCTTTTAAGGTAGTATTAGTTCTACTATTCATTGTTTTAGCATTAGTTATAGAAACAATAATAGTTTGTATTAGTTCTAGTATCCATGGCTGAAACAATTGCAATTTTAGTTAGTATTAGAGTATCTGCAATTAAGTAAGTATTATTTACAGTACTTAGCTACACACAACTCATGTTCTTTAAAAGTGACATCACCTACACATAATTACATGGATGGCACTGATATTTAAAGCTTGGCTCAAAGTGGTATAGAATGATAATTCTAATACACCTACCTATATTGATCATTTTTTTTTGTAAAAGGAATGAATAAATACGACAAAGTTTATATAAACCTTGTATTGTCCATCTAACTACAGGCCAATTAGTTTAACTTTGATAGTTGTAAAAGTAATGGAACAGATTATACGCAGCAAACTAATTGATGCTCTCTCCAGGAACAATCGATTTTGTGACTCTCAACATGGCTTTTGTTCAAATAGGTCTACTGTTTCCTTGCTATAAGCTGTGGATGATTGGTCACTGTGTTTGGAACACTGTAGTACAATGCATTGCTTATTTTTAGACTTTTTCATTCGACTCTGTGCCCCATGAACATTTGCTACTCAAGTTAAATGCTTTAGGCATTACTAGACACCTTCTAAACTAGTTGAGATCCTTTTTGACTTGCAAACATCAGCGTCTGGTAATCAATGGAAAGTTTTCCAACTGGCTCCCAGTGACATCTGATGTGCCTCAGGGATCCATCCTAGGTCCATTGTTGGTTTTATTGTATATTAATGACCTGTCTTTTGTAGTGCATCACTCAACCATCAAACTGTATGCTGATGATGTTGCCATTTATAATGAGGTTAAATGTTATGAAGATTGTGAGAAATTGAGACAGATAAGTTATGAACTGGTTTTGCCCAGGCTGATTTTTGCACTTTAAAGTTATATAATAGCTTTGTGGTTGCCATTGTGTGCAACTTGATAATCAGGTTCTTTGTTCTATAGTGAATATTTTGATATATAATTTTATAATTAGTGTTTATAAATTATAGCAGTTTAGAAGCAATAGATTAGAACCTTGGCGGTGGGGGTTAAGGGAAAAAGGAGTACGAAATTACAAAATACAGGTGATATTTGTGGTAAACAGTATGCATTGGAAGAATACAAGGCCTGTGCTCAGAGTTTCTACTGGTATTTTACCTTCATTTTCACTAATTATTTTAAAGTTTGTAAAAAAGTGGCCAGTTGGGCCCATGAAGCAATTAATTGAGTTGATATCATAACCTTAAAAGAATATCAATGATGTATTTATACTGTTGGGTGCCATGCATCTTTAGCCTAGGTAGATACATAATCACATTTAATGATATTATAAATGACAGTTCCCCTTTTGTGTGATTATAGCCCACAATGGAAGATCTTTCATTGGAGCAACAGCTACAACAAAATGATCGAAAACTGTTTCAAAAAGATCAAGAATTACAACAAATGCATCGGCAGCTAGAATTGAAAGACCAGCAATTGCAAGAAAAAAATCAACATCTGAAAAGTAAAGACCAACTGCTAGAAAGAATAGATCAATTACTTCAGGAAAAAGATATTCAGTTACAGGAAAAAGATCAACAACTGCATGAGAAAAATCAACAACTAAATAAAAAAGATCAACAACTAAATGAAAAGGATCAACAGTTGCAGAAAAATGATAATCAAATACAACATGATAACCAACATATTGTGGAACTGCAAAGAAATGTTGAAGCACTACAAAAACCAACCTGGGTGGTTAGCAGAAATGATATTAGAGTGTTTGAAGATAAGGAGCTGGGAAGGGGTGCATATGGAGTAGTAAAAGAATCAACCTTTCATGGTTGTAGTGTTGCTGTGAAGTTTCTCCATGACATGATTATGTCACCTTACTATCGTAACTTGTTTGAGCGTGAAATGAACATGGCTGCTAGATGTCGACATCCTAATCTAATTCAGTTTATTGGTGCCAGTAATGAGGGACAACTCTTTATTGTCACTGAACTAATGTACACCAGCCTTAGAAATATTTTGCAACAAGGTCAACTCCACAGTAGTCAAATAATCCCCATATCACTGGGTGTGGCTTATGGACTAAACTATCTTCACCATTCCATTCCTGATCCAATACTTCATCGTGACGTCAGCAGTGCCAATGTGCTCCTTAATCCTTTACCCAACAACCAGTGGCATCCCAAACTATCTGATTTTGGCTCTACTAATTTTATGTTAGACAGTCGTACTGTAAGTGCTGGAAATGTATTCTATGCAGCTCCTGAGGCAGCTCAAGGTCCATATAGTCCTGCAATGGATGTGTTCAGTTTTGGAATCCTAACTTATGAAATGTGCTCTAAAGAATTTCCATCTGTAAAACCAAACCCAACAAGCATGAACTATGTCAAATGGGATATCATTGAGTCTACATTGATTGGTCTAATTCAACACTGTGTTTCTGATGAAATTGAGGAGAGACCTACCATGGATGATGTGATTTCTAGACTAACTGTTTAATTCACAAGCATACAATATATAGCTAGTACATGTTTTAGATGTTATTGACCACATAAAATGTATAGTGGCTATGTATTTAAGTATATAAATTGTTTTAAAATGTGTATTTAACAAGGACAAGGTACAATTATGCCTTAAATTAAATTGAATGACTTGATGTTATAATAAGTTGTTTATTAACAGGTACTAGTTGTAACATTACACGATCGCGATGCAGAATGACATGTTTGAGCACTTGCATTCTCATTATATTCAGAATACAGTTAGCTACCATACATTGGTGAATGTTGGTGTTGGTTTTGTAGGGATTAGCTCCATGAATATATCTAGAAGACCAAATATATGCATCATTAATGTTGCTACTTGTAAGATGAAGGGAAAGTTATAGTAGTGTATATATGTCAGCTCAGTTAAAGTACTATTACTGTTATTGTATGTTAGAGAATTGAAAGTGGAGGAAGAAATAACTTTGAAGTTCAGGATTCCAGGAGACCCCGACAATGATATTGTCAAAAGTCAGGTAAATAAGAATTTTATTGACAGCCAGAGAAGGGGAGAGCGCAGAGAGCACATGTACATGCCTAATATCAACACAAACAAGTTCATACAAAATTGAGATAATATACTCCACTACAACAGTCTAATACCCTAATGGAAAATCATGCTTAAAGTCTAATATGCAGACATTACTTTGAGAATAATGGGTGGTGAAAAGAATCAGGGAATAATCAGAAAGTTTCCAGGAATATAATGGATGGTGCCTTGAACTATGTTCTTCATTGTTAATTGACTGATATATTTAGACAGTTTCTGGAAACCTCAAAAAAACCCTGGATTTTCCCTGTCCACTAACCACATATGTTTCTAAGACTATATACATTATATGTCATGCAATGGTGACATTGACAATTAACCTGTTAGCAAAGTCCTGCATGCTAACCTATCCCACAATTTCCATCACGAACATACAGTATATGTGTTTAACTATGTACATACTTAGATACATATGTGTTACTAGTCTCTACTTCCCACCATGCAGTAAAAGTGAAAAGCACTTAGGTAGGCACCAGCCTATATATGTGACTGGATTTGCGAAAAGGGGTCTTCCACACACATCCTATTTGCCAACTTTGACAATTCATAACTTCAGATTGGAAAGAGCTATGTCCTTGAAATTTGGTCAGACATGAGCACCAACATAGCTGAATACGTGGTAAAAGTTTCAGGTTAATATTTTACTTACACATTGAGTTATGCTCTCCAAGGTTTATGAATTGGATGTGTGTGGAAGACCCCTTTTCGCAAATCCGGTCACATATACTATTATAGTACAGTACCTTGCATGCAATGCTAAAATAATTATCCATGTTTGGATTGTAAATTTGCTCCAATAGTTTGACTGTCTTAAAGCAAAAGCATTGTTTCCTACACATGTAAAAAATTATCAACTTGGTTACTTTGTGATCTGATTACTAATGCTATACTTATGTCAAATAGCTATTTGACTGCTCTATTACAGTTACTGACTATTCTATTAGAGTTACTTATTAGAAACTATTCTGTGACATGGGAAAAGGATTATAGTAGTATAGTTTGGCATGACTATTTTTCTTATATAACTAGCAGTATGCTTAATATGCTAGTAACTACATTTAAATACCTAATATAATCATATGCAATTGAGTAGTGTCACTGACTTTAAGGCCTCAATTACGATTCAGAAATGATAAATCTTTCATCTAAATGTTAAGTGCCCACATCACAGAACAATAGTGGTGCACCATTGCATTAGCTTGATGTCAATGCATATACATGCATGCAGTAATGCTGAGTTAGCACTAAAGAATGAGGTCTCCTCAGACTCCCCTATTTTTATTTATTAAGGCAAGGTCTGTAGGACACCTGGTCCTACAGCCTGTTTAAAGTTGTTACTATCTAATCCAAAACAGCCATGCAAGCTGTAAAAAAAGAGTGCGGCCCTCAAAAAGGCTATGATGGAAAAAGATGTGAAATCCAAGGTGGCGGCCAAGAAATGGCTGTGATGGTAGGTTAATGGTAAAAATTTTAATAATGACAATCCAGGTGAATTTGGTGCCACTTGGTCTTGGCACAAAATTCACCTGAATTGTCATTATTAAAATTTTTACCGTTAACCTACCATCACAGCCATTTCTTGGCTGCCACCTTGGATTTCACATCTTTTTTCACCGTAGCCTTTTTGAGGGCCGCACTCTTTTTTTACAGCTTGGCTGTTGTGGATTAGATTTCACTTCTTTTTGTATTTGTATACCTCAAAGCCGGCCTCTATGGCCGGCTTTGGGGCTTCTTAACCTATCTTTTTTTTTTCTTTACCACAGGATGAAAAAAAAAGATGAAGCAGATTTAAATACTTAAACTAATTCTGATTTCATCACTAAATGTACAAATTATATATATAATACATATATTTATTACATGTCAATTATTCCCTACAGATAACTTGTTTGCAGCTGATCTCTCTATGGGTGACTTGAAATGTAGCTGAAGTCTCTACAGGGTGATTTGCTTGTAGATGAACTCTCTACAGGACTCTCTCTACAGAGTGACTTTTTTCTAGCTGAACTCTCTGCAGGGTTATCTGTTTGTAGTTGAACACTCCACAGGGTGATTTGTTTCTATATGATCTCTCTACAGAGTTACTTGTTTGTAGCTGAACTATCTGCAAGGTGATCGTGATTTGTTCATATCTGAACTCTCTACAAGGTGATCCTTCTAGCTGATCTCTCTGCAGGTTGATTTACTGTAGCTGAACTCTCTAAAGGGTGATTTGTTTCTAGCTGATCTCTGTACAGGTTGATTTGTTTGTAGCTGATCTCTCTACAGTAGGTGATTTGTTTGTAGCTGATCTCTCTGCAGGTGTATTTGTTTGTAGCTGAACTCTCTACAGGGTGACTTTTGTCTAGCTGATCTCTCTACAGGGTGACTTTTTGTAGCTGACCTCTCTTCATGGTGATTTGTTTCTAGCTGATCGCTCAACAGATTGATTGTTTGTAGCTGAACTCTCTACAGGGTGATTTGCTTGTAGCTGAACTCCTTACATTGTGTCTAGTTTCTACTAGCTGATCTCTCTACAGGGTGATTTGTTTGTAGCTGATCTCTCTACAAGTTGATTTGTGTGTAGCTGATCTCTCTGCAGGTTGATTTGTTTGTAGCTGATCTCTCTACTAGGGTAATTTGTTTGTAGCTGAACTCCCTACAAAGTGATTTGTTTGTAGCTGATCTCTCTGCAGGTTGATTTGTTTTAGCTGAACTCTCTACAGAGTGATTTGCTTGTAGCTGAACTCCTTACATTGTGTCTAGTTTCTAGCTGATATCTCTACAGGGTGATTTTTTGTAGCTGAACTCTCTACAGGGTGATTTGTTTCTAGCTTATATATATATATATCTCTACAGGTTAACTGATCTCTCTACAAGTTGTAGCTGATCTCTCTGCAGGTTGATTTGTTTGTTGCCGATCGCTCTACAGGTTGAATTGTTTGTAGCTGAACTCTCTGCAAAGTGTTTTGTTTGTAGCTGATCTCTCTACAGGGTAATTTGTTTGTAGCTGAACGCTCTCCACAGTGACTTGTGTGTAGCTGAATTCTCTAGAGAGTGACTTAATTGTAGCTGAACTCTCTCTACAGGGTGCATGACTTGTTTATAGCTGAACTCTCTTCAGTGTGACTTGTAATGTTCTGAATCTCTACAGTGATATTTGTAGTTTAACTCTCCACAAGGTGACTTGCTTCTAGCCTAACTGTCTGTTTGCAGCTGAACTCCCTACAGCATAACTTGCAATGCAATAGAAATCTGTAATGGAGTAAGTCATGAACTAGCTGAATGCTCTATTAGTAGGCATTCCAGTATCCAAGATTTTTTAATAAAAAAATTCTCCGTATATTTCCCAATAGAACCCTGGCACAAAACAACAACTCGTGTTTAACTTGGGATTGCTTCGTAGTCCGAGCTCCAATGAGGATGAAAATCGCTATGGGGTTTGTCCACATGCTGATCATCATGAAAATCTTAGTTTTGTCGTGCACGTTACATATAATTAAGTTTTGTGTTGTTTTGTAATCTTTTCAAGCCTTGTAGTGTATGTAGAATACTTTAAAACTTTTTAAAACATGGTGTCGGGTGGAAGGTAGTCACTGGTGCTTACTTTAAAGTACGTAGTTACTTCACTCGGGTTAGCGATTTTCAGCTCTAGAGTAATTTTCTGATGGCTGTGTCATCAGCTCAAACATACAAACCACTTCAAAGTCAGCATAACAATGCCATAATTGAAGCCACAACTCCACCTTAGGTATTGTGTGGCATCTCCACTTTAGTTGTTTACCTTTACAAGTTGTTAACTTGATGTCTTTACTTACTTGAGATAGCCACTTACCTATGGGTAATCATGCATGGGTATACACCATTGTATTGAGAAGTGTGCAGTAGGTGAAACATATTTGCTTACCACAAAGTATACAAAGATCACTGAGATCCGATAAGATCTGAAGTTACTCTCATTACATGTACAAACTTGCAGCTACAAGCAACTGCAGTTTCAAGACAGTCCAGATTATTAAATGGCTTCCTGATTCAATTGTGCCATTTTCCCTTTAAAATGTATGGGGAGTCCTGGAGAAAGAATGTACCTTTTTCAGTTTTAAAGCACTGTGCATGCCAAAGCAGTTAATTCCAACCCAACAAACTATATATTTCTGAGATTGGCAATCAATACTCTATCTATTGAGCATATAAAAAGTCCATTTTTCCAAAATTTAAAAATCTGGCTGGAATGCCTACTATTAGGGTGACTGTTCTATTAGAGTATCTCGATCTCGCATTTGCTACATGGAGTTGGCTTTCGAATGATAACTCAGTGGTTTGTAACCCGATTCTTCTGTACTACTGCAAGAACTTTCTAGGATGAGTATTCCAGCTACATACCGATTTTCAGCCCACTGCTCTAAGCGGTTTGCTTGGTAGACATGCAAATTATTGGTATTTTTATTCAAGAATCTCGATCACACAATTGTTACACACATTCGGTTTCGTGTCATATCTCCATGATCTTTATTTCGATTGCTTTCAAACCATCAAAAGGAACTCCTACAATAGTTGCTCTATCCACAAACCGATTTTCAGCTCATTCCATGGAGCGGTTTACCCTGTAGGCGTGACAACAAATCGATCTTGTTTTACGCGAATAATCGGTCATAATTCCTTAACCGTTCATCGGATTTGCACCAAATTTGATACTAGGATTCGCCTTTGGACCCCCTTTCTGTGTGCCAAATTTCAAGGCGATCGGAGTACGGCATTTGCGTTTTATAGCAATTTTTGCAAGCGTGCGAAAAGACGAAGAAAAAAAAACGAAGAAAAAAAAAAACGAAGAAAAAAACGAAACTTTGGCTGCTCGTATCTCGGAAATGGCTGGAGCGATTTCCTTCAAATGTGGAATGTCGACTCCCCTAGTTGGCGGGCAACTCTGCAGCAAATTTGGTTACAATCGGATAAGGGATCACCGAGATACAAAGATATGGAAATGACATTTTCTTTCTTCCTGTCAATATACTCACGGTGTGGCGCGCCGGCTTCTTAGGCCGCACGACACACTATCGTGTGTCTTGATAATTATACTCACGGTGTGGCGCGCCGGCTTCTTGGGCCGCACGACACATGATGTTATACACACTATTCCACTGACCTCCAGATTGCACATTTTTATTGACACAACACATTACAGGGGTGGATCCAAGGGGGGTGCACCAGGGTAGTAGATATTTGGAGCAGGGGGTCTCAGTGGGGGCACAGTCCCCCCAGAAGCTGAAGCAATTTCATAAAAGTGACAGTCATGAGGAGTTCAGCTAGCAATTAATGAGCCTAAGCAAGGCAAACACAAGACCATCATTTTTTTAGCAGGCCTAAGTGTGCCTATATGCATGGGATATTGCAGATGTTAGATTTCATGCTCAGTAACTGTGGAGGGACTCTCAATAGTTAATAGTGTTGTGTGGTGTATTAGAGTATTTGACTGACTGCTCTATTAGAGTATCTCGAACTAGTATTATGTTTTTGTTTTGAGGGGGGACTGATATCGACCTTACAGGACTAGGGTACACTGGTGATTTTCCAATGCTTTCCATAATGTATAATCATTTCTGTCAACATGGAGTAATTCTTTTGTGTTGATGTGATTAAGTACTCAATTGTTGATATCATGCCAGTTGATAGTTCTAGTTGCTGTACTCTATACAATATGTGATTATTGTATGGAGTACAACAGACATTATAATATGTTGTGTGTGTGTGTGTGTGTGTGTGTGTGTGTGTGTGTGTGTGTGTGTGTGTGTGTGTGTGTTGAGAATTATAGATAATTTTATTTTAATTGTCTATGAAAATGACCATGCAGTCAAAATTCCAAACACCAAAGAATTCATTGTATCCTTAGATATGTAGGTATGTCCATTGCAGTATGCATACAACTACATTACTGTTTGTATCACTCCAAATAATCATGATGTGTATACTGCATATCCATGAACCCATGCAAATGATACTACCAGTATACTAAAATTCCACAACCTTATAATTGTATATATATATATATATTTTATAAGTTGAAAATTTTGCATGGTTCTGCGAGGTCAATCGCAATCACAACTCAGGATTTCATCTTTGAGAGGTAAGCATCTGATGTTTCCTCCCTCTTTGAAATTCTATATATTATATACTGAAAATTCCCTCCATAAACCTGTTATGACAATCACAAAATATGCATTCCTTGTATTTGCCACAGATTTCCCCATAATTATAAGTGCCACATAACATTTACCACTAACAATATTCATGCAGCTACGGATAGCTTTGTATGGTAAATATTTTCCCATGCCATTAGCAGTGTAGTAAAACAGATTAATAACAAAATTATGCATATCTAAGAGTACATAATGTGCCACACTATTACTGACTAGCTATATTATCATACATGCACAGCAGGTGTATGTTACACTACTCAGTTACAGGTGTGTCTTTATAACATCTGCCAATTGTTGATCTTCTCTTCTTATTTGTATCTCAACAAATTCCCATGTGAGGTCATCATCATGATGGTGCATACGATGCATCACATCCATGCACCTGATATGATCATCTTCACTGTTCTCTTCTATCTTCTTCCTTATCTCATTACTGATGTTGAACACCTTGCATGCTGATCACTTCCCATGTGTCATTTCTTACACTAATCATCTCTTTTATGATTGGGTCATCATATATCTTCTTTTCTACTGCACAATATTGTGTATTCAACACTGCTGTGTGTTAACATTGTCACCCCTTGTACATATCCATATAAGGATGATATTTTAGTTTGAATGATAGAACATAATATCTTCTGAGATTTAATTTTAAAAATAATTACATGAGGCATCTTAAGTTTGGCATTTTTGATAGTTATTTCACATAGTGTATGCTTTGCAAAGCCTGTTAGCCTGTCTGAAACAGAACCTGTTTGATGGTAAAATGTACTAAATCAGTATTGTTATATATTTTACAAATATTATCAATGATGACATTATAATTATGACTGCTCTATCAAAGTATCACAAACTTTCCACAAAAATTCAAATTCAATTGTCTCAGTTTCTTCAGAGTGTACAGTTTATAACTGTAAAGTGCATTAACATAACTGTTATCTCCTATTTGCTCATTGGTTTTTTCTGTACTTCAATACAGTGCGAATGATTCCCAGTTTGTTGTGGGGCAAGAAAAGGGCCAGGGGCAAATCCCTCTTTGGCCCTCTCAGATCACGCATAGGCTGAATCAGCCTATGCTTTGTACAACCATACCTTTGTGTGTGCCACTAAAATTGTAAACTTTAACCATCTTGCTGCAAAATATGAAAGCTAATGTGTGCATCAGTATTCTATGAGTCTGAAGCAACAATGTTGGAGGGATTTTTTATTAGTACTGTAGCATATTGCATAATATATGGTGATTGTGTGTACTTTGTGAGAAAAGCATCAAACTTGCAATTGTTACATAAAGACTGTGCTTCTAATCACATTAATTTTTGGATGTAGTCCCATTGCCCCTTGGTGAACTTTATAGCCATTTTAAAATATTTTTGCCTTACTCTTCTGGAGAACTTATTTTACACCATTGAAACATGGCCGTCTTGTTGAAAGAAACAACTTGGTTTTTATTTGAAGTCAATAGTTAATAGTATAATGTTACCTGCCCATTGGTAATTCATAATTACACACAATGGTAGATAAATTCAAATAATTTTAAGGCTAAAAAAATTTTATAACTTTGGAGTGGAATAGCTATTGACTTCAAACAAAAGTCAAATTGTTTCTAAGATTAACATCTTTAATTTGGACCATGTTTCAATAGAAGTACTCAATAACAGAACAGTCATTAGAAATATAGCTACATATATGTCAAAATTGAAAGATAGCTACGTCATTGTAGGATGAAATTTTAGAGCAGCATAGTGTGAAAGTTGTGTCATTTGTGAGAAAAGCATGAAACTTTCCATATCAATTGTACTCCTAATGACATTTATTTTTTGATATAGTACCATCATAGATTTGACCTTTAGTGACCTTTGCAGCCATTTTTGCACTGAGGCATTATTTTACAGCATTTCTCTTCTTTTAGAGAAAACTAGCTTAAGTGTAGTCAGTAGGTAAACTTGGCACTTTTACAAGTTCAAGTTACCTGTTGACTTGCAAGTGTCAAGTGGTGTGGAGTGATAAATTTTTGTTAAAATTTAATTGAAACTTAATGTGAGCATAGTCATAAAATTTATACCTGAGAAACCCCAAGCATGTGAAGAATGATGTGTAGCTATAGTATAAGTTGCTATAGTATGTAATAAAATGTTAAACAGTAAAGATAAAGTCCAATTGAGACTTCAATTGAGAGGTCAGCAACTACTTTCTATGATAATGAATGACAAAGTAATAATGGTGATTGATCAAACTTGACTTCTTGACATCCAAAGCTTTATGTGTTAATTTTGTATGTCGTGTGGCATGCACAAACACATGTACATGCAAGGGGTTGTTGCTTTTTGTGGCATGTCAAATATACGTACTATATAACAATTGTAATTGTATAATTGCAGTCTTGACGGCAGCAGTGTTAGTTTTGACACTTTCAAAATTGAACAAACCAAACTTAAAATGATATACACTTGTCACAAAAGTGAAAATGTTGGTGTTAAAACATGGGATGGGTTATGGTTTATGACAATGTTTCTTCTTGTCAATTCAACATGGAAATAATTTTTCTACTGGATCCATCACATGCTGAAAACTGATTGCATTCCACCTGATGATTACATTGGCCCATGCTATGTATATGTGAATACATAATAAAACAGCAACACTGAAATTAAAATGCAATAAAATTTTGCATAGCAGCTACCTTTTGTCGAGAAGCCAAACACAAAATGTATTTCATGGGCAAGCTACTATTTAAGCAACATTCTTAGCCACTTAACTGATAGTCCTATACATTAACAGTGCCAGATACAGGGGGTTGCAATGGTTTCAGCTGAAACCCCCTCTGAAAATAACGTGCGCCTCTAATTCATTTACAATTTATGATTGTGTGAGTGATAACATCACCAAGAGTTACATATAGTGTATTATATTAGGACTTTTTCTACTGGCCAAACTTCATACTTTTGCCATTGAAATCAGCATTACACGTTCAACAGCAGGTACTGTTTTTTTTTTAAGTCTTCGACTTAAAGTTAGGCTGAAGTTGCAATTCCAGAGTGGAACTCCCCTTTCAAAAAAATTTGGATCTGCCCCTGACAGCTATTGAAAATTTCCTCAACCTGAAGTCCCCCCTCAAAATTTCTATATCCGCCATTGATTAATGAGGCTTTACTGTAATCAAAATGCAAAGTAAAGTGAAGTCCATATTTGTCACATTCTCATTTCTCTCAAATCACATGAGAATATGAAAAATTGGTCTACTCCAGGGGCGGTGGAGCAGGTCAAAAAGTGCGGGGACTAACATTGACTATATACAGTGGAATTTGAAACATGCAACAGATGTGGCTGTTAATTTTAATTTTGGGTCTGAGGGCTTTCCCCCAGAAGCTCTGAGAACATATTTTAGTATGTTTTGCAAATAAATTTAAATAGCTACTTGCAGTTTCAGCTTTTAAAAGGTAACTATAGAGAAGGTTGACTGTTTTATTAGAGTAGCTGACTGCTTTATAGAGTATCTCAATCTTTTCTTGCATGCAAAAGCGTCATCCAATAAAGGGGGGGGGGGGAGTACTTAATTTATCCACTGGTATAAGCCAGCTTTCAAACTCTCATTGAGTAGACATACTATTAGTGTTGGAAAATCAGTACTTGAACTGCAAGGTGCAATATAACAATCATTGACATGCCATTATTTCCATATATGGTCAGCTGCATTCATACATATGTGCTTGCTACTAGCTAGTCTCTCATATATAATTCTTACTTATGAAGTAAAATGAAAAGTAAGTAAGTGTAGCCAAATGCATACACTTGAACATGAACATCAACTGCTGCAAGATAACACCTTATATTAGAACAAAAGCATGACCTTACTAACACCAATCATCACCTACAAATCAATAGCTCACTATCATCAGTAGAAGCACGGTAGAGGTACATGTGATCAAAACTGAACGTAATTGTGTAGACTGTACTGGCAGTTAGACTCTCTCTCCCATAGATTATAATTATTATGAACTCTTGGTAGAAACCAGAGCAGTTACCTGCTTGCAATTATTAACAAGTTACACAAATGACACAACATGCATCTTTAACAGGAAACATGCTATCAAGCAGCAGACTGCAAATACATTTGAAATGTTATCATTTAGTTGTACGTTGCATAGCTAATGTTTGCATGACAACACCACATACAAAATATTTGCTTACTGTTTAGGACTTTCTGAATCAGTTTTTAAACTATACCTGACACATACGTACGATGACATCCACAGGTAGACAGAGAGTGAGGTGGTTTCTTCATGAAAATGTTCTGCTATATCTTGGTGCACAACTGACAATGATGATATTACAAGCCTAGAGTCACTATAATATCATCTACAATAAAGTCTTTTGAATTTAATAATTAAAATCCTCTGAAATAATATCTGTCATCTATTATTAACTACTCCATATTGTCGATTGACATTATACCACATACAAGGTGAGATTGCTCTCTACACACCTCGTGTTAATTGAATGGTGACTATTATTGGTGACCTGTAATACAGGTATTTTTAATGAAAATAGCCAAGTAATTAACAGCCCAGATGACTCAAAGGTAAAGTAAAGGTGTTGATAGCAGATGTCACCATGCAGTTTTTCATGTGGACAAAGGATCAATAGGTATATGACTTCTCTTATAGGTCCATAACTTGTAGCTTGCAATATGCAAATTATTAGCATACTGACTACCACACCAAACATCATACATACATAAATTACATGCCTGTACAATTGCATGTATAACACTCTTGGAAAACCATTTCCCAGATATTTCATCCTACTTTGTTGCATTAGAGCCGAAGTTGAAGACTGTAAGAGAAGGCTCTATTTAGTATTGTTATATGGACCATAATTCAAGTTTTCATTCATTGGAACAAGGCCATCATTGAGAGGTTACGGAACAAAGTAATTCTCAGTCTGGTTTCCCATTCTTATACATATACTGAATAATTTATATCTGTGTGTGAGTGCTCAAGTGCATGTGCGCCAACACATGCACTATATATATTCATACCTAGCAACTTTATGCAATTGTACAGTGCATCATATTTAGCTCTGCTGCAGCAGTACAATATAATTATTCTAACAAGTAATTAATTAATATATGTGGTAAGTAAGAATACACATCAATGCAATTATCACTGTGTATAAAAGAAGAAGCTGTTACTAGTACTCCCATTGGCAAGTTAGGCATATGTATGTTGATATGGAGATAGCATACAAGACAGTTCTACTGGTAACTGTGTTCTATGTCTCAAGACTAACAGGTGCAATATATGAAGGTTACTATGAGGACAAATATGGTGATGAGTTTGAGCCAGCATATATCAGGTTGAAGGTATGGCTAAATCAATTTTGAATAGCTATAAATTGATTTCTTTCATACATTTGTATATAGTGCTGTTACAACAAGTGGAAGACATGCTGCCGAATTTATCCTTGGGAAAGAACCCCACCTAGTGTGAAACTCTACTGTAAACCTTATGTAGAATCAACTGTGAGTTACACTGCTGGATGTGCACACATGTGGACTATTTGTTATTCAGTCTATAAGTGATGACAGAGTAGTAAAGTGCATCAACATCTACAAACTGCAAGCAGACATCAAACAAACTAGGAATAAGATTTATGAGTACCACAGGTGTTCTCCTAACGATAGAGATCAAGCCTTTATTGACAGGGTCTTAGAAAGAGAGAAAACCATTGTTAGTTTACTTGCTGACATTGTTTACTTTGTTGATGACTGCGTGTTTAGAAACTGACCATAAAACAGTGTTGCAACTTTGATGTGTACACGAGCTATTATTTTTGGGATGTAAGTTTAGCAATCCATATATGCATGGTACTGTGCAGAATATTGGCTTTAATTTTTATTTCAGATTTTCCAGCAACAGAAACATGTTTATTCAGCCATTTCACAGTATAAACACTACAGAAGGTTAGTGAAACATTATTTAGTAGTACAATTGAATACTAACAAAGTATATCAGTGCTGAGCATCAGAGTTCTGATTGTTCACAATACGAAAGTACAAGTGAGAAACAACATGTAATTTACTTTATTGTAGCTAAAAAATTTCAGCTGTGATTGATAATGAGCTGCAGAATGCTATATGGATGATGGGAATCTTCATTGAGTGTGCCAGACGTATTTCCTGCACATAGTAGTAGTATTATAACAAGCTGATCATGAAGATGTTGCAGCAAACACTATTGATATTTTGCTAGCCTTGTAATAATATTATAGTCATTAAGAATATTACTTTACTATTAATCACCAACAGTTGAACTACATAGGCTATGCATACACTATATATTTCATGGACACTGCACATGTGAATTGCGGACAGTGTAAATAAATTATACATAATATTGTGTTAATATCAATTATTTAGCACTAGCAAGCAAATATCCTGTATAGTATAACAAATGCAAGAAATTCAAAATCTTTGTATACAGACCTACAGCAGTAGTAGATCCAGAGGAGAACAGGACACATGCTTTCCTCAAGCTCCCATCCATTCTCAAATACGTATATAATTTCATTGATACACAGTATTTTAATTGATCTCAACTTCCCTATTCATTAGAGGCGATAGAAATTTTTACAAACAGAATAGAAGAGCATCCATTATGCTGCAATAACTCAGAAATAATTTTTAGCAAAAAGAATCGAGGAATATTCCAGATTAAATGGATGAGATCTATGTATAACTGGTGCAAAGTATAATAAGTTTGGATTCCTCTGAAACAGTTCAAGCCTAAAGACAGCACAAAAGATTGAGTTACTCTAATAGAGTAGTCACATATTCCAATAAAGCAGTCAACT
The DNA here is from genome assembly GCF_963678975.1 of Dysidea avara. NCBI lineage: Eukaryota > Metazoa > Porifera > Demospongiae > Dictyoceratida > Dysideidae > Dysidea > Dysidea avara. The sequence goes on from NC_089282.1 coordinate 3,364,331, forward strand.
TTGAGTCCATATTTCTAATGTAGCAGTCACTTTTGTGAAAATCCTAGCTAGTGTGCTTATGTTAGGCATAAATTTCAGGAGAATGGCTGATACTAGGTTTGAAAGAATAATTGTAATTTGCATAAAATATTCTCCTTTAAAAGGTAACTTCAAAAATTAGCAATTGGCAACTATGATTTCACCCTGACTAGATCCAAGAGCACTTTTGCACCAGTTGGTGGAATGCATTGACACAGTTAATTATGTCAAAGATAACTTTGCTCAAAATTTATGGGCGTACATAATTATTATTAGAAAGCTGAGAGCATGGAGATCAGTGAAAATCAATGCTTACATTTATACAGATACCTACATGTTAGTCAATTAGCAGTTTGAAAATAGCAGTCCATATGGTGCAAATTTCTCCATACGTCAGCCTCTTGTTTGCAACAAACACTATTTCTATGTTTTCACACCCATATAGAATATATTAATAACCTCTAAAGTACTAAGAAACTTAATTTGGCAGATAGTTATTGCATGAAACAAAGCGAATTATTAACATTGAGATGTAGGGCTATTAACAGATGTAGGGCTATTATAGCTATATACATATAAAGACATCACAGCTATATATCTACATATGTATAATACAGTTAATTCAAAGATATGAGCCTAACAATCATCAGCACTGTTACTGTTGTCATTTCTGATGCATTATACAGTGCGATAGTAGGGATCATGCAGGAGCTTTCCAGTTCAAAGTATCACCCTAAACCCAGTCTCGATTTTCCTTCATGACAGCTTAGCAGCATTGGTTAGGCACAGCCAAGCTTAAAAATGTCTTCAGACTAACCCCAAACTCTTTCTATAGCATTTTAAATTTTTTTTCTATTTAATAGAAATTTATGCTGACTGACTGACTGACTGACTGACAGCCAAGTATAACTTGACATACGGACTTGATTTTGCCAACCGCAGACATACGTACAATACATGCATCATGGGCTTGCCTTTGTCTACTTTGTGTTCTAGTTCTCTTTGCTGGCAACGCAAGGTGTCAATTCACACTATATAGCGTGATACGGCTTAACTGCAGCTGTGTAAGGTTATCGCCAGTACTTTCCATTGCAATATGATTGATAGTTGAGACACTTCTCATGCTGTTCTTTGTTTGCAACGCTGTGTAATGGAAAAAGCATAGCCGAACATGAAGTGTAATGGCTACCTCCATTTTTGCTTCATAATTGATAGTTGGGGCATGCAACCAGACATAATATATTTTGTCAGGTGCCCTCCTCCCTTTTGATGCAGTATATGCATGGGTTCACCAGTCATAATTTTAATCCCTATACTTCAGTCTAATAAAGTAGTGAAAAAAGAGAGGTTGCCTATATGCTGCAGTGGACATTTAATCCCTAATTCAGTCGTGGTTATAGAATGACGAAGTATAGGGATTAAATGTCTACTAGTATATGCAGGTGTATAGGCAACCTCTTTTCTTTCACTCTTCTTTCACTTCTTATATAGCAATTCCCTACTTTTTGATCCCTAATCCAACTTCAAAATTTTCATTTTTCCTTCTACTTGTATGTTTAAATCTTCATCTGTACCACACAACCATGCAAGGTAAATTGTTGCAATAGCACTAGTATTTTAGCATGGAGCAGTTACTTGCAAGTCTGTCATTAAAAACATGTTGGCTAGATATTTTATCACTGTGCCAAATGTCCTTTTTTTTATTTTTGTCATCTTCTGGATAAGAATCACTCCATCGACAATGGCAATATTTGGATTATTTAAAGATGTGGGATATGCAATCATTCTGTCACTGGAAAGCAAATTTTCAATGGATTAACAGTTAGGTAACAGTGGATCCTATAATTTTCAAAGATTGTGTATCAATTTTAACTTGTCGGAGCATGTCTCCGGTGCATAAAATTGCACTTGGTGACCAGGGTAAATTCACTGTTGCCAATTGTTTATGTGAAAAGGAAACTTCCCTTTTAGGGGAGAGCTAATTCCAATTCCTGCAATTTTAAAATGAAAATTTCTTTCAAAATTCATCTAGTAAGCACATTAGCAAAAATATGAGCTCAAAAGTTGACTGCTTATAAGTGACTGCTTTATTAGATTATCTAAATTTTCAGCTGTTTTTTAAGGTTTGAACTTTTTAATAGAAGTCAAATTATACTTTGCACTTAGATGAATTTTAACATTTTCTTGAAAAACACCCATCTAGATATTTTTATATTATTAATTGTTTATTCAACAGATTCCATAAACATTTTGCTGTACACCACTAATGGAATTGTGTACATGAGGTGCACATGGTAGACATGGTTGTCCTACGTATGTCATCATCAAAAATATCTGGGTGGGTGTTTTTCAAGAAAATGTTAAAATTCGTCTGTGATTGAATATCACACTATTATTCATGGTTAGCTAGCTATAGGGTTATACTTAAAAACAGTGAAGAAAAATTTTAAAGTCAAGTTTTCTGGGATTAAATCTGAGAGGAGCTATATTCAGTGTTTATTCTAGGATTTCTCCTTTAGGGAGAACCAGGAATTTGGGGTGGGGATTTGTTGCTCAAAATTGCAAACTGGCAACTTCACTCTATTCAACCTTCAGAGCATCAAGTGTCGAGCTTAATTTGTGATCATTACTGATCAACATATATGTGAGGTTGCACATGCTTCTTTTACATGTCTCCATGGGAGGACTGGCTCACAAAGCTATAGTCTTTTACAAGCATCTGACATCCCTTTTATCAGCTATATGAGTGGAGACAGATACAGTGTATGTATTTTTTTGGTCTTAAGTTTTGGCTCCAGTGCTGTCTTGGTTGGTTTCTTGTTACTCCAGTCAACCATACAATGCATTCAAGTACACAATCGGCTCCATCACCAATGGATTTAGTACAAGTGTATATATGCCTTTCAGATAGATGGACTGCCATTGGTTACCAACAGATTGATGGCACAAGCCGGCAAACTAGAAACCAAATAACATAATTTATAGCCATGATGTGTGATCATTATAGATTTCTTACACGAAAAATGCATGAAATAACATGTTAATGTGGTGTTGTTAACAACTTGTGCTTGTTCCTGCTACAGTTAGTTGGTGCTACATGCAATATACTTTGCACATTTTATGTATTTTCCCATCTTCCACACAGCAACTCCAAGATTGTATCCAATAATAGCTGAAATAACATTACCTATAATATGTAGACAAAAAAAGCAGGTCACTCCTCACCAGTGTTTCCATGCACAACACAGCCAGAGTTTTGATGCCTCGCACTACATTTCCACAAATGCAACTGGTAATTTACACATGTTTTACTAACCTTGTGTAATGTTGGTACTGCTTATCGATATTTGTTATGTGAATTCCAATTTTGTAGAGCTACACAAAAGATGATTTTCCATTTTCGAATATGTAGTAATACGAACACATCTACTCACTTCCTCAGACACTCTATTGTATGTCAATTTATTCTTAGAGTACAACTGGCAGCATTCAGACACTGTTGGGTTCTGCAATAGATTTGACATACATACATATACATACAATGAAATTCCATTGCTTACTATGGTTTGTTCTAATGACAGAAGTTTATCAACAAAGGCTTGGTCTTTTTTATAGTAGCACCGATGAAACTCATATATCTGATTTCTATGTTTTCTAATATCCAACCTCAACTTGTAATTGTTGATACACTTATTTGCATAAGTGTTGTTAGACTACATCGGTTAGGCAATAGAGGTATATAATACGTACTGCAAATATATCATAGCTTACATATGCTTTAAAATATCTTCTGCAGTAGTGAAACTCTGTTTCATAACTGCCTTGTTCCCAAGGGTACAATTGACAACATTGATCCCAGTTGTTGCGGCAGCACTGTTAAATGTATGCATATACACAGTTAGCATACTGTCTTTTCTCTAAACTACATACATAATTTCTAGGTTATATATTTACATTCTGACACACTGCATTACCTTGTGTTGTATGTCACTTGGCTCAAGCTTGTTATCTGGAAACTTCAGAGCTAGGGAGACCGATAATCCACTTGATAATCTTCCAGTGAAACAAGCAATGAACACAAATAGAATACAATGATCCATATCAAACCAAACAGCACAAGTAATCTTTTCCCCCAAACACTAGCGCTACTTATGCTAATTCTCTTTGTTACATAAAATATTGAGTGTTCAACACTCCTGTGTGTTAATATTGTCACTCCTTGTACCTATCCATATAAGGATGTGTGGAGACCATTTTTTGCATGATAGACACTTGTCACATATTGGCAGCCATATCTTTGTGCATACCAACACAAACTATACCTTTGCACATATCACTGAACTGCAACCACATGGGTGAATCGACCTTGGAGGAGCACACAATGAACTATGATGACAGGCACAAAGTACATCCCCCTGACCCAAATCCAGTACATTTGTAATAAAATACACACAATATTACACATTAGGATACATATGAAAAGTATGTTCCAGTCTCATCATATATCTTTGGGTTCTTATATAATCCTTCAATGATTTTAAACTGCTCTATATATATATCTCAAGTTTATATAATTATTGTCTTCTTGAGAGGGCAAATTTAAGTGTAGTCTGTCAGTAAACTTGGCATTTGGCATGCACTCTTACAATTTCTCCTCATGACAGAAAATGCTGACCTGTTGAAACAATACAAATGTCCTTCAAGTAAACTGTTAATCAGTGGTATGGATTGATAATAATGTAGCTACTAACATTCAGTTTCAACCAGCTGTGTTAAACATGTAACCACATATGTTCAACCTTACTGACATAGTGAATCCGACTTCCTGCATTGCAACTAGAATGTAGCAAGCTTAAATGTCACCTTTATTATCCTATATATACATTCACTTAAAGACTGTTCTATTACAGTGGAGAAGTGAAATACCTTTCCCTGAATGTACTCTTTAGCCATATATGATGTAGTTAAGTTAATCAATCCATACCACTTAGAGTTCTAGCTGTAGCATTTTTACAAGCTCTCATCATGATATACAAAATCTGACCTGTTAAAGTAACATGATTGTCCTTCAAAGTATACTGTTAATATTTGGTGGTGCGAAATGCTAAATGTAAGTAATATTCAGTTTCCACTGCCATTGCAATTGTGATTAAATAGCTACATTATATGCAATCTTACTAGCTTACATTAGCTACATGAATTAGCTATGTGCATGCATGTAACAGATGCAAACATTACACCAGTGTGATTTCAAGTGGTTATTTTGTTGTATTTCATGAGTTTACGCTATCAGTGTATGCCCTAATATGTTTACAAGAACAAGTGTCAATTTGTGGACAATTCTAAACAAACTCAATAACAATCACCCAACATTTTACACTACCATATGACATGTTGCTAATAATGTGTTTAAATTTTCACATTTTGTGGCTACACTCATAGGATTGTATTAAAGGTGTTCCAAAACAGTCATCTACTGGGAATGGCTCAATACTGGCCACACATTTGTTTGTACACTGTAACAATTTGAAGGGTTATATTGTAACAGCCATCATTATTGCCAACCTCACTAAACTTACAGTTATGAATATGGATAGTGTCTCTTGATATCATGGTTATCAGTCAAGATCTGTACCATGTAGTATGTAAAACTGTAGGAAAATCAGTGAAGCAAGTGGTGGCCAAGCAAAATATGTATGAATAATTTTCATTGTTTATAAAGTTAAAATTTCAAATATTAAGTACTGTAGAATGAACAGATCCTGTTTGAGATCTTGGATCAACCGCCTCTCTTTATATAATAGTTTCCTGGTCCAATGAAATAATAAAATAACAAGGTTTAATGATCTCACAACCCTCACATCCTGAAATCCAAGACATCGGGTGGCCTGCAATTCGAATCCTGGGGTTTTTCCCTATTTTCTGTTTCACCTTATTGGATATAGACTAAAATCTGTTCATTGTCTAAATTTCAGTGTGAGATTACATAATCCAAAGGTTATAGCACAAGTTGCTGTCAGACCTTCAGTGCTGGTCACTATAATAGTAATAATAAAATTATGTAATGTGGCAAGGAAGAATACATACAAAATCAGCTAACACTGTATATAAATGGAGAGAAATATTACAAGCTAGCATTCACAACAGCAAGTTAGTGTACATGCAGTTGATAATGTGCAAGACAGTTGTATTAGTGGCTCTGTTCTATGCTGCAATCCTGATAGGTGTAATATATGGCAAGGAGATACAAGGTGGTGAATTTGGACCGACATACATAGCAAATAAGGTACAGCTAGTAGTAATGAGCTGCTCTGCATTTGATATACTGTGCATGTATATAGTGTTGCAGCAACAATTGGAAGGCATGCTGCCGATTGCATCCGAGAAGTCCCTATAATGTGGGAATCTACTGTAAAAAATATTCAACGTCCTATGTGAGTTACAATACTGGATGTGCCCACACACCACACACACACATTATTCTTTATTCAGTCCAGTGATGACAGAACTACAAAATGTGTGAACAACTACAAACTGGAGGCAGACATCAAACAAACTAGGAATGAGATTTATGAGTATCACAGGTGTTCCCCTAACAAAGATCAAACCTTTATTGACAAGATTCTAGAGGGAGAGAAAACCATTGTAAGCTCACAACATGATTTAATTTACTTTGTTAATCAGTACACTTTTAGGAGCTGACCATAAAACAGTGTTGCAGCTCTGATGTGTACAAGAGTTATCTTTTTTTGGAGGTAAGTTTCTGATAGCATACAATGCATCATAGTATCATAACAATTAGCTATTATATATTTTAAACAGATTTTTCGCCAATACCAGCGTACCAAGTGGGCCGATTCACAATATGACCGCTATAAAAGGTTAGCACAATGACGTTATGTTATGTGTCAATGATAAATGCTGACAATGTACTAGTGCCGAACATCAGAATTCTGATTGTTCACAATATGGAGATACAGGTGAGAACAACATGTAACTTACTGTCTACTGATGTATATATGCTTATTTGGTTTCAGCTGTTATCAATCATGAACTTCAAAATGCCATTTGGAATATGGAACTTTTCATGGAGTGTGCTAAATATATTGCCTGTACTGAATAATGGCAACCTAGAGAGCAGCAAGAAATTGTAACAGATACTGATCATGACCTGTGTATACACTGTATTATTTTATTATGAGCTATGTAATACACATTATGATATTTTTAAATTCTTTACTGATTCAAACTACATAACTTATATTACAGCTGTAATGTGGGTGAGTGGTGCAATTAATTAGTTACTCAGTTGGAACTAACGTATGATTGCTTTAACACTTGTATCTTCCTAATGCACACTTACCGCTACACATGATCATGAGCACTGTGCAGAAGGATCAGATATTTGTTGCAGAGATTGTATAATGAACCATGCAGTAGTTACATACCAAATTATATTGTGAATATTCAGAACTAAATCAGCTAGTTAGAGCAAAACTTTACACACTTATCGGATATGTAAAATGAATTTATCTTGTGATTAACACATGGTTAACAACAGGTACTGTGCTATTAATATATACCACACTAACCACAGACCATATAAACAGCAAAATATCTAAGTCAAACTTACTATGTAAATTGTAAACATCCACTGCACATAAAAAAATTTAAATCTCTGTAATTATAATATTATCATTACATTCACCAGTATACAGTTTAGCTACTGGTCAGTACACAAATTTCTTTTGTCATATAGTTATATAGTTCCCTCATGAAGAAGATCAGGTTTTTGCAAGAATGCAGTAGTTAAAGGATACAAGCTAGGCTAACAGCAGATCTAGATTATTATCTAGTAAAATTATTTTGAAAACTGGTGACATTAGACATATATGGGCATTTCAAAGGCAACATCCACCAGCAGAAATGAGTTACCAATATCACAAGGAGACATTGAACATTTGAATGTCTCAAGATTGCCAAGATTTATGTAAGTTATAGAACAACATATAATTTAATATGAATAACTGCTGGGAAACAGCTAGCATGGTTATTCACATACATTTTCCACTAAAACTGGAATGATTTATAAACAAATAATTACTTATACTAATTTCATCAAGAATGCATCAGTTGTGATATACATACAGGAGCATATGGCCAAAATGTGCAGCTTTAGTAGTATATAAGCTCACAATAGTCATCCTTGAATGGTTTTAAAGATCTATTGTCACTGTAAAGTGTTAGTAATAATAATAATAATAATAATAAAATTACTTACCGTAGATTACAAATCTAGTGTTTACTGTATATCTCTGTGTGTCACACTCTGTATAGAGTCTTGCACAGTAATAAAAATTATTTAAAAGTTTTACATGGTCTTAGCAATAATAATAACAATCTGATCAGTAAAATTAATAGTCTTACATAATGGAAATCCCTGAATTCAACACTCCGTAATATCATGTAATAGAGCTCCTTCTCATTTTGATAAATATTGATATTTATATGAATTCACTTGATTGGGCTATTGTCCCTTCTCCAAAGCAAACAGATGTATCATTTTGTACTGTCCTGCATGCTATTTTGTTAATCAGGTCATAGGTGGGTCCATAGCTAGTCACTGTATGTGGTTTGTATTTAGAAATGATCAATTTTAAAGTACTTAATTTTTCATGATCTGTTTATTCTCTAGTAGAGCAATCAACACCCTAATAGAACATACAGCATACCAGTCTGTATCATTTAATCACACACTCACAGTAGTAATTACATGATAAAACTAACTGAACGTAGTGCTTGGTTAGTAATATAAGCCTTAAACAGTATAACATTGTATAGAGTTAAGAATTATAAGCTATCTTGAATATCTGGCTCAACCACAAGTGTTTATCAAAGTGGCAAGAATTTTCAGAGGATCACAAGCACCAATTTTATTGAAGTATGTATCGTTGCTAAGCAATACAATGAATTATCAGTAATAGGGACCTTTGGGACTAACAGTTATTGCCTCAGTAGGTCACCAATCATGACGTATATCAGGAACATAGTTAGCATTGCTGCTATAATGAGCCAGCAAAAATAAATTGAGGTTTCATCATAATATACGTAGAACTTGTATGTTAACATTGTCATCAACTATTCCTCCGTGTTTCACTAGACCTGATCACACATTCTGAACAGGGTACTCATAATTACTTAACACTTTTAATTGCCATTTCACCACAAAAAAATCAACATTTACAGCTTCTGGTACAGTTAACATCCCCGCAATTATGCAAGTTCCTTTGGTTCCATTTTGTAAAAGAATCACTAAAAGAACCTTTCCTTTTCTTCAAGTTAACAGAAAAGGTACATACTTGTTAACAGTAAGGCTAATGGGAAGCCATATAGCTAGCAATAGTAACTAACCCATACAGCCATAGTGTACTTATCTATACAACTACATGTGTGTGTGTGCATATATTATAGTTCTTACATTTAAATGGTAGCTACTATAATATACAACACTAGGAATCCACAAGAGAGCTAAGACCTGCAAATTCATAAAACAGAAAATCTTCACACTATAAAATTATGCCATCAGCTCCATTGAATTTAGAACACAATTTCAAACCAATTGTTTCTCATTTCCCATATATGGCTTGCATTTTAGAAAAGCATCCACACAGCTGAGATCAATTGGATTTAAATTTGAGGTGCACTTTAATAATGCAGGTAGCTATAGACATTTTGTTAGTAAAGCTATGATGTAAGCAAATTTGTACATTCCATACATTGTAGCTCTGATACCATAATAGTAGGTGTGGTGACCAAACATGGAGGATGTGTTCTACACTTGGCAGTGTTAACAGTGAAGCCCAAAGAAAGCATACATAGAAATTAGACTACTAAGAGTTTCTCAAAGAAGGTGTAGTGATCTGATCTGGCCATGTGGAAGCCTGTAAGATAGATCATGTACTATGCAAATAGTTACTATATAAATTTACTATCCTCAGTGGACAGTCGTTTACTACAATAGCTATGCTGGCATCAGTAATACTGCTACTATTTGCCAACTGTGTCTTGGTGACCTTTTGCACAGTAATATTTGATCCAAGTCTGCCCATCACTTCAAGGGATATTCAGCTTAGAGTAAGCATAGCTACATATGTAACTGTGTATAGCATGTGTATAGATGATGGTATACAGCAGGTATAGTTAGATCTACCATCATTAATTTTGTATACAGTGTTGCAATAACCAATGGGAGGTGTGCTGTAAGCATTACCCCAGCATGGATGTAAGCACTGACCAAGAAGGATCGGCCTTTTCAGATACAGAGGGCTCTGCAGAAGGAGATTATTCTGGGACACTTATGGTCACACCTTATTGCCAGAGATACCATTCAAGATTTGTAAGAATTATATTTTATATATTGCTGTTCACTGCTCATATGCAAGTGTCCCTCAGCATAACAGTCACTATGGTGAAAAATGTCTTAATAACTACCTTCTATTCAGAGACATGAGAACTACCAGAAATCTCATTGAAGAACTTCACAGATGTAGTGCTATAAAAGATTATGAATTCATTAATGCAACATTGAAACTCGGACAAAGGATGGTAAGACTGTTTGGAGATATAAGCACAGCTACAGCAATTGATATTAATATTTGTTACAGAGAGGTAGTGGATCACAGTGTTGCAGGAAACACCGACAAGGAAGCACCACTGTTGGAATTCTTTACATGGTACATCAATTGTGTACACAACTTTACACAATATACAGCAGCATTTTGTGATCTCAGAAACTTCTGATATTAAATGACTTGGAAGAACTACAGAAGAAATATTATTTGCAGCGCAGGCTTCCCAGGATACCTTGTATCAATTATGGACATACCAGTGAGTGTATTATATGTAAAGGAGCTGGTATGTGTGTTACTTTGTAGAAACAATTGATTACCGTCTGTCAGAAACCTTGTGGTGGATGGGAGTATACTTAACATGTGCTGAAGAACTAACATGTTAAGTGACACAATATGTACAATACAACTATTTGCAAGTATAATACACTTTCCCATCACAGTGTGAGTTGAATTGGTTACTGTGTATTAATCTTGATCATTAGCATATTATAGGAGATTAAAACAAAAACATGCACATATAGATGCCAAGTTGCATTCCAAAATATATTATGCACTGTCAATAATATGCTAACCATATAGAGTAGGCTACACCAGACCTTGAGTAGATGCATAACTATAAAAGCTCCAATAGTTTTCAGTGTAATGTATAGTGTCTTTAGTAGATTATTCACAGACCAGTGCTATCCCACTAGGGACCTTTGGAGTATAGCTAAAGCCTGCTATATTCACACAGTCAGAATCTTAACATTACAAGCCTCACTGAATGTAGAAAGACTTAGTGGGGACTTGATCCTTTAGCAACATGCACTCAGGGCATGCAACACACTAGCTGGGTCTGTATTCAATGTGTTTTACTATGAGATAATGGTTGTAATTATTTGTCATGCTAAAGTAGTGTAGAATGATGATAATATATCTTGTAACCAAAATTTCTTGTAGATTCAGTATAGCTGGTGTCTTCTCACGTGTGGCGCAACTGATGCACATTGATTTCAAGGATTGTTCAATTATTGTGCTTGTTAACATGTGTGTTCTGTTAGAATTAATTTTGCAGTCCACAATAAATTTATTGATAGATTGTTTGATTGATTAATTTATAATTTGCCCTCTGGCAATCTACAACTATACTTGCTAGAGCAGCACATAGCTACCTAACATGTACAAAACTTACACGTGGGATGGATGAAAATGAAAATTATTAAAGCATGTTTCTTCAGACGAATAAAAAAATAGAGACATTTAAACAAATGATACAATTTAATTGAACTTGACTTCCCTAAGCTCAAACTCAAAAGCAATTGCAAGGAGTATGGGCAGCTACAATTATCCACCCCCAATATAATACAAAGGCTGCTGAATGTACTTAAATGTGAGGTTAAAAGGCTGTAGGATGTATGTAGTTACCAACTTGAAAGTACTTTTAAATTTGAAATTGAGATCTCAACGCTAATGCTAGTCTGAAAGTCCCGTGCATGTTTGAACCCATGTGTATTTGTCCCATATACACACTTAAATATGGGATGTAACATGTATTCACAAGAGACTTGTGTCTACGTATTATGATTATAAATGGATAAAGTTCATTCATTGCATGCACTCTGTCACTGTTGCCAAAGAAACCTCCTATATCCTTTTTTTTCAATTTATCAATCAAATATTCTCCTACCTATACCATCTATATGCAAAAACTGCTAACATTATATGAGCACGCATGAGCATGTGACAATCACATGCTTTGATTTTATAATATTTGTATGCTACCCCTCAAAAATTATGAAGAACAAAATAAGTATATCCACCTCATACTTAGTTATAGTAGTTTAGTGGTCACTTACATTTAAACAGTAGTACATTTTGCATAATTGAATTGATAAACATAATTGATAATAGAATTATCTAAACTGTTCGATGCCTGCTATCTGTCCTGTGTGCATGTTGACTGCACATTTTGGCTGGGTGTCTACCTGCTCAAATTGTCAGGTGTATAAAAATAATGTGAAAAAAGTTAGCTGATCTATCGAGTTTACAGCCATGTATGTATACACAATAGAAAGACCTTGCATATTGCTGAAATCTACAGGAATCTGTATCTAAGTATCATTTCAACCAGTGAAAATGGCAGGGTTTTTTTAACCCACAGTGACCCACTGAACAGAAACAGGACAAAAGACTCTGAAACGTTTTGATGTTGCAAACTATAGCTAGTTACCTACCTGATCAGAAGTCAGCCTCCCATCCCTAACTTAATAATACATGGTTGTGTAGGCAAAAATATAATAAAAGTAGATAGTGTAAAGACATTGATGTCATTAGTGAATTGCACTAACACATTGTGTAAGTTTTAGTGTAATACTTTGTACCTTTTGTTAAACACATTCTGACAGTTAGTACAATGCAAGCTAACACATGAAGTGTCATTGGCAGGTATAAAACCACATTTTAGGCAACTAGTTGTTGTTCCCTGTAACACACTGCCAGGTCAGATTAATGGAGGCTCAGATCAACTTCACAGTGAGTGGTCAGTCATCTAATGGATTACTAATGACATTTTCTCCAATGTGCCACTGTTTGCTACCTACCTGAGGATTCTACTGTTGATGATAGTGATCCCTGCCATTGTAATACCGGCTTTACTGATCATTCATGTCATATGGAAGAATGAGGGGTTGCACACAAAGTATTATTTCTTAGTGGTCAACTTACTGATCAATGATATAGCCAGTACACCTCGGTACCTGTATGAAATACTAATACTTTTGATAATCTTGTACCTGTTTGGCATGAGCGTGATATCTTCTATACCATCATGATCATACCAAGGATGAACCTACGTTATTCATTTCTCCTCCTGGCTATTAATCGTGTCATTGGTGTTGCATTCCCATATCATCACAGGAAGATAATGACTACCAGAATAGTCTACACTCTTATAGCTGTTACATTTTATTTTTATTTATTAATGCTTTACAGCACAAGTGCTGAGGGTCTGTAGGACACCTGGTCCTACAGTCTGCTCAAAGACTTTAGCTACTTAGACTTTACTACTTAAGGTGTGTTTGAAAAGTTGGAGAAAGGAGAAAAAATCCATGACTGGACCTAGGTAGCCTCGAACCTGCAGCCATCCGATTTACGCTCGAACGCTTACAGGAGTCTACCAGGTGGTCAGGATGTTTTCTCCTTGTTATTTTCATGTAATTATATCCATAGGAATTCTAGAGAGTAACTCATTATCTCTAAGTACCCGAAATAGAACCAAATGGACACTAGTTTATTTATTAATGCTTTACAGCACAAGTGCTGAAGGTCTGTAGGACACCTGGTCGATGGCTGATGGCAGCTGCCACAATGTTCATTATCAGGGTAACATCAACTACACTGTTTGCACGTCCTTTGGGAACTATTTACCATCATTTAGTCCTGTGAGTTCCATTTTACTTGTCCTGTCCATGGTGATCCCCACAGTACTGACAGTAGTGAGCAATGCCTATCTATTCTACATTACTGTTTAGTCAAACAAACGGCTACAGCAGAACAGGAGATTAAATGGTGGAGAAGGAAGTGAGATTAACAATATACAGAGGTTTCTAAAGGCTCTCATAATGCAAGCCAAGCCTACCACATCTGCTTTGATATTGGGTGGTGTTGATTGTGGAATGACCGTGCTGCTGGTTATCTTGTTTGCTGTATTCCAGTCATCCGCCATTCCAAGTGCATACACTTTCCAGATTACTTATCTACTGGAATGGGGATCAAATGTTATCACACTTCTTTGTTTATGGAATTTACATGAAAGAAATTCAAAAGTGTATACAGAAATATAAACTCTACCAAAGGCTGCGAAGAATATTCCATTTGCGACCCAACCAGGTTGTTCCTCAATGAATAGTGATGGCAACTGACTTCCATTGTTGTAATGCATATCATAATAATTGTGTTATCTTGCTGTGTAGTTGAGTTGTTGTAGACAGAATCTACATAACTAAATGTGTGCACATTATGTTCTGTATATTAATTATTATCCTGTACATGTACATTTTTCATAGTAGTTCATTGTGTATAAGTAATTAGTTGTCAATATATAGTTACCCTCCAAGGTACACATTATGATTGTATACTTACTGGGTACAAATTGCCAACAATTATAGAGCCTCATAAATATATTGTACAATAGTGAGACAACAGTGCACAGGTCAAGAAAGTGTTTCACCGAATGTTCTATTAGATCTTTTGATCCTAATTGTGGTCACCTCTCATTACATCTCCCCAAATTCGCCATTACAGGCATACACCTAGAACATGTACCTACCTACATATCAAGATGAGCTGTGAAGACACAAATTATGTACAGTATAGTGCCTCTGAAGCCGTAGGATAGGTATGACTGGAGTAAGCATCCAGCTTCTATATGCAGTGTTGCAGTTGAAGTTGCAAAATCATACTAGCCACAGCTAGTATTTAGGATATTCCATCAACAACAATAAGCATAAAAAGAGGCACCATTTTGCCATACATTCACTATTGACAATTGTGACTGGATTTACACATCTTACATACCAGCAAAAAAAATGATGTAACACTTGACTCCTTATACTGATTTAGTATCAAAATGCAGCCAGATACTTTAGCTCATGGAATATTTCAGAGAATTATTTAAAAGTTATGAAGCTTTAAAGTTCAAAACATGGGTCACATTTTGTGTGTGAAAATGTACCTTTTTGTAAATCTGGTCACAAATGTTATTTGGTGTAGCTGTTTATTATATCCAACAGTGTGTCCATCACATGCTAACTTCAGTATATATTATATCAACAGCATCTCCATTGTTCCTTAATTTGAAGCTATAGCCATGAGAGTGAGTCTGTATGTGTTTGTCTGTGCAAGCCTCTGTGCGTGGATAGCCAGTAGTGCCAAGATTGTTAACAACACAGTGGAATTAGCATCATTCTATAATCATCCCTGAACTGAAGATAAAACCATTGTAAGCTCACAACATGATTTAATTTAATGAATACAGTTTTTAGGAGTTACCATCAAACAGTGTTGCAACCCTGATGTGTACAAGAGTTATCTTTTTTTGGAGGTAAGTTTAGCATACACTGACAGTATACAATGCATAGTATCATTACAATTAGCTTTATAAATTTTAAACAGATTTTTCGCCAATACCAACGTACCAAGTGGGCCAATTCACAATATGACTGTTATAAAAGGTTAGCACAATAATGTTGTGTAATGTGTCAATGATAAATGCTGACAATGTACTAGTGCCAAACATCAGAATTCTGATTGTTCACAATATAGAGATACAGGTGAGAGCAATGTGTAACTTACTGACTGTCTAATGATATATATATGCTTATTTGGTTTCAGTTGTTATCAATCATGAACTTCAAAATGCCATTTGGAATATGGGACTTTTCATGGAGTGTGCTAAATATATTGCCTGTGATGAGTAATGGCAACCTGGAGAGCAGCAAGAAATTGTAATAGATACTGATCGTGACCTGTGTATACACTGTATTTCAAATTCCGTACTGATTCAAACTACATAACTTATAATACAGCTGACAGGGGCAGATTTAGGGAGGGGGCTGTAGCCCCCCCTTTCCTTTCTAAGTTAGTACTTGGCCAATAAAACCCTAAATCTTTTATGTGTATCAAAAGCAGGCTTATTTCAGGAACTATGCATCAATACCAATACAAATAATGTGTATGTAACTATACCCATTGTTCAACCCTGTTCCAGGAGAGTACAGCTTCCTTTTCCTCAAGAGTTCTTCAAGAAACTTTCGATTGTGGGTTGCATTTTTAATTACAAAAGTTTTAATTGTGGGTTTTGTTTTACTCAGATAATTAGCACTGTTTTCTACTATG
Organism: Dysidea avara; assembly: GCF_963678975.1. Taxonomy (NCBI): domain Eukaryota; kingdom Metazoa; phylum Porifera; class Demospongiae; order Dictyoceratida; family Dysideidae; genus Dysidea; species Dysidea avara. The sequence goes on from NC_089282.1 coordinate 3,380,854, forward strand.
ACTATAAGAGGTGATTAGTGTGGTTTTTAGATGATTCAAAAAGTGTTAATTAATTGGTTAGAATTATCAGCTTCAGTATAATATATAGTTACCAACTCAGCCATTTAGCAAACTGTAGTCTTTTGGTATTTTATAAGTTTATAAGGCAGCTATAGCACTTTTGTCTATGAATGTAAAATCTGTATCAGTTAACTTCTGATACGACCCCATGCTGTGGGTTATGGTGCTCGTCAATCTTCATAACCCGGCAGGTCTAGAAATAACTAAGTTGACCATCACAACAGTAAATTCAGAAACCCCATAAATGCAAACATAGTTGTACTTTGCTAAGGATTTCCAGTGGACTAGCTAATAGCTACTAGTATCCTTCACTGCATTCTGCTTTTCAGTACAATTTATTGGTGTTAAGGCTAACACTAGGCTAAGGAGCATGCATACTAATAATTGTGACGTTCAACACCACTACTACTTTCCTTATGTTTCTGCCTCTGTTTAGCTATACAGGTTTCTTCCACACATTATCCCACACAGGCTTCCCTTATTGTCAGGCTTTGTTTGATCATGGGAGTATTTAGAAACAGCATTCTTCATGTAGACTGCAAAATCATCACAGTCAAACTTGTGTAGTTTGTAGTCCTAGTCTCACCCAATGTTGATGAATCCCAGAAGATGATAGTCAAGTGTTCCATAAAGAGAGTTTGCTTTGAATCTGTTGATGTTGAGACTGGAGTAAGCATTTTCTACAATTCTTCCAACTTCATGGTGTGTGTAATAATCTTCCAGTGGGATCCAACAACATTATTTTTATCAGTAAGATAGACAGTTGAGGCTGTTGAAGAGGAGCTGATGCATTATAATATATAGCTAGCTATATCTAAATGCTTGGTAGCTAAAAATGAAAAGATTATCATGCATGCATGATAGCTACTCATGCATATTGCAATCAGTCTTGATTTGATGGAAAAGTAAAAGTGTTTTGATAAACTGAAATTCCACTGAAAAACTGCTAAAAATACTCAGATTCACCTCTAGAGGGCCTAATTTTCAGAACTTTTCTGAAGGGCATGCCCCCAGACCGGCCTAGACTAGCATGAAAACATGCTAGTGTGCGTAGTCATTATCCCAAATAGCTAATTTTGACCATGGATACTACATGAATCTTACCATTAGGGCCTTGTGAGCACTACTGAGAAGGCTTGGTATCTTCTAATGTCTGGCTAGTTACCTATGTCCCTGTCCAGCTTAGCCTCCCCTTTCAAATAATCCTAGATCCGCCCCTGAGCTGTAATGTACATTAACGTGGGTGAGTGGTACAATTACTAAGTTGGAACTAACATATATGATTGCTTTAACACTTGATCTTCCTAATGCACACTTACTGCTACACATGATCATGAGCACTGTGTAACAAGATCAGATATATGTAGCAGAGATTGCATATTGAACCATGCAGTAATTACATACCTAATTATATTGTGAATATTCAGAATTAAATCAGCTAATTCAGGCAAAGCTTTACATACTTATCGGATATGTAAAATGAATTTATCTTGTGATTAACACATGGTTAACGACAGGTACTGTGCTATTAATACATATATACCACAGACAAACAGATGCCATATATATATAAACAAATATCTAAGTCAAGCTTTTTAAAAAACTATGTAAACATTCACTGCAGATAAAAAATTAAAATCTCTGTCCATTACATTCACCAGTATACAGTTTAGCTACTGGTCAGTACACAAATTTCTTTTGTCATATAGTTAAATAGTTCCCTCATGCAGAAGATCAGGTTTTTGCAAGAATGCAGTAGTTATGCCAGCTTCAAAGGACACAAGCTAGGATAACAGCAGATCTAAATATTATCTAGTGAAATTATTTTGAAAACTGGTGACATTATATTACATAGCGAGGGCATTTCAAAGGCAACATCCACCAGCAGAAATGAGTTACCAATATCACAAGGAGACATTGAACATTTCAATGTCTCAAGATTGCCAAAATTTATGTAAGTTATAAAAGAACTACATATAATTTAATATGAATAACTGCTGGGAAACAGCTAGCATGGTTATTCACATACATTCTCTACTAAAAATGAAACGACTATAAACAAATAATTACTTATACTAATATCAAGCCAGTATCAAGAATACATTGTGATATAAATACAGGAGCATATTGCCAAAATGTGCAGCTTTAGTAGTATATAAGCTCACAATAGCCATCCTTGAATGATTTTAAAGATCTATTGTAAAATTACTTACCGTAGATTACAAATCTAGTGTTTACTGTACATCTCTGTGTGTCACACTCTGTAAAGAGTCTTGCACAGTAATATATATTTTTTTAAGTTTTACATGATCTTAGCAATAATAATAGCAATCTGGTCAGTAAAATTAATACTCATACATAATGGAAACCCCTGAATTCAACACTCCATGAAATAGAGGATCATTTTGATAAATATTGATATTCATATGAATGCACTTTGACTGTGCTATTGGGCTTTTGTTCCTTCTCCAAAGCAAATGAATATATTATTTTTGAATTTTTGTGCTTTTCTGCATGTTATTTTGTTACATCAGGTCATAGGTGGGTCCATAGCTAGTCACTGTATGTGGTTTGTATTTAGAAATAGTCAATTTAAAGTACTTAATTTGTCATAATCTGTTTATTCTCTAATAGAGCAGTCAACAGCCTAATAGAACATACAGCACACCAGTCTGTATCATGCACTCACAGAAGTAATTACATGATAAAACAAACTGAACTCAGAGCTTAGTTAATAAGCCTTAAACAATATAGCAATATTGTAGAGAGTTAAGAATTATAAACTATCTTGAATATCTGGCCCAACCACAAGTGTTCGTCAAAGTGGCAAGATATTTTAGAGGATCACAAACATCAATTTTATCGAAGTATAAGCCGTTGCTAAGCAATACAATGAATTATCAGTAATAGGGACCTTTGGGACTAACAATTATTACCTCAATAGGTCACCAATCATGAAGTATATCAGGAACATAGTTGGCATTGCTGCTATAATGAGCCAGTGACAACAAATTGAGGTTTCATCATAATGTATGTAGAACTTGCATGTCAACATTGCCATCAACTATTCCTCCAAAATGTTTCACTAGATCTGATCACACATTCTGAACAGGGTATTCATCATAACTTAACAGTTTTAATTGCCATTTCACCACAGAAAGTCAATACAGCTTCTAGTACATTTAACATCCCCACAAGTTCTTTTGGTTGCATTTTGTAAAAGAACCACTTTGTTTATATAAGTGCCACTAAAAGAACCTTTTCTTTCCTTCAAATTAACAAAAAGGTACATACTTGTTAACAGTAAAACAGTTAATGGGAAGCCATATAGCTAGCAATAGTAGCTAACCCATACAGCCATAGTGTACTTATCTATACAACTACTGTACATATGTGTGCATATAGAGCTCTAAAATTTAAAATGGTTAGATTGGTTGTTCCTAGCTACTATATACAACACTGGGAATCCACAGGAGAGCTATAAGACCTGCAAACGGGTAATACAGAAAATCTTCACAAGGTACCAGCCTAATATGCTTTTGACTTCACCTATTATGTATACTGCAGTGCTCTAAAATTTAATCTATATATTATGCTTATAATTATGCTTAAACTTTTGCCATAATCTCCAAGTTTAACTAAGCACTTTTTGTATATTGATAATAATAACTTTTGGCTTGCAAACAATTGTTTAAAGTTAGCTTTTGAAAAATAATTCATAATTGCGCTAATACCAAATATTTATATACCTGACTGCTTTATTGGAACTACTGATTCTACGCTACTTTTCTTTTTGTGTGTGGGAGGGAATGTATGTAGTGGTATGGCTACACAAAACTATCTTAAATAAAGTAGCTACTGTATTTTGACCTTTCCATGACATGCATACATTTTTTAATGATAACGATTTACATGCAACATGGCAAAATCAGATATAATAAACAGGCAAAATATGCTAGCATTATGCTTGATGCTTCAAAGCACCTATATTGCTCAAAATTATGCCAGCATAATAGGCCGATGCCTAAATTGTTAATTGTTATTTCTTCACACTATATACCATAAACTCCACTGATTTTAGAGCACAATTTCAAACCAATTGTTTCTCATTTCCCATATATGGTTTGCATTTTAGAAAAGCACCCACACAGCTGAAATCAATTAGATGTGGTACGCTTTAATAATGTAGGTAGCTATAGACATTTTGTTAGTAAAGGTATGATGTAAGCAAATTTGTACATTCCATACATTATAGCTCTGATACTATAATAGTGGATGTGGTGACCAAACATGGAGGCATTGTCAGTGATGTGCTCTACACTTACCAGTGTAAAGAAAGCATACATAGAAATTAGACTACTAAGAGCTTCTCAAAGAAGGTGTAGTGATCTGATCTGGCCACTTGGAAACCTGTAAGATAGATCATGCGATGCACACTGCAAATAGTTACCATATACATTTACTAGCCTCAGTGGACAGTCATTTACTACATTAGCTATGCTGACATCAGTAATACTGCTACTATTTGCCAACTATTTCTTGGTGACCTTTTACACAGTAATATTTGATCCAAGTTTGCCCATCACTTCAAGGGATATTCAGCTTAGAGTAAGCATAGCTACATATGTAAGTGTGTATAGCATGTGTATAGATGATGGTATACAGCAGGTATAGTTAGATCTACCATCCTTAATTTTGTATACAGTGTTGCAATAAGGCCAATGAAACTTGATTACCAGTTTCTCGCTCAGATTTTTGAAAATTTGATGCGGGCGGGCGGTTATTATTCATTATTTATTATTTTTCCAAAAGCACAACACACATCCAAACATAAAGATTTCTGCCAAAAAACAGTGAGATCTACACTGATTATTCTTGCATTAAATAGCTAAAGTACGTTACTAATCTATAACAAGTGATTTTCCATTAGAGTATAGCTGATTGCTCTATTAGAGTAAAAGTGACTGTTCTATTAGAGTATTTCGATCTGAAATACCAATAATGAAATTCCATGCGGGTGTATCAAAAGCATGCGGGCGATGACGCGAAACTGCTAATCAAGTTTCATTGGCCTAACCAATGGGAGGTGTGCTGTAAGCATTACCCCAGCATGGATGTAAGCACTGACCAAGAAGGATCGGCCTTTTCAGATACAGAGGGCTCTGCAGAAGGAGATTATTCTGGGACGCAGGGCCGCCCACAGGGGGGGCAACTGGGGCATTTTGCCCCGGGCCCCAGCCTGAAAGGGGCCCCGGAGGCCCCATGAAGGGCCCCTGAATCAGTGGCGTAGCCAAGGGTGGGCATGGGCGGGAATTTGCCCAACCATCACAGTTTCTTGCCCAACCATCACAAACTTTTGCCCAACCATCATCTGAGTAGCTTAAGATTCACGCGAGGATTCACAGCAGCACACAAAACACCCTACTTTAATAATGTAAAGCGTAAACGTGTACCTCATTTGTTGAACCCTTGACTTCGAAAAAGGGATCGAGATAGATGGTGTATCACGTGATCCATTTCGCAGAAAATCCCTTGGAAAGTCCCTATAATTACACTCATGTAGACGCACGTGCCACGCTCCTTGGCGCGGTTTAAATTCGAAATTTAAAATGGAGTCGAAGCGTGGTACTGTACCTCTATTTATTTATTGTTACTGGGCAGACGGCAATTGCCGATGCGCCCAGGGGGCGATCAACACCCCAAAGAAATCACACATACACATAAGATATACAGCAAACAATTAGATAGACAATAAGTAATTAGTAAATGTATCTATGTTTTCTGATTCTATGACAGATACTGGCAAGCTGTTCCAATCTTTGATTGTTCTTGGAAAAAAAGCATGTTGATAATAACTGGACCGTGTACTGGGTTGGATAAAGTGGTGAGTGTGGTGGTGTCTGGTGGATCGTTGAGTTGGCAAGAAATATGGTGGAATGGATAATCCTGATAAGTTGTTGATTCCTTTATAAAATGTTTGTAGTCGACCAATTCTTCGTCTAGATTCAAGTGACGGCCAACCCAAAATCTCTAGCATATCAGTTACACTGCTAAGTCTATTATAGTCAGACAGTGCCCACCGAGCAGCTCTACGTTGGACCTTTTCTAGGGACAAGATGTCATTTTGTTGGTATGGGTCCCATACTGATGCTGCATACTCTAAAACAGGACGAACTATAGTAAGGTAGGCAGTGGCTTTAACTGAGGGAGAACAGTTACTCAAGTTTCGTCTTAAAAAGTTGAATAATTGTGATGCTTTTGCAACAGTTCTAGTAATATGATTAGACCATGATAGGGATTCGTGTAACAGGACACCCAAATACAAATGCTCATCTCTTACTTCTAGAATATGATTATGTAGTTGGTAGTCATATTGAAATGGATCAAGTGATCGAGAGCATCGAATTAGTACACACTTAGATACGTTGAACTTCATTTGCCAAAGTGTTGCCCACTGAGATAATAGATCAAGATCACGCTGAAGGATAATAGAATCATTTTCACACTTAATAACTCTGTATAAGATGCAGTCATCAGCAAACAGACGAATTGAAGATGACACTCTATTTGCAATATCGTTAATGTATAATAAAAACAATAAGGGACCCAAGACAGTCCCTTGAGGCACACCTGATAGTACGGAAACCGGTGAGGAACTAGTACCATCTACAACGACAGATTGTGTGCGTTGGATGAGCCAGGATTTGATCCAAGTCATAATAAGATTATCAATTTTACAATTTTTGAGTTTATTAAGGAGACGTATGTGAGGGACAGTGTCAAAAGCTTTACTAAAATCCAATAGTATCACATCTGTCTGAAATCCATTGTCCATTGCATGAGATATATCTTCTACCAGCGAGATTAATTGTGTTTGGCAGGAAAATCCTGACCTAAATCCATGTTGATTATCAATTAAAATGTTATTATGTTGAACATGATCCATTATAGAGTGAAATATTATATGTTCCATTATCTTACAACAAGATGATGTTAAGGAAATGGGACGATAATTAGATGGCGTATTACGGTTACCTTTCTTAAAGACAGGACAGACATTTGCAGTAAGCCAGTCAGAAGGGAGAACCCCTGAGTTTAGTGACTGTTTAAAAATAATTTCTAATATAGGAGCTATTTCTGCAGCACAGTTCTTTAACACAAAGGGGGCAATCTTATCGGGACCTTGAGCCTTGTTTGGGTCAAGGTTATGTAACAAAGTTTGTATACCACTGGTTGAAAAAGAAATTGCTGGCATAGGAGTAACAAAACTGTTATCATCCAATTTAGGTATATTTGATGTGTCCTCTAGGGTAAATACAGACTGGAATTGATCACTTAAAGCAGCAGCTTTTCCCTGTGAATCAGATACTATGGAACCATTCACAAGTAAAGGAGAAATTCCTGATGAATCTTTGCGTTTGGCTTTGATGTACTTCCAAAACTGTCTGCGATTGCCAGAAAAAGAATCATCAAACATTCTTCTACAGTAGGAAGGGTGTGCTAACTCCAGTTTACCATTCACTTCGTTTCTTGCTGAACGATATGCATCCCAGTCTTCATGTTTATTAGTTTTTTTTGCACGATTATAAAGGCGTTTCCTTTGTTTCATACAATGTTTAATGTCATGGTTTATCCAGGGCAAGCTTTTCCGGTTTCTGATGGCTTTTTGTGGTACATACTTGGTAATACTTTCTAGTAAACTTGTCTTGAATAATTGCCAATTCTCCTCCACAGTCCTAGAATAAGGGTCAGCCGAGATATAAGTATAGTACAAATCTATCATATCTTTCCTGATTGCGTCAATATTTCCCCTATGATACAAGAATACAGTATGTTCTGCCACATTCTGAGGTACATAAGCCTCAACATTAACACTGAATAATACCGCCTCGTGATCTGACATTCCTGGAACAACAGATGTTTCAGAGACAATTGGAAGGGAGGTAAAAACCAGATCTAGGATATTCTCATTCCTGGTTGGATCTGTAACAAATTGTTCTAGACTACTGTCATAAATAATATCCAAAAACAGAGAATTTAATTCATAGCCGTAAGCTGGGTTTTGTCCCAGTTGGCCATTACCATCTAACCAAACTATTCCTGGGAGATTAAAATCTCCAGCTAAGATTATGTTAGGAAACTGGGTAGAGTTATTTATCACTTTGTTAAGGGATTCTTGAAGTTGTATTAATGAGTGTTGCATACTGTTAGGAGGACGATAATATGAACAAATAAAAATAGGATCATCCTTAGCTAAAGTTATCTTAACCCATACAAGTTCAGCATCCGTGTCCAGTGATGGGACTTCAGATGCACTGAATTTATCATTGACACATGTAAAAACACCACCACCACCTTCACAACGATCTTTACGAAAAACATGATAACCCTTGGGGAATACTTCACTAGAATTATATGATTGGTCTATCTGTGATTCACACCCAATGATAATATCAGGTTGATGTTCTTGGACCAATGCATGAAATCTAGCTCTTCGATCAATGCTACGGATACTACGACAATTTAGACTTAGAATTTTTAATGTACTGCTATGGTTATAAGTTACTGATTGGTTATTGCTATGGTTATAAGTTACTGATTGGTTTGTGTTAGGAGGACTGATTTGGTTGAGACTTGCTCAAGGTAGGGTTGCTACGTTGAGATGATACAATGATTCTGCCCCTTTTGATAATCAAATTAGACTCCCCATTTTGTCTTCTTCTTTTCAGTTCATCACGTAACCTTTTGCCTTCTTCACGTTCTTGTCGAGTTAGGTCAGGTGTAATAAAAACCGTCTTCCAAGAGTCACTCTGGCGTAGACGAGGTGACCTGGCTAGAATTTGCCTTTTAATATCTTCATTTTCCAGCACTACTAGTAGTAAACGTGGCCACCCACGTTGTTGGCCAAGGCGCTTAATGGTAACAATTTTGGCATCAAGGCCCAGCACATCTTTACAAATAGAAAGAAAAGTTTCTTCATCTTTAGAATCTTCAGGTAGCTTGTGCACAATCAAATTACATTTCCTGCGATTACGATCGTCGAGCTCATTCATTGCTTCTATGGCAGAGTGAGGAGTGGTTGGAGACTGTATAACTTCAGATGATAGTGAGCTCAGTTTGGATTGAATATTCTGGTGCATATCATTCATTTTGCTTGCTAAGGATGAAACATCATTTTGCAGTTGGTCATGTTTTTTCTTGATTGAATCACAAAGAGTTTGGACTTGAAGCATTGATGTGCTGGCTTTCTCTTTATCTTGAGTGGTCTTATCACAGGAATCAGTGATTAAGTTGATTTTGGCTAAAAGATTAGTTTCTAGTGATTGAATTTTAGACTCAATGGAGCTGTGCAATTCTTTTGAGTCATCGTACAATCTGAAGGCAGAGGGTACGTTTTGCATACAAGTGGAGCATAGGAACACAATATTACCTGTAAGCTCACCTAATACAGTACATTGCTCGACACTTATCTTACAGCAGGTCCTATGTTGAACCATCTCACACCACGTACACTCCATAGCATCATCGCTGGTGCTTTCATCACAAATGGTACATTTACTGTAGTCTACTTTGGATGGCGACGTCGACTGACTTCTAGGACGCTTTGGTCGAAACATATTCCACCACCTCAATCCAAATAATGCTCCCCTGGCGAGCGATAAAGTACACGAGAACAAACAAAACTATAACGAACGAACAACTAGCCTTAAGTGGTACCGTTTCAGACCACGGTACCAAGGTTCTCAAGCGTTCTGGGGCCGGTTGTGTTTTCAAAACAACTGCTGTGATACCAGACGAGACGAAAGTGGCCCCAGCTGTTTTGCTGTATAGTAACTTCTCTACTTGCGTCTCTAACTTCACAGGAGAAAGTAACAATCTTTGAAAGCCAAGTAAAAGTAACAAAATACGCGGGAGGTGACTCAAGAACAACCACCTCCGTCACCATTTTTTTTTTTTTTTTTTTTTTTTTTTTTTACCTCTAAGTTACAGTTAGTGATAATCGTCAGTAGGATTCAGTGCGGATGGTGCTGGCAGCAAAAGATTTCGTTTCAGTGGACCGGCTTGTCAAGCGTATTTTTTGATAAGGAAAACACCATAGCCTAACTTTTTTACTGCTGATGAAAGAAAACGGGAAAACGTACTCTTCTATATAACAATAATAGCAGATGCAAATGGAGCTGGAAATGGAGAAAAGGTCAAGTCATTGTAAAGTGTCACGTGCACAATTTGTACTGATTAACCAAGTTGTGGTTTACACCAGATACATGCAAAATGTACATTGGCTGCTATAAGTCTGGGACGAAGCTTTCCTGGCGTGCTGATATTTGTGATTATCTATGGACTCATTATAGTTCATAAATTAGCGCCCCCGGCCTTCATTTGGGGCCATGTGGCGTTTACTTGAAAAGCATTGCATATCGCTGTGGTGGTTGGTCTGTAAGCTGTACTGCCAGTTAATTGTAGTAAATGATGAACTATTTACGTTGTTGGTTCTTGTAGGTTCAGCAGTTTGATGTCACTTGATACTCAGCTACGACGATCGTCAGTGGTAGTCTGGCGCCGCCCGCCCCTTCGCATAAAGTAAGGGTCTGGTGACATACAGATACTAAATCATTTCTAGCGCCCAGATTCGGCGCTAGCCAATTAGTGCATGCCAATGACGTTCACTCAGAAATCGCCTTGGCAACACAATGCTTTTGTTCGAATTGAAGTGCAATCATCTGACGTAACAAGCATTACGTGCGCTGTCTAATTGAATTCCTTTTGAAATGATAAGGTATTTGTATTTCACCAGACCCTTACTTTTTGCGAAGGGGCGGGCGGCGCCAGACTACGTCAGTGGATGCATACCCTACAAGTAATAGAATAGCATAGCTACAGCTAGTAAAATGTTCTCATGCAAATAAGCAACATTTGTTTACACTATAGCATAGGTAGCTGTAGGCCTTGTGTGCATACACTTTTCATATTTTTCTTTGATGACGTCTCACATGAAAGTGAGCGTGTTTCTTGTGTGTGTAGTTAAGTTGATGTTATGCCTAACCATCAAATATTGGCTGGCTACGCCCCTGCCCTGAATACCTGTTTAAAAGATCGATATACTCTAATAGAGCAGTCAGATCTAAATACTCTAATAGAGCAGTCAGTATTCTTCAGAGTAGTGTAGCAAGCTTATAGATAAGGAGATATGGTTGGTGATGGGTAGTTATTGTCATTGCCAGCAGGTTGTGACCTTTTTTTTTTTTGGTCTTCACCTTACAACTTGGGTCAAGGGCCCCACTTTAACTCTTTGCCCTGGGCCCCTTAATTTCTCTGGGCGGCCCTGCTGGGACGCTTATGGTCACACCTTATTGCCAGAGATACCATTCAAGACTTGTAAGCATTATATTTTATATATTGCTGTTCACTGCTCATATGCAAGTGTCCCTCAGCATAACAGTTAATATGGTGACAAATGTCTTAATAACTACCTTCTGTTCAGAGACATGAGAACTACCAGAAATCTCATTGAAGAACTTCACAGATGTAGTGCTATAAAAGATTATGAATTCATTAATGCAACATTGAAACTTGGACAAAGGATGGTAAGACTGTTTGTAGATATAAGCACATGTACAGCTACAGCAATTAATATTTATTACAGAGAGATAGTGGATCACAGTGCTGCAGGAAACACCAAAAAGGAAGTACCACTGTTGGAATTCTTTACATGGTACATCAATTGTGTACATAACTTTACACAATATACAGCAGCATTTTGTGATCTCAGAAACTTCTAATGTTAAATGACTTGGAAGAACTACAGAAGAAATATTATAATTGCAGTGCAGGCTTCCCAGGATACCTTGTATCAATTATGGACATACCAGTGAATGTATTATATGTGAAGAAGATGGCTTCATTTGTATGTGTGTTACTTTGTAGAAACAATTGATTACCATCTGTCAGAAACCTTGTGGTGGATGGGAGTATACTTAACATGTGCTGAAGAACTGACATGTTAAGTCACACAATATGTACAATACAACTATTTGCAAGTGTAATACACTTTCACATTACAGTATGAATTGAACTGGTTAATATGTAATTCAGTATATATCACTGCTTGAAGTATCTTAGTTTACTACAGTGGTATATCCCCAGTACATGGAACAGTTAATTGTTTGTTATTTTAGTAGTTTTTCAGTAAACCCGCATTCACTGATGTTTTACTGAGAGTTTAAAACTTAGTAAAATAATTATTTTCCATATACTTAAGTCTACTGACACTTTACTATCAGTATATCTACAACAAGGCATCTTAACAAATTAGTAAACTAAGAACCTTCAAGCAGTGTATGGAAGAGCATAGGAGACTAAAACTAAAACATGTCTGCTAAGTGCATTCCAAAATGCATAACTATATTATGTACTGTTGATAATATGCTAGCCATTTAGAGTAGGCTACACCAGACCTTTAGTAGTTGCCAATTAGTATTTAGTGTAATGTATAGTGTCTTTAGCAGATTACTCACAGACCAGTTCTATCCCATTAGTGACCTTTGAGGTATCGTAATATTCACAGAGTCAGAATCTCGACATTACAATTCTCATTGAATGCAGAAAATATCTCAGACTCAGTAGTGATGTACTTGATCTTTCAGTAACGTGTGGTCAACACATACACTTAAGGAGTACCTACATTGACTTCTCACTAATCAACATCAAAGGGTTTACTATGAGATAATGGCTTGTAATTATTTGTCACGTTAAAGTAGTGTGGAATGGGAATGGTGATATATCTCATGTGAATTGCAATCAAAGTATCTTGTAGATTTAGTATAGTGTCTTCTCATATTTGGCATAACTGATTAACATTGATTTCAATGATTGCTGAATTAGTGTGTTTCTTAACATGTGTGTTCTATTAGAATTAATTTTACAGTTCACAATAAATTGATTCATTCATTGATTTATAGTATTTACCCTCTGGCAATTGGCAACTACCGCTCTTCCTTGCTAGAGCAGCACATAACTAGCTAACAAGTACAAAACCTATACACATGAGGTGGATACAAAAAAAATTATAGAAACATGTCTTCAGATGGAAGCCATATACACAGATCCAGTATTGTGTTACAATTCGAACTTCTCAAACTCAAAAGCAAGAAGTATGGATGGCTATAATTAACACAAATAATAGAGGCTGTTGAATGTTTACTTATTTGTCCCATACACATAAATATGGGATGTAATATGTATTTCACAAGAGACCTGCATCTACATAATGATTACAGACAGATACAGTTCATTCATTGCATGCACACTGTTGTCAAAGAAACTTCCTATATCCCTTTTTTCACGTTATCAATCAAATATTCTGCATGTATCAGGGGTGGATCTAGGGGGTGGGCTTTGGGGGCTGAAGCCCCCCCCCTTCACTTTTAGGCTATATACTTGATCAATATTATTATATTATATTGTTTAATTAGTAGAGCCCGCCTGGGGCATAAGTGCTAATGTACATTAAATTAAAAGTGATTGTATAATAATTGTTTGAAGCTGTCAATAGTTTGTTGGTTGATGATGTCTTGTGGTAGTCTATTCCATTCTGGTATTGTTCTTGGAAAAAATGAGTACTTATAATTGTTTATTGATGTATGATAGTGTAGGAATTTTTGTTCATGATTAGATCTTGTAATGGTGACAGGTGATAATGTTGGTAAGTAGCTGTTAGGTATTTCAGTTAGGTTGTGGATAATCTTGTATAATAGAGTTAATCTTGCACATTTTCTCCTTAATTGGAGTGGTGGCCATTCTAATGATGTTAGCATATCAGTTATACTATCTTGCACATTCCTTCTCCATGGTCGATTCAGGACAAATCTAGCTGCTCTATGTTGTATCATTTCTATTTTATTTATGTCCTTTAGGTGGTATGGGTCCCAAATTGCGGCAGCATATTCCAGCACAGGTAAGATAAATTGTTTATAGCTTAGTTCTTTAAGTGCACGTGAACAGTTTCGTAAGTTACGTTGTAAAAAAACCGATTAGTCTGGTTGCCTTGTTGCATACATGGTTAACTTGTGGTCCCCAAGAAAGATGGTGATCTATTATTATTCCAAGGTAAGAATGCTGTTCAACAACTTTGAGGGGTTTGTTTGACATGTGATAAAGAAATGTTGTTTTATGGTGGTGTTTGGATAACTGAAGAATGCAACACTTGTCAACATTAAATTTCATTTGCCATGTTTTAGCCCAAGTATTTAGTGTATTTAAGTCTTGTTGTAATAGCTGATGATCGTTAGGAGAATTTATTGGTCGATAGATAAGACAGTCATCAGCAAATAAACGAACAGTGCTCTGAATATTTGATATTAGATCATTAATATATAGTAGAAATAGTGTTGGTCCTAAAACTGTACCCTGAGGTACTCCAGAAGTGACTTCACATGGGGATGAGTATGTGCCCTCAATGACTACTTGCTGTGATCTGTTGTTTACTGAGAAAAGATGTATATAATCCAATGAAGTGTTTTCCCTCGTATTCCATAATAGTCTAATTTCTTCACAAGCCTGGCATGTGGAACGTTATCAAATGCCTTTGAGAAGTCCAGAATTCCAATGTCGACTTGTAACCTGTTATTTAATGCACGAGCAAAATCATCAATTGTTAGCAGGAGTTGTGATTCGCAAGAGCGTCTAGCTCTAAATCCGTACTGGTTGTTACACAATATACTATTTGTTTCCAGGTGTTTCATAGTCTGACTGACTAAAATATGTTCCAACGTTTTGCAGACAATTGATGTTAAGGACACCGGACGATAGTTAGATGGATCATATCTTTTGCCTTTTTTTAAATAATGGAGTTACAAATGCAGACTTCCACTCCTGTGGTATATCGCCAGTAGTCAAAGATTGTTGAAATAGGTGTGTAAGCATCGGTGTTAACTGATATGCAAGTTCCTTAAGTATTCAAGCTGGAATGTTGTCTGGTCCCCCTGCTTTGTGTGGATCTGTCTGAGATAAGAGAGCAAAGACACCAGGTTCTGTGATGGTTATCTCTTCTATGGGTGGATGGACTGATTCAGGTAATGTAGGTAAGGAAGTTTGATCTTCTACTGTAAACACTGATTGAAAAGTACTATTGAGAATTTCAGCTTTACTGCTTGGTGTAGTAACTATTCCATCAGGGGTTTGTAGTACACTAATTCCAGTGTGGTCATGGTAATATGTTGAGGAATATAATGAAATTTTGTCTTAGCATAATTATATGATCACTAATAATACAAATACTCATAAACTCACCTTATAAACATCTTTCCAAGGCATTATTAGTGGATTTATGCTAAAGGTTATGTAACAAGGACCCGGATCAGCATTGGAGGTGTACAAGATCGAGATACTCTAATAGAACAGTCACCTGACTACTCTAATAGAACATTCAGTGTAAGCATAAAAGTTGGTTCTGTTATGGAATTTTTCCAAATCTGCCTGCGCCTATAGTACATTGGTCTGTTTAAAAGGCTTGTTCATCTACTTGTGTAGTTATTACCAGTACTGGTATACTTAATTCAGGACCTTCAGGTACACAATTTCCATTGAAAATGTTCTCAGATTCAATCTTGTATCATTCAAATTTCAAAATTTTCCATTTTCAACATTATTATTCTAACATGCATCTATTGCTGTGCAGTTGTGAGAGGGTGCATCATGTACTTGGTTGTCTGAACCTACCCAAGCCTTTCCATTAGCAAATGCTGCAGAGAGCCATATATATCTAAAGGCAGTATAAAAAATATCTACAGGCATAAATATGCATTTTATGTGGAAATGTCTCCAAATTGCAGTATTTTAGCAATTATTTTTCAAAAATTTCCTGAGGGGGCATGCCCCCCAGTTCCAGCATGTAAAGGTGTGCAAAGCACACCACCACCCAAGGGACTAGTACCTTGAGTTAGCCCCCCCTCCCCCCCTTTTATAAATCCTAGATCCGCCCCTGTGTATGCACAGTTAATGATCTTGCATATTGCCAAAACCTAAAGAAATCTATGCCTAAGTATCGTATCATTTCAATAGGTGAAAAAGTGGCAGTTTACTACCCACAGTGACCCACTGAATAGAAACAGGACAAAAGACTCGATATTACTCAATCAACTCATACCTACCACTAACCAGAGAAATAAGACGTCAACCTCCGATCCCATCCCTTATTTAATAGTACATATGGTTAAACTGATTGTATAGGCAAAAATAAAAGTACATGGTGCAAAGACACTGATGTCATTAGTGAATTGCACTAACACATTGTGTAAGTTTAGTGTAATACTTTATACCCTTTGTTGAACACATTCTGACAGTTAGTACAAGCTAACGCATGAAGTGTCATTGGCAGGTATACAACCACATTTAGTTCAGTTTTAGGCTACTAGTTGTTGTTCCCCGTAACACACTGCCAGGTCAGTTTAATGGAGGCCCAAATCAACTTCACAGTGAGTGGTCAGTTATCTAATGGATCTACTGATGACATTTTCTCCAATGTGCCACTATTTGTTACCTACCTGAGGGTCCTACTGTTGATGATAGTGATCCCTGCTATTGTAATACCGGCTTTACTGATCATTCATGTCATATGGAAGAATGAGAGGTTGCACACAAAGTATTATTTCTTAGTGGTCAACTTACTGATTAATGATATAGCCAGTACACCTCGGTACCTGTATGAAATACTTTTGATGATCTTGTACCTGTTTGGCGTGACCGTGGATCACAGTGATATCTTCTATACCATCATGGTCATACCAAGGATGAACTTACGTTTTTCATTTTTCCTCCTGGCTATTGATCGTGTCATCGGTGTTGCATTCCCATATCATCACAGGAAGATAATGACCACCAGAGTAGTCTACACTCTTATAGCTTTTGCATGGCTGATGGCAGCTGTCACAATGTTCATTATCAGGGTGACATCAACTATACTGTTTGCACGTCCTTTTGGGAACTATTTACCACTACCTAGCCCTGTGAGTTCCATTTTACTTGTCCTGTCCATGGTGATTCCCATAGTGCTGACAGTAGTGAGCAATGCCTATCTATTCTACATTACTGTTCAGTCAAACAAACGGCTACAGCAAAACAGGAGATTAAATGGTGGAGAAGGAAGTGAGATTAACAAAATACAGAGGTTTCTAAAGGCTCTCCAAATGCAAGCCAAGCCTACTGCATCTGCTTTGATATTGGGTGGTGTTGATTGTGGAATAATCGTGCTGCTGGTTATCTTGTTTGCTGTATTCCAGTCATCCGCCATTTCAAGTGCATACACTTTCCAGATTACTTATCTACTGGAATGGGGTCAAATGTTATCACACTTCTTTGTTTATGGAATTTACATGAAAGAAATTCGAAATTGTATACAGAAATATAAATTCTATCAAAGGCTGCAAAGAATGTTCCATTTGCGACCCAACCAGGTTGTTCCTCAATGAATAGTGATGGCAACTGACTTCCATTGTTGTAATGCATATCATAATAATTGTGTTATCTTGCTATGTAGTTGAGTTGTTGTAGACAGAATCTACATAACTAAATGTGTGCACATTATGTCCTGTATACTAATTATTATCCTGTACATGTACATTTTTTCATAATAGTTCATTGTGTATACTGTTTCATAAGGAATATCATATAATTAGTTGTCAATATATATAGCTACCCTCCAAGGTACACATTATGATTGTATACTTACTGGGTACAAATTGCCAACAATTATAGGGCCTCATAAATCTATTGCACAATAGTGAGATAGCAGTGCAGGTCAAGAAAGTGTTTCATTGAATGTTTTATTAGAGTACTTGACTGTTCTATTAGATATTTTATCAGTTTTGATCCTAATTGTGGTCACCTCTCTTTGCATCTCCCCAAATTTGCCATTGCAGGCATACACCTAGAACATGTACCTACATACATATCAAAATGAGCTGTGAAGACACAAATTATGTTAGCTAGCATGCATGTACATTTAAACAGTATAGTGCCTCTGGATAGGTATGACTGGAGTAAGCATCCAGCTTCTATATGCAGTGTTGCATTTGAAGTTGAAAATCATGCTAGCTACAGCTAGTACGTATTTAGGATTTCCATCAACAACAATAAGCATAAAAAGAGGGATCATTTTGCTATGCATCACTATTGACAATTGTGACTGGATTTCCAAAAAGGTACCTTTTCCACACATTTTACGTACCAGCAAATAAAATGATGTAACACTTGACTCCTTATACTGATTAACTTGCTCTTAGTATCAAAATGCAGCCAGATACCTTAGCTCATGGAATATTTCAGACAATTATATGCAATGATTAAAAAGTTATGAAGCTTTAAAGTTGAAAACATGGGTCACATTTTATGTGTGAAAAGGTACCTTTTTGCAAATCCGGTTACAATTGTTATCATATATTGTTCGGTGTATAGCTACGGTAGCTGTTTATCATATCCAACAGTGTGTCCATCACATGCTAACTTCAATATAATTGTATTATGTCAACATGCACATGAACAACAAAATATCTAACTCAAACTTAAAAAAAACTATGCGGCTAATTACAGTCTCTGTATGCACTACTATTTGATGTATGGGACAGAAGTTTTTCAATGTTGTGCATTGCTCATGCATTATAGGATGACTTTTGCTCTGCTGCATACTTTTGTTATCTGCCTTCATGGTTCCCGTACAAAATGGAGATCTTTTGATAGTACAGCCACCAAGAACCATCACTGACTGTTATATAGTTTAATCTGTGTTTAGTTTGGTAAATTTTTGTACGATTGTTGTGTGTTTTGTATGGGTTTTGTGCTCAGCATTATATCATGTTTGAGCGGTTGTTTCTCCCTAGAAATGTTCTGTGTGTTTTATTGTGCTTGTGTGTGCAGTGTTAAACATCTTGTGGTGACATTTATCGTGTAGGTTTTTAGGCTATAGGTTCTCCCTTATAGAACATCTTTAGTGTGGAGAATGAGTGCATGTCAGGTATAATAAAAACAATAGAAGAACAAAAGTGGCATAGTAATCATCGTAGTACAGTACTACATATTTCAGTTTTTAAAGTAATTTTTTTGGTTTTTTCGACTTCAAATTTCACTATAGTAAATTATAAATTTCTTTGAAATAAACTTCTAAAGCTTCTTTTGAGGTTGGGTTTTGTCTAAGCTGCATAGTGCATGCTTTGCTCTCTAAGGTGGTGTTTTGAGCTTGGCAAAAACATGGGTAATCTCTATCATGAACCGTAACTTAGTTTGCTGAAACATTTCAGACATAAATAAAGATGTAGCTGCCAAAGTGCTGATATGTGACAAGTATCCATCGTGCAAAAATATATGTCAAAGTGATATAAATACAAGAGGTCTATTTATTCCCTCATGATAGCTGCAGACTATAGCAGTAAAAGCTAGTTTTGCATCACATCTGATAATGTCAGGTCTAGAAATATCTTTTCTTCTATAAAAACATTCTATGCATAATTTTCAAAAATGAAATCTGTAACTGTACATAGATATTTATACGAATGTTATATTAGAGTAATACTGAGTACGTTTTTCAATCTTTCAAAGAAATTTTCAAGAAGCCTCACATCCCCTCTATAGATGCTAGACTCTGATGAATGAATGTAAGTTAGCTATATGTATGTTACTATAAATTGTTGTGTTGCATTGCATGTTGACTTTTGTGCTGCCAAACTAAAGTTGGTGTTGGCTGCTGTAAACTTTGATATCTAAACTACAAAAAGGGGTTTCCTAAAAACCCCTTCCCTACACCTCTATGCCTAGTCTCTGGATAGTAGTAGTTTTACCTATATCACTCTCAAATATTTACACAATTAGGGTATACCTAACCTATTATACAGAGTCTTTAACAAACCAATTATTCCAGTACACTGGTCACAAGAATGCCGAAGATGCTAGACCCACACCTAAATATCTAAAATTAGTAAATGCATGTATATAAAAACAGGATCTTCATGACTTTGAAGAGCATAAGACTACTAGTAATGTCAAATAGGTACCTAACATGTTTAAGAAGTAATAAGGCCACTTCTCTGTTTAAACAATAATATGTTAACCACATAATTATAATAATTATACATAGGTGGTAGATAGCTAGATCACAGGAGAAAATTGATATGTGAGAAGTTGATCTGCTACATGGAAGTTATCCACCAAAAGTGGCTCCAGAAATTTTGGTGACAGGTTTCCAAATTTTCTATTACATACACACTTAAATCTAAGAAGTCTGGAGGCATCTTAAATATTATTTCATTACCACACAACTGAAGTCACTACAAAGGCCTTATGTCATGCTGGAGGTTTGGGCATTGCCAATGGAAAATTTTCAACTACAATTTTAGACTTTTTTTACTGTGTTGGGATAGGTATAAAAGGTGGTTGACTGCTCTATTAGAGCATCTCAATCATGAACTTTGATACCTTTGCAAATCAATGCAACATGTAAATTTTGATTGCCTGATATACTTGAACAGTTTATAGAAACCTCAGAAACTCCTGGATCTTCCCCAGTCCATTAACCACATACGGTGTTTCTAAAACTATACACTATTCCATACAATAATGACATTGACAAATAACCTGTTTGGAGAAGTCCTGCATGCTAATGCCCTGTAACCTATCCCACAATTGCCATCACCAACATACCACAGATGTGTTTAATTATATACATACTTAGATACATATGTGTTACTAGTCTCTACTTCCCACCATGCAGTGAAAGTGAAATGCATTTGTAGCCCAGCCATTATACTACCTTGCATGCAGTGTTAAAAATTATCTATGTTTGGATTGTAAATTTGCTCTAATAGTCTGACAACTATCTTAAAGCAAAAGTATCATTGCCTGCATATGTAGAAAATTGGTTACTTTGTTACTATGCTATACTTATGTCAAATAGCCATTTGACTGCTCTATTACTGTTACTGGCTGTTCTATCAGAGTTACTGACTGTACTAATTAGAACATTCTTTTCTGTGACATGTAAAAGGCTTAGGATTAGTAGTTTGGCATAATTATTTTTCCTATAGTATATAGCCATGTAGCATTATACCGAATGCTTTCACAATATGCAATAGTGACTACATTTAATAAATACCTAATCTAATTAGATGCAATTGTGGAGTATCAGACTTTAATACCTCAATTAATATTCGGAATAATAAATCTTTTATTAGAAATTTACAAATAGACCACTGCATTAAAATTTTTGGCCCACTGTATATACATGCATGCACTAATGCTGAGTTAACACTAAAGAATGAGATCTTTCCTATGTTATACACAATGTTCCACTGACCTCCAGATCACACATTTTTATTGGGGATTACCCTTATAGGACTAAATAGGGTATATCGGTGATTTACCATGCAATGCTTTCCATTTGATAGCTTGACACGCAACCATTTCTGTCCACATTGAGCAATCCTTTGTGTTAATATGATTAAGCACTCAATTTTTGATTGATATATATCATACCACACATATACAAGCTGATAGTTTTGGAGGCTGTACTCTATACAAACTGTGATTATTGTGCATGCATGGGGTATACAACAGATTATTATGTGTGTTGAAAATCATAGCGGATAATCACATATTTCAAAGAATTAATAGTATCCTTGCATGGATATGTAGGTATATCCATAGCAGCTAGGTTGCATATTTTTATGTATCCTTGTAAGTGTAGAACATCCACCCATGCAAACAATACATTCAATCGCAATCACTATTTCAGGATTTTATCTTTGAGAGGTAAACATCTGATGTTTCCTCCCTCTTTGAAATCCTACCTGTTATGCACTATCACATAATAAAAGTTATGTGCATTACTTGTAATGACCATAAATTTCCCCATAATTATAAGTGTCACATAATTTACCACTGACAATGTTCATGCAGTTATGAAAGTTTTGTGCAGTAAATAATTCCATTATAGCAGTGTAGTAAAGCAGATTGATAACAAAATTATGCATATCTAAGAGTGCATATGCCACACTATTTCTGACTAGTATATTACATGCACAGCAGGTGTATGTTACACTATACTACATCTCAGTTACAGGTGTGTCCTTATAACATCTGCCAATTGTTGGTCTTCGAATTCTCTTCTCATTTGTATCTCAACAAATTCCCATGTGAGGTCATCATCATGATGGTACATACGATGCATCACATCCATACACCTGATACGATTATCTTCACTGTTCGCTTTTATCTTCTTCCTTATGTCATCACTGATGTTGAACACCTTGATGATCACTTCCCATGCATCATTTCTTACACTAACCATCTCTTTTATAATTGGGTCATCATTTATCTTCTTTGCTATTGTACAATGTGCTGGATTGTGACATTTACCAAACTCAGATAATAAATGATTATGAGAACCATGTGGTACACAATGCATAAAATGATCAGTGTACCGAATAACAGGAGGGTAGAATAGCACATGCAACTCTGTGTCACCACAAAGAATCTGATAGCCATTCATCATAAGTACAACGTGTTCGCGCACAGAAATCTTATAATGATCTGCTACCATTGAGTAGAGTTTGTTGACTGTAGTGTTGTACTCCACACTTAGAAAATAGTCATTTGGGTTATGATGTGAAGTGTTCGTATCATTGGGTATTTGTACTGAATAAACGTGTTTCTCTCCATCGTCTTCAGTGTGAAGTAAACTAACACAAAGCTTTAGCAACTGCTGAAACAAAGACACATAATGTTCTAATGTCATTCCATTAGATAATTCTGTATATTTGTCATTAATCCCGAATAATGTGTCATAGTTTAGTGCTGGATCTTGCTCATGTGACTGTTCATTACCTTTTGTTATATCATGTGGTGGCAGAAGTATTCCCACCTTAGCCAGGGCTGTTAAATGTGGCTCTAAGGACTGTGGATATCTCAAACACTGGAATTTTTCTGAGTCTACCTTAATACCCAGCTTCACATACATCTGATTTTTCACTGTTTTAATGGTATCAAAGTTGTTTACCTTCAAAATGTCACTTGCAATCATGTTGTTTGGGAAGGGCCTGTCTGACCTGACCTCATGATCACAGCATACACGTACATAGAATTCCCCACTAGTTGCTGTGATCTCTAGGATCATATCAAGTACACTGAGATTCCATCTGATATATGCACTTAGCCAGTGAGGGTCAGCCAGGACAATATTGGGCTTCCCTGCTATCTTCAGTGTCAGCTGTTCACTTGGGATAAGTAGTTTGCCAGCAATGGCGTCCTTTACATCACCTATTGTATCCGACGTTTTCATTTTAAAAGTAATCGTGTTCCCGTTCGGCATTGTTATGAATAAAGCAACCGCTCCGCGCGAGGCTCCGTCCCTACCACTGATATGCCGTTGCAAAACTTCTCTAGAATGATGCAAGGCTGAGTGTGAGACTGCTTCTTCACGTTGTGCTGTACTACCGTCCATGTCTGCGGACTACGACTGATGGTTGTGAATCTCGTATAATTTATTATAGAGCTTATCCAGGGGGCGTGGGTGGGGACTATTCTACGGAACGGAACGGAACGGAACGGAACGGAATGATGGACTAAACTGCGGAACGGAATGCTTTCTCAGATTGAAGCTTGCAGCTTACCATTGTTGTACAAGTTATCAGTGGCACTTCCAGCAGGTAATCAAACGTACTCCAAGAAAGATAAAACGAATTTAAGGATCGATTGTGGTTTCTTGTTGGTTGTCATTAGTAACGAAGTACTAATTGTGGGAATAGCTGACTCAGTGATTTCATCTTCGGATATATCAAGTAGGGAACTTAATGCATGACTTGTTTTTACTAGTATGTGAGTTATTTTTACTTACTTGACTTTAGAATGTACAGTCTGAGGCCCAGCCTTTCTAATCGGCATAAATCAGTATGTGTATAGCTACACTACAAAGGAAACAAGTATGGTGACAAGCTGAATCAACTCAGTCTAAGTAGAATCTAAAGGAATTTTGTGCAGTGTGTGAGGAGCAAACATTCAGATACCTCAAGGAGGCTATATTGTGTGAACATCAATGATTCATTAACAGAGTAGTGGACTATTGTCAGATATCTCAGCCTGAGTACTGAGTTGAATTCTGGATGGGGTCTATTTTACAGAATGGAATGCTTTCTGAATCAACTTGCAGCTTGGCTAGCTGCTATCATTGCTGAAATTGCATTTTATCAGTGGAACCTCCAGGAAAATGGAATAGGATAATTATAAAACATTAATTGATTGTTTAGGTAATCATGACTTTATTCAGTCTAATAAACAGAATATATGGTTGATTGAGTGAGGTATCACTTTCAGAATGTTCAGACGACCAGTGATGAGATGCATGGATTCATCGAATTTTTGTTGTGGTTGGAGACATTAAATATCCAAAAGCAAACTGACTGTATAATATTAATTCACTTTCTTTATATTTTCTAAATTTTGAGCCTGTATACAAATAATTGAATTTTCCTTGTCAATAGAAATCCTAGAATAAGATGGGAGAGAAACTTATCTTTGTTTACCTATACTGTACAACCAAGAGTTCGTAATACTGATTTGTATGGGGGAGAGTGTCTAACTCTCAGTATGGCCTGTACAAACACCCTGTGTAAAGTTCACCTTTCATCAAATCAACACCTTTACTGGGGGATAGAAAACTGTTGATTAGAGTTGCTGAAGAAGGTAAAGCCTTTGTTCTGAAATAAGGCCGAGGTGTTACTTTAAGCAGGGTGTTTGGTGAATGCATTCAAGTTAGACACTCTCCACCTTATTATGAGCTCTTGGTACAACTTCAAAGGAAATGAAGAAAGCATACAGATGAATCAATAAAATCATTACAGTAAGGTGAATTACAGACTAGTGAGATCTTGGTTAATTAATGACAGTGGTTGGAGATTAAGTGTGGTAGCTTCTTGCTCTTGAATATGTTGCAAAGTGGAAGTACAAATCAAAATGGGATATCAATTTCATTATGAAAAATTTGTATACATAAATAATCTAGCATTACTATTTCATTTGTCCTCCACTTAAACATGCTACAACAGTACTAGTGTCAGTACATCGGCAGTGAGTCTACCTTGAAATCTCAACTCTAGGGTAGATCCAACACAGGACAGCCCGCACTGTAACAAATACATGTGATCCCATTGTAATTTCATGGACCAGCTGGACTGGGAATCACTTGAAAATAGACGAACAAATTTAACCTGTTTTGTTTGAAGTGAAGCATGTGAAATGTTACACTTAAGAAATCCTAGGATTCTTAGGTGGTATGTAATTAATGTAAGTGTTCCATTTCAGGTCTGACTAGATACATTGAAATTACACACACATCCTGGTCCAAATCACGTTTGCCTGGTGGCTACGGGCATGGTTTCACATGCAGCTTATAATAGAGATTTGGCTGATCTTGGAGTTTTGACATTTAGCCTGATTCAAGGCTAGCAGTCAGACACATCCTTGAATTGTGCAACAGATAAAATCAGCTCACTATTGAATACGGCATTAGTCCACTGCACCAGCTGTTAATATATAAATAACTCCATGCATACACTTCAGTGATGTTTGCAGAATATACCCTCCTTGCGGTCTGCCAAAATATTTGCTCCTCACACACTGCACAAAATTCTTCAAGTTTTAATTCAGCTGGCTCTTTCCTGTTACCAGTATCTTCCTGCTTTCTTTATTTATACACTGACTTATGACTTGAAAGACCGACCCAGACTGTTTTCTAAAGTCTAACAGCTCACATAAAGTTCCCTTCCGTATGGATGAACATCACTGATACAGCTCATCCCACAATAATACTTCGTTACTAATGACAACCAACAAAAACCCACAATCGATCCGTTAATTCTTTTTATCTTATGTTTAACCACCCACTGGAGATGCCACTGCTAACTTATAAGGGAAGTTTCAGCAATGGTAAGTTGCAAGCTTCAGTTTGAGAAAGCGTTCCGTTCCGTGGTTTAGTCCATCATTCCGTTCCGTTCCGTTCCGTAGAATAGTCCCCACCGGGGGCGTGGTAATTACGACTACGCGCCGGGGTGCAAAATAATTCTATTGCCAGCCGCCATTTTGAGTGGAGAAAGCGTAAAACGAGTGTAACGTTCTCAAAGTACTATTCCGAGCTGGAAAGTGACACGAGGGAGAGATATGATGAAAAGCTAAGACTGTTAAAAGCTTCAGAAGACCCCTACTGTCTGTTTGAGCATAGAAGTTGGTTATCAGAAAGATAGCGGTGTCTTGTGTGTGTTGAATGGTTCGAGTAGCCTGAGGAAAAAGCCTGACATTACTTGCGTTACGATATAATTTGCAATTATTGGATTCTGAACCCCTAGCTATTGTACTAAAGGCTTATAAAAGCCTGGATGGCTACAATTCTTTTGACGGTTGGGTGAATGACCAAGGCAGCACGCAGGAGCTACTAGATACAGTATTCATTTGTTTGCCTCGATTGAGAGGCACTCCCAGAGTTTGTACAATTGGCATTGTGGCAGGAATTGAGGCCTGCACACACATTGCAGCACTTTTTACTGCAGAAGCAAATACACAAGCTATCCAAAGGCTCACCTGTAATCATATCATCAATAGCAGAGTTTACCGGTGTCTATATATGTGCCAATGTATGAAAAAAGGATTATACCTAAGCCACTTCAGAACTGCTGCAATGAAAATGACATATCCTGATCTAAAGATGTGAAAAAGTATTTTCATCTGTTTAATTTTCATTCAGTCAGGCTCAATTAGAAGAGAATACATGGAAACAATGAAGTTGTAGAATGTGGTTTCAGCAGCAGATTGGACATATTACAGCCTCTCGATTTTACATGCTGAATTTTCTCAGCCATCATTGTGTGGGCTGGAGAATGACGCTCCATTTGCTTGTTTCAAAAGGTACAAGAGGCAGTTGAAGCAACTGAGTAAGGTAGTGATGGAGAAAGTTATCACTTATCTACATGGCAAGAGTAATAGAACTTGTTGGCAGAAGTACACAATGGATGCAGCTTGGCAGTACTTTTTTACTAAATTTGATGTAGCTATTAAATGTTCGACAAACTCCTCACTTAAGATAAAAAATCAAAATTAATTTTATGTTGATAGGTGGCCTTTCTGTACCTATACGGATGACTGGGTCACTGAGGGGTGAATCAATCTTGGAGGAGCACACAACGAACTATGGCGAAAGGTACAAAATTCATCCCCCCTGGCCCAATCCAGTAGTTTCGTTTGTAATAAAATACACACAATATTCAGTACACACTAGGTTACATATGAAAAGTATGTTCCAGTCTTATATATATCTTTGGATAATCCTTCAATGATTTTAAACTGCTTCATATATCTCAAGCTTATTGTCTTTTTGAGAGGGAAAACTTAAGTGTAGTTGGTCAGTAAACTTGGCATTTGGCACTCTTACAATTTCTCCTCATGAAGAGATATTGATTCTGGTCCCCTCACATCAGAAGAGATATTGATAAGCTTGAAAGAGTACAGAGGCAATCTACCAGATTCATTAAGGCTGACTTCTCACGTTTCAGCAGCATATCCAACATGCTCATTGACCTTAACATTCCCAGTTTAGAACACCACAGACAAGTATCTAGTATCACCCTCCTCTACAAAATTGTTCATAATCTCATTGATATATCTCCTGTTGATTTAATCCCTGTCACTTCCAACACCAGAGGACATGACCAAAGATTTCATCACATCTATGCAAGGACCAATCAGTACAGTAATTCATTCTTCTCTAGATCAATAAGACTGTGGAATTCACTCCCACCTGACCTAATCCAACAACAATCATTACAAATTTTTAAGCACCAACTGAAATTTTTATTACTTTCCCCTACCAATCAGTAATCCCATAATCAATCACATTGTAAAACATTTTGTATGCATATTTCATATGTGTGTTAATCCTCAAACTGAGGCTGCACATTTCTTGGAAAATAAAAAATAAATAAATGAAAATGCTGACCTGTTGAAACAACACAAATGTTATTCAATTAACTGTTAATCAGTGGTATGGATTGATAATGTATAGCTATGTACTAACATTCAGTTTCAACCAGCTGTGTTAAATATGTAACTACATGTGTTCAACCTTACATACATATAGTGAATCCAACTTTCTGCATTGCAACTAGACTGTGGCAAACTTGAATGTATCCTATATATATACATTCACTTAAAGACTGCTCTATTAGAGTGGAGATGTGAAGTATCTTTCCCTGAATCTATTCTTTAGCCATATAGCATGTAGTTAATTATTCCACTTAGAGTTCTAGCTGTGATATTTTTATTAGCTCTCATCATGATATACAAAAGCTGACCTGTTGAAGCAACACAATTGTCCTTCAAAGTATACTGTTAATAGTTGGTAGTGTGAAGTGCTAAATGTAAACTAACATTCAATTTCAACCATTGCAATTGTGATCAAATAGCTACATTACGTATATGCAACCTTACAAGCTTATATTAGCTGCATAAATTATGTGTTTGTAACAGATGCAAACATTACACCAGTGTGATTTCAAGTGGTTATGCACCTATCAATGTTAAGCCCCACTACCCCCCTCCCGGGCTTACTAGGGGATTAGTGGGGGATTTTGACCTGATTTGATCTGAAACTCTGCCCCACTAGTGGGGCATTTGACCGCTCGAAATTTTAGGCGTTTGTTTTAACTTGCAAGCTAAATGAATTGACCTGTTTCCTAAAGTGCCTAACAGCCATACTACATGGAGATTTGACCACTAGTCGTTCCCCCATGGGTGGAGAATTTGATTTTTCAAAAAGTCAAATCCCCACCATTTCCCCCACTACGCCCGGGAGGGGGTAGGTGGGGGATAACATTGATAGGTGCATTAGTTAGTTGTATTTTCATGAGTACACTATCAGTGTATGCCCTAATATGTTTACAAGAACAAGTGTCAATTTGTGGACAAACTCAATAACAATCACCCAACATTTTACACTACCATATGACATGTTGCTAATAATGTGTGTAAATTTTCATATTTTGTGGCTTCACTCATAGGATTGTATTAAAAATGTTCCAACACAGCCATTTGCTGGGAATGGCTCAATACTGGCCACACATTTGTTTGTGCTCTGTAACAGTTTGAAGGGTTATGTTGAAACAGCTATACATAAACATCATTATTGCCAATTCAACCTCACTAAACTTACAGTATTGAATATGCATAGCGTCTCTTGATATCATGGATATCAGTAAAGATTTGTACCATGCAGTATGTAATTTAAAATTGTAAGACTGAAGTCAGAATATCAGTGAAACCAGTGGTGGGCCAATTGCAAGCAAAATATGTGTAAATAATTTTCATTGTTTATAAAGTCAAAATATTAAATATTTAGTAAAAACCCAGATCCTGTTTGAGACCTTGGATTAACCTCTCTATAATAGTTTCCTGGTCCAATGAAATAATAAAATAACAATTCACAGTGATGGCCCTGATGGGTGAAGAAAGAGATTCAACTAAAGTTTATGTTGCTAAAGTACTTGCATACCTGAACAACATGCATGTAGAAATTTGTACTGATTTCTTTGCCCATTTGAACATTAATAAGCACTCACGTAAGGTAATGTATATAATACATCATTGTGATTAAAGCACATGCATGTAATTCTTCAAGAAGACAACAAAACATTATACTGGAAAACACAATTTTCATCATCATAAGCAACAAAAGTGCATAGTTAGTTGTACAGATCACAGAAGCTCTGTGTGCAGATGTGCAGAAGCTCTTATGCATATTGTACAACCTACAGTGCATGAGTTAGCAATTATTTGTAGCTCCAGTAGAGAATATAAAAGGATTGCCTAAATGTATACAATATAGTACTTACATTTGAAACTTTTAAACCAGTAATGAACACTTTATTTCAGTTTCCAAGGCTGAACTTATTAATTTTTTTTTGTATAATTAGAACTTTGGTGAATTACTGTACCATGCACATTTGTGGCATCAAACTGTGAACTTTGGCCTTGGAGTTGCTTTTTAACCATGCATGCTGTCCACAGAACATGACGACAGAGTTGTAATGAAATGTGACTGGATTTTGAAAAACCAGTCTTAATGTCACGCTTGAAATACATAGAAATCCACATTAATATATGTGCCACCGCTATAGCTCTCATGCACCTGATAAAATATTTCACAGATTTTTTAAGATATAGTGATTCTAATCTCTGTAAAGCTGATTGGAAGTTTGGAATACGTACCTTATTTAAATATATATTTGACTGGTAAAATATGACATTAAGGCTATTTTCCAAAGTCTGATCACAAAACATATAAGTACACTTTGGTTTCTACCTCATGACAAGTAATCAATTAACATAGAAGCATTGAAGTTGTGAGTGAAGCCTGACTGCATATATAACACAGAAACTACATTGATCTAAATACATCACTACTGATAACATGAATGTTTAGGACTACTGTACATGGTACTAGCCTACTATGCTGGCATAAATTTGAGCATAATAGGTGCTTTGAAAATGCTAGTAGACAGTATAATAGGTGTTGATGCTCAACTAAAATACTAATATGCTTCTAACACATTCACTTTCACTTTCAAACATTTGGAAATCTTGCTTTATAGACATAGCATAAGTGGATGTTTTGTAGCTCCATGATCCATAATGCAGTACACAGAATATGCATGAGCATCACTTATGAGTTCTTATACCTATGTATAAATGTTAAGCTTTTTTTTCCAATGGTAATATACTAATTTATGATGTACTTTAGCAGCAGCAAAATCAGTGAATGTATTGTGTAGCTATAGCTACCTTTCATTTTAAGAAGCATTAATGTTGTGTTTAAGTGTTGTATGCGGATTAGCTAATTGAATAAGGTTATTATGTCCCTAAGGCATAAGAAGGTTTGTTATGTAAATTTTGTTTAGCTAGCTATATTGTGTGTTTGTAAGACTGCAATGTTAACAATATAAACAAAACTGGAGCCATATACTTATGTGTTTATTTTGATCATGCCAGCAGTTGCTAACTGGTACACATCTGTCAATACATTTATTGTGGTCAAGAACTTTTTCAGTGTGGGTTTAAAGATGCCGTGTCAAAGTTCACACAGTTAATCCCATTAGACAGAGTTGCAATTCATGATGCCAGAGTACACAGCTGTGATAGTTATTGCAAATGCATACATGAATAGCTCTCATGTACCTTTTCACAATCATATTTGGTTCAATCTTCACTGTAGTATATTTCCTATAATGCATCAGAAACATGTCATGTGATTCACATTATTCCTCATCATGTGATCATTACATTGAATGGTGCCTGTGAAGTACACAGGTCAACCACAGCAATTCTTTCAAGCATGCAAAACTACTCCATCAAAACAATTTGCCTGTATAGTGCTGTATGTAAATGTGAATTATCCAGAAATATATATGGCTCCAAAACATCATCTTTGTTGTACTAACACAAGACCTAAATACAAAATTAATGACAAGTGTAGCCTTGAAGACTAAGGGATTGCTGAATTAAAGTGTCAACATCACCTGGAGTTTGGCCTATTACCTACATACCTATGTCTGATATGTATGGCCTTGCCCAAACACTACTATTGGCCATGGATAGCTACATATGCTCACCTCTTTAATGTTACTAGCATTCACAGATCCCAGTGCTGGCTCCTCACTGGGTAGGTGTGACTGTGTCAGCATATCTTTGCTTTCTGTGTGTGCGTGCATGTGTGTGTGTGCGTGCATAGCTAAATGCTTACATAGGCTCCAACATCTACGTGTTTCTGTGTGTGTGTTGTGTGTGTGTGTGAGTGTGTGAGTGTGTGAGTGTGTGAGTGTGTGAGTGTGTGAGTGTGTGTGTGTGTGTGTGTGTGTGTGTGTGTGTGTGTGTGTGTGTGTGTGTGTGTGTGTGTGTGTGTGTGTGTGTGTGTGTGTGTGTGTGTGTGTGTGTGTGTGTGTGTGTGTGTGTGTGTGTGTGTGTGTGTGTGTGTGTGTGTGTGTGTGTGTGTGTGTGTGTGTGTGTGTGTGTGTGTGTGTGTGTGTGTGTGTGTGTGTGTGTGTGTGTGTGTGTGTGTGTGTGTGTGTGTGTGTGTGTGTGTGTGTGTGTGTGTGTGTGTGTGTGTGTGTGTGTGTGTGTGTGTGTGTGTGTGTGTGTGTGTGTGTGTGTGTGTGTGTGTGTGTGTGTGTGTGTGTGTGTGTGTGTGTGTGTGTGTGTGTGTGTGTGTGTGTGTGTGTGTGTGTGTGTGTGTGTGTGTGTGTGTGTGTGTGTGTGTGTGTGTGTGTGTGTGTGTGTGTGTGTGTGTGTGTGTGTGTGTGTGTGTGTGTGTGTGTGTGTGTGTGTGTGTGTGTGTGTGTGTGTGTGTGTGTGTGTGTGTGTGTGTGTGTGTGTGTGTGTGTGTGTGTGTGTGTGTGTGTGTGTGTGTGTGTGTGTGTGTGTGTGTGTGTGTGTGTGTGTGTGTGTGTGTGTGTGTGTGTGTGTGTGTGTGTGTGTGTGTGTGTGTGTGTGTGTGTGTGTGTGTGTGTGTGTGTGTGTGTGTGTGTGTGTGTGTGTGTGTGTGTGTGTGTGTGTGTGTGTGTGTGTGTGTGTGTGTGTGTGTGTGTGTGTGTGTGTGTGTGTGTGTGTGTGTGTGTGTGTGTGTGTGTGTGTGTGTGTGTGTGTGTGTGTGTGTGTGTGTGTGTGTGTGTGTGTGTGTGTGTGTGTGTGTGTGTGTGTGTGTGTGTGTGTGTGTGTGTGTGTGTGTGTGTGTGTGTGTGTGTGTGTGTGTGTGTGTGTGTGTGTGTGTGTGTGTGTGTGTGTGTGTGTGTGTGTGTGTGTGTGTGTGTGTGTGTGTGTGTGTGTGTGTGTGTGTGTGTGTGTGTGTGTGTGTGTGTGTGTGTGTGTGTGTGTGTGTGTGTGTGTGTGTGTGTGTGTGTGTGTGTGTGTGTGTGTGTGTGTGTGTGTGTGTGTGTGTGTGTGTGTGTGTGTGTGTGTGTGTGTGTGTGTGTGTGTGTGTGTGTGTGTGTGTGTGTGTGTGTGTGTGTGTGTGTGTGTGTGTGTGTGTGTGTGTGTGTGTGTGTGTGTGTGTGTGTGTGTGTGTGTGTGTGTGTGTGTGTGTGTGTGTGTGTGTGTGTGTGTGTGTGTGTGTGTGTGTGTGTGTGTGTGTGTGTGTGTGTGTGTGTGTGTGTGTGTGTGTGTGTGTGTGTGTGTGTGTGTGTGTGTGTGTGTGTGTGTGTGTGTGTGTGTGTGTGTGTGTGTGTGTGTGTGTGTGTGTGTGTGTGTGTGTGTGTGTGTGTGTGTGTGTGTGTGTGTGTGTGTGTGTGTGTGTGTGTGTGTGTGTGTGTGTGTGTGTGTGTGTGTGTGTGTGTGTGTGTGTGTGTGTGTGTGTGTGTGTGTGTGTGTGTGTGTGTGTGTGTGTGTGTGTGTGTGTGTGTGTGTGTGTGTGTGTGTGTGTGTGTGTGTGTGTGTGTGTGTGTGTGTGTGTGTGTGTGTGTGTGTGTGTGTGTGTGTGTGTGTGTAGTAGAAATTTTACCAAACATGTCCTAATGCAGTGACTGCTTTATTAAGAGTATTTGATTTGACTGTTCTATTAGAATACCAAATATTTTCAATATGTGACCAAACCCTTTGTTGGGTTCTGTACCGGAGTCTTAACCAACCCATCTTTCAAGTCTTAGCTACATGGGCTTCTTAGAGGGTAAATTAAGATCTCAACTACAATGTAGACATGGGATTTTCCTGCTCTTTGCTGGAAAGTGCAAGGCTTATCATTTATTACATGTATATAGGCAGATAGCCATTTGACATGACCTTTTTGTTACAGTACATTATCCATGCAATTCTTAAAGGAGATACATTGTCTATTTTAAAACGGTCTCCAAAAGTGGTACTGTCCATTCTGAAAGACATCGATATTGAGCATATAGTTGTAAGCACAATGGGTTGAGCACTGCAGCATAGCATAATAGCTAAGCTAGTGCCTAATTAAGAAGAATGAGAATCACATGACATGTTACTTGTGTGTTATACTAGGGAATATACTAAGATTGAACTGTATAGCTGTATAGGATTGTGAAAATGTACTGAGATGCATTTGTAATGACTATCACGGTTGCATGCATACTCTGGCAGTGCAACTCTGTCTAAATGGGATCATTAAAAATGAACTTCGACATATGGGCTGTGTCTTTAACCACAATAAATTTTAGGAAATATATTTTTATGTAACCATGATAATTGTATTGAACAGATGTACACTGCATGGATATGGTTACAAGTGGCTACCAGCATGATCAAATAAACACATATATGGCTCCAAGTTGAGCCTTCTTTGTACCATTATTGGTCCAAGAACTTTGCACTTACAGGTCAGTACTTTCCCTATCAACCACTAAGCTAGCTTTACAATACATGCAATGGCAAAAGAACTTTATTCAATTAACTAATTCATGCACATACCATACTTTAACGCACAGTATTGATACTTTTAAATATATACATTGCATGCAGCTAAACATTTGCCGTAAATAGCATTTATAGTCATTCCATTGAAAATCAGTAGTTTAAAACCTTGATATAACATATGTAAGTATGTGAAATCTAAAGCAAGATTTGTAAATGTATTTAGTTGAATGTGTCAGACTTTATATACATATATACCCTGCATATACAGTGTAGCTGAACTTTTGTTTTTAACAAAATGTACTTTGGTACTATAATATACTGAAACTACCCACTACATAATTGTATTATGGTTACAAGTGTTTGTGCGAGACAAAGTTCATAGTTTATAGCTGCTACTATCAGTTTCGTAATTAAAATGGATATTTTTATTTTTTAAAAACTTACATGTAACTGTCTACGAATGATAATGATAGCCTGACTCATATACCTAGACAATAAGAAGCATTACTACCAGTACTTGTGTGTTATTTGTCATACAAAACCATTATGCGCATGGTAGCTGGTGTATATATGATAACTGTATGAACATTTATAATGAGGTTGACATATCTTTGCCAATAACAATAGTGCATGGACACAAATTTAAAGTCCATACAGACATAATTAACCTGAAATTATGTTTGCTGTGTGCAGCATTATTTTGTGCCTACCCCACCAACCTCTACTCTCCTAGATGTTTTCTTTATTTCCTCCTGCATTGACAGGGAGGTTAATTAGAGAGATCTCTTTTCTCCTAACCTGGTGATCCCAAATCATTGTCCGACAACCAATTTGATTCGTCTCAAGTGCTGACACTGTAGAAGTTGTTTGGCTAAATATGAGGTCGTATGTATGAAGCATCAAGCACAGCTGCCAGTTTGCATCAAACACTGTTGTCTGATGTACAAAGAATTATGAATGGCATTGTCTAGTGAAAAGGGGATCTTAGGTTCCCTCTTTGCTTGTAAATGAGCATGGCTTTGCTTTGCATAAGGATTGCACTGGTACAATTGAAAAGCGCCTGACTTTCTTTTTAAAGCAGCCACGTGGCTGATTGAGTAGCCATGTTGTGTGTAAGCAATCATTGCATGGTGCATGGGGACATGTTTGGATGTTTTGCAGATTGATGGGTTCTGGGGTGGCCATCACCAGAGCACTTTTTATCATCAAAAATCCTAGCAGCTAGTGTGTAGTTTTTATTGGAAAGCTACACAGCCTATACAAAATGCATATTAAACTTACATGCACTGCAGCTTTGGGCTAGCTCGGCTATACGTAATAGCATATACGTATAGCTACGTAGATTGGTATGTTGCATATCTGCAAGCTAGAGCTTATACCACAGACAGCAAGTGACGGGCAAGGTGAGAGGACTCATTTTCGTGGCGCGACGCTGAACTAATTCTACTCAATTAATTCGTCTCTACCGCAGTCAGTATAAAACTTTGCACCTTTGCACTGTAACCTCCGGAAATTTCCCCAACGGTCTGATATTTCACCGTAAACCACTCAGTAATCCTTATAAATACAGTAAAGTTCATCACATCAGTCACATACAGCTCTGTAACTTTTACTGTTGTTGTTTGGCTGACGTAAAGGGATATGGAAGTGACCAGATTGTTGGGGCTTTTCATTCTGCTGCTGTGTGTAGTGCAACTGTCATGGGCATGTGGGGATGGTCGTTCACCAGGAAGGTGCAAAAGATTTTGGAGGTGCATCAGACAAGGGACATCTTCATCTGTTCCAGATGCGCGATTTTTTGATAATGGTACATCAATTGGACCAATGGGAATAAGGAGAGCTCAATATGATGATGCTGTGGCCTTCAATTCCAACCTGCAATCAGGCCAATATCGAGGATTTGGTTACCGAAGGTGCTTTGGAAAAGGAAGCTACAAATATAGCAGGGCTGTTGGGAACAGCTACTTGCAGAGGTACTGCACTGTTGCTAATGTGGGTCGTGAACCAACTTTCTCTGACTGTGCTCGAATCCACATGGGCGGACCAAATGGACATAACATGGAGTCTACTAGAGTATTTGGAGAACAAGTACAAACTTGTGCCAGACAACGTTAACAACTTCATATGGCTAACAGAAATGACTGATAACAATTTATGTTATTGTAGTGTATGTAAATCAATGTGATATACAATCATTAAAACAGCATTGTATTATTAAAATGCTTTGATTATCAGCACACCGTCTAACAAGATGTACACTTATGCACACTGGTAGCCATATCTTAAAATGCAGCCTTTACCTGTATAGTTCATAGTAATGCATGCATGGATACAGCAATTTCATACTCCTTACTAGTAATGTTTGGAGAGCAGAAGGGCAACTGCTCAAGATTATCTTTCTCTGTACAACTGTATTTACTGTATACAGGAGATATGCTAGCTATATACTTATTTGTTTACAGGCATGTATGTATGTGCACCACTGTAGCACCAGTTGGTGACGGGTAAATATGTGTAATGTAGATAACCATGTATTGAACACAATTACAAGATCACAAGTAATTTGGTACTTTACATATACACACATTGCATGATTTTAATAGCAGTAGTATACAAATAAATCCCTACATACATAAATGGCAACATGAAGCAGCTTGTTGAAAACTGAATGGCTCACACTCTTTATAAATGTCATTAGTTTTGTTACTGTCCTGGCAGCATGAAATGGCCTAAGCACTAAGCCACTTCATTTTGTAACAAGATCAACAGAGAAGCCTGAGCAGTGAACCACAATAATGTTGCATATATGCATGCAACATTATATGCATGCAACATTAAGAAGTAACTCTGCCACCACAACCTTTCCTACTTTCATTGACCAATGCTGGCAGCAATATTCTAATAGAGCAGTCAGTTACACTAATAGAACTGTCACACTGTTAAAAAATGGTAAGTGGCTTCTTACTTTACCAGTGAAAATAGTTTACACTGAATAGCAGCTCAGAGCTTCTATAATTAGACAATTTTCTTAACGGCATGCTCCAGAATGGCATCCCTGTCTATTGCGTGTTTCAATCCTGCCATGCAAAGTTGGCCTTCTTTTTGGCCTGATCTTAATTGCAATGGATCATGACCTGTATATGCACATACTGTGCAAGCCCCCACAATAGTACAGTGCCATGTTCCATATATTGTTTAAGGCATAAACACACTTACTTCATCATACCAGGCCTAGGGATCATTGTACCTCCTGGAGTGCTCACCTGTAGGTTTTCATGCATGCTATTTTATTTGTTGAGCTTACTGCTGATACTGTCTGGCCTCAAACCATGCATCAACTATTTGACACCTATAGTAACCGTGCACTTGAGAGTCACAATTATCAGTCTTGCCTGTTGAAGGTATTATTCAGAGAGTAGCTATACCTGATTGTGTGTTGTTGAGGTGATACACTGTTATCACATTGTATACACCCAAAGTTTGTTATTTAGAAATGATGCAGAATTATATATTGTTTGTCAGAAAATGTCTACCATGTACTTTCATACGAGTGCTCTATATAGGAATGGCAAAGTGAACCTATAGCCAAAACAGTTTCAAAATGGATGTAGGGATGCGGCGATTATGCCAGCATAATTTCGGGAATAATAGGTATGAATGGGAATCAGGCATTATGCTAACATTTTGAGGTGATTATAAAGCTTTAATAGTATAGGAAAATCTGCAGATTGCACAATTCCCTTTTAAAAAGATCGAGATACTCTAATAGAGCAGTCAGAAACTCTAATAGAACAGTTACTGAATATTATTTACTCTAATAAAGCAGTCACATTGAATGAGATACTCTAATACAGCAACCAGCTAAAGAATTCCAGACTATCTGAAGCTTAAACATCAATGAAACTGGTCTGATACGGCAATAAACTGCACATATTAGCCAATTATGGTGGCTTAATTTTGGGAATAATGGGCAATTCTCAAAAGCATAATAGGTGATTTTTTGAACACTGCTCACAAGCATTATGATTTTTGGAGCACAATAGCCTCATGCCTAAATGGATGTTACATTGCAATTCATGCATATAAATGGTTGTGGACATAGAGAATGACATAAGAAGGAAGGCTATATGCAGTTATCTAAATCAGTTATCACTGATGTGATATAGCTGAAAATGAAGTCCACTGATGCTAAGGCATGCATCTGTTTGTCTTTGTGCATTTTCTATCTGCAACTCTGTTGTATGGTGCTCTAGATCATGTATATAAGTCACAGACTTACTGCCTGCTGCCAAAAGCAGCCTAATAATCTATATTTTACAATCCTAGGAAGGTGAATCGAGTAATGTGCAAATACAGTGGAACCTCTCTATTTGAGTAGTCTGATGCACACTGCTGTCCATATATCTTAGAAGCATCTGTAACTAAGAAATGCATGCTATTGTGCTAAAGTATAGAGGGTTATAATTATCACCTAGCAACTGAGTCGTAATTATCAGTAGCAGCCGAATCCACAACTATAAAGCAACTCTTAGGCTCTAACCCAGACTTCATTATTAATAATAGTACTGAAGAAATGAAATTATTATAACTCTTGATAACATATATATATATATACATGTAACAAATGATAAGCCTTGCACTTTCCAGCAAAGAGCAGGAAAATCCCATGTCTACATTGTAGTTGAGATCTTAATTTACCCTCTAAGAAGCCCATGTAGCTAAGACTTGAAAGATGGGTTGGTTAAGACTCCGGTACAGAACCCAACAAAGGGTTTGGAAATATTTGGTATTCTAATAGAACAGTCAAATCAAATACTCCTAATAGATCAGTCACTGCATTAGGACATGTTTGGTAAAATTTCTACTGCACACACACACACACACACACACACACACACACACACACACACACACACACACACACACACACACACACACACACACACACACACACACACACTCACACTCACACACACACAACACACACACAACACACACACACACAGAAACACGTAGATGTTGGAGCCTATGTAAGCATTTAGCTATGCACGCACACACACACACACACACACATGCACGCACACACAGAAAGCAAAGATATTCTGACACAGTCACACCTACCCAGTGAGCCAGCACTGGGATCTGTGAATGCTAGTAACATTAAAGAGGTGAGCATGTGTAGCTATCCATGGCCAATAGTAGTGTTAGGGCAAGGCCATACATATCAGACATAGGTATGTAGGTAATAGGCCAAACTCCAGGTGATGTTGACACTTTAATTCAGCAATCCCTTAGTCTTCAAGGCTACACTTGTCATTAATTTTGTATTTAGGTCTTGTGTTAGTACAACAAAGATGATGTTTTGGAGCCATATATATATTTCTGGATAATTCACTCACATTTACATACAGCACTATACAGGCAAATTGTTTTGATGGAGTAGTTTTGCATGCTTGAAAGAATTGCTGTGGTTGACCTGTGTACTTCACAGGCACCATTCAATGTAATGATCACATGATGAGGAAGAATGTGAATCACATGACATGTTTCTGATGCAGGGGCGGATCCAGGAGCTGGCAAGGGGAGGGGCACAAACAGGCTAAGTTGTAGGTGGTTGGGGAGAGCCAGATTTTCTTGTTAGTGGCTGCATTTTTGAAGCAGCAAATAATCACCTCTTAGTAGTATCTCACTGTTTATTTTTGCTATTTTGGCCCTTGCAGATGGTTGTGAAGTCTTAAAGCTGTTTTAACAGCAACACAATAATTATTTTTAGAGGCGCTTAGTCCGCACGAAGGTGCTGCGTGGCTGTTTCACAGCTAGTTTGACTTTAGTTTCAGGCGAATTTGTAATAAATGCTAGTAAAATGTGTATATTTTCATGAGTTTTATGGCTTGACACAAAGTTCAGTAATTTAATTTTTAATCAGAAGTATTGCTGGCTACTCCACAAGGTG
This sequence comes from Dysidea avara, assembly GCF_963678975.1. Taxonomy (NCBI): domain Eukaryota; kingdom Metazoa; phylum Porifera; class Demospongiae; order Dictyoceratida; family Dysideidae; genus Dysidea; species Dysidea avara. The sequence continues at coordinate 3,421,307 of NC_089282.1, forward strand.
AAGGGGGGGGGGGGGGGCATTTGCCCCAAATGCCCCATCCTGGATCCGCCATTGTGATGCATTATAGGAAATATACTACAGTGAAGATTGAACCAAATATGATTGTGAAAAGGTACATGAGAGCTATTCATGTATGCATTTGCAATAACTATCACAGCTGTGTACTCTGGCATCATGAATTGCAACTCTGTCTAATGGGATTAACTGTGTGAACTTTGACACGGCATCTTTAAACCCACACTGAAAAAGTTCTTGACCACAATAAATGTATTGACAGATGTGTACCAGTTAGCAACTGCTGGCATGATCAAAATAAACACATACGTATATGGCTCCAGTTTTGCTTATATTGTTAACATTGCAGTCTTACAAACACACAATATAGCTAGCTAAACAAAATTTACATAACAAACCTTCTTATGCCTTAGGGACATAATAACCTTATTCAATTAGCTAATCTGCATACAACACTTAAACACAACATTAATGCTTCTTAAAATGAAGGGTAGCTATAGCTACATAATACATTCACTGGTTTTGTTGCTGCTAAAGTACATCATAAATTAGTATAATACCATTGGAAAAAAAGCTTAACATTTATACATAGGTATAAGAACTCATAAGTGATGCTCATGCATATTCTGCGTACTGCGTTATGGAGCTACAAAACATCCACTTATGCTATGTCTATATAAAGCAAGATTTCCAAATGTTTGAAAGTGAAAGTGAATGTGTCAGAAGCATATTATACATAATATACTAACTATAGTTACATACAAGCTCTATATAATGGACACTGTGAAACCCAGCCAGCTGATTTTGATTTAAAAATTGCACTGCAAGGAGGTTGTCGTCTGTTTTCAGAAGTATAAAATTGGTAGAGGTCATAAGAGTAGCTCCACTGCAGCCTATATGATATACCTTAGCTTTATGGAAATTTGTGACAACATATGCTTTGGTAATATTATACTGACCTATTATCCTTTGATACTCACTAATTGTATTATGATTACAGGTGATACAAGTGTTCATGTAAGACAAAGTTCATAGTTTATAGCTGCAGCTGTCCATGGAATGGCTATATATATTATGATGGGCGTGCAATGAACAAACAGCCTGACTCTTTGCCTAGACAATACACATTAGCAGTAATCACCATGCAGTACTAGTAACTCTCAGTATCTATAATGCATCAGTGTAGTGCTGGAGACACCTAGATCATAATGACTCATTTACTGTATACAGGTAGTTTATATAATTAATGGATGGATATGGCCATATGAATACAAATGTAGCCTGGTATAATTCGATAACTGTTATATACTATATGAGTTTAAAGTTTAGAACGCAAATTTTTCCTTCACACTTCGCTCAATGGCGCTTAACTTTGTTAGACACTAGCTACTTAACGGATTACCTACCATTGTGTGGAGCTACTTTTCTTATCAGGTCTTTAGTTAACACGTTAGTTCTACCGATATCACACAAAGATTTGAAATAATATTGCCATGTATCACCAGGCGGAGGTGAGTACAAATAATCAGCTTCCAGTCTTCCACACAAATGCAAAATTCAATAGCTGTATCTTGAAAAAACGGTGTTGGAGTAGTTCTATGGAGGCTTATAGCAATCTTGTTAAATGCTGTGATGATCTGTAAAAACCTACAGCAGTAAGACATTGTTGTCAATGACAATGAGTGCATGGGCAGCTGCACAAAGTTGGGTGGTTCTATGTGTAACTTTTCCTTACATTACATCATTATGATATCATTGTAATATGGCAATTAGTATTTAGTGGTAATAGTGATAATATAGGTAGTAGTGATAATATAGGTAATACTGGTAATATAGGTAATAGTGGTAATGCAGGTAATAGTGGTAATGTAGGTAATAGTGGTAATGCAGGTAATAGTGGTAATGCAGGTAATAGTGGTAATGTAGGTAATATAGGTAACAGTGGTAATGCAGGTAATAGTGGTAATGTAGGTACTACTGGTAATATAGGTAATAGTGGTAATATGGGTAATAGTGGTAATGTAGGTAATACTGGTAATATAGGTAATAGTGGTAATATGGGTAACAGTGGTAATGTAGATAATAATGGTAATATGGGTAGTGGTGGTAATGTAGGTAATAGTGGTAATATGGGTAATAGCGGAAATATGGGTAATACTGGTAATGTAGGTAATAGTGGTAATGTAGGTAATAGTGGTAATATGGGTAGTGGTGGTAATGTAGGTAATAGAGGTGATATAGGTAATAGTGGTAATATGGGTAATAGCAGAAATATGGGTAATAGTGGTAATGTAGGTAATAGTGGTAATATGGGTAACAGTGGTAATGTAGGTAATAGTGGTAATATGGGTAATAGTGGTAATATAGGTAATAGTGGTAATATGGGTAATAGTGGTAATGTAGGTAATAGTGGTAATATGGGTAACAGTGGTAATGTAGGTAATAGTGGTAATATGGGTAATAGTGTTGATGTGGGTAATAGTGGTAATGTAGGTAATGTAGGTAATAGTAGTAATACGAGTAATAGTGGTAATGTAGGTAATAGTGGTAATACGGGTAATAGTGTTGATGTGGGTAATAGTGGTAATGTAGGTAATAGTGGTAATATGGGTAATAGTGGTAATGTAGGTAATAGTGGTAATGTAGGTAATAGTGGTAATATGGGTAGTGGTGGTAATGTAGGTAACAGAGGTAATATGGGTAATAGAGGTAATATGGGTAATAGTGGTAATATAGGTAATTGTGGTAATGTTAGTAATAGTGGTAATACGGGTAACAGTGGTAATCAATGTGGGTAACAGTGGTAATGTGGGTAACAGTGGTAATGTGGGTAATAGTGGTAATGTAGGTAATAGTGGTAATATGGGTAATAGTGGTAATGTAGGTAATACTGGTAATATAGGTAAATAGTGTTGATGTGGGTAATAGTGGTAATGTAGGTAATAGTGGTAATATGGGTAATAGTGTTGATGTGGGTAATAGTGGTAATGTAGGTAATATGGGTAATAGTGTTGATGTGGGTAATAGTGGTAATGTACATGTAGGTAATAGTAGTAATATAGGTAATAGTGGTAATATGGGTAATAGTGTTGATGTGGGTAATAGTGGTAATGTAGGTAATAGTGGTAATACGGGTAATAGTGTTGATGTGGGTAATAGTGGTAATGTAGGTAATAGTGGTAATACGGGTAATAGTGGTAATGTAGGTAATACTGGTAATATAGGTAATAGTGGTAATATGGGTAATAGTGGTAATGTAGGTAATAGTGGTAATATGGGTAATAGTGTTGATGTGGGTAATAGTGGTAATGTAGGTAATAGTGGTAATATGGGTAATATTGGTAATGTAGGTAATAGTGGTAATGTAGGTAATAGTGGTAATACGGGTAATAGTGTTGATGCGGGTAATAGTGGTAATGTAGGTAATAGTGGTAATACGGGTAATAGTGGTAATGTAGGTAATACTGGTAATATAGGTAATAGTGGTAATATGGGTAATAGTGGTAATGTAGGTAATAGTGGTAATATGGGTAATAGTGTTGATGTGGGTAATAGTGGTAATGTAGGTAATAGTGGTAATATTGGTAATGTAGGTAATAGTGGTAATGTAGGTAATAGTGGTAATATGGGTAGTGGTGGTAATGTAGGTAACAGAGGTAATAGAGGTAATATGGGTAATTGTGGTAATGTAGGTAACAGTAGTAATATGGGTAATAGTGGTAATATGGGCATAGTGGTAATGTAGGTAATAGTGGTAATGTAGGTAATAGTGGTAATATGGGTAATAGTGTTGATGTGGGTAATAGTGGTAATATTGGTAATGTAGGTAATAGTGGTAATGTAGGTAATAGTGGTAATATGGGTAGTGGTGGTAATGTAGGTAACAGAGGTAATATGGGTAATAGAGGTAATATGGGTAATAGAGGTAATATGGGTAATTGTGGTAATGTAGGTAACAGTAGTAATATGGGTAATAGTGGTAATATGGGCATAGTGGTAATGTAGGTAATATGGGTAGTAGTGGTAATATGGGTAGTGGTGGTAATGTAGGTAATAGAGGTAATAGTGGTAATATGTGTGATAGTGGTAATATGGGTAAGTAGTTGTAATGTTGGTAGCTAATAGTGGAAATGTAGGTAGTGGTAATATGGGTAATGTAGGTAATAGTGGTAATATATAAATGTAGGTGATAGTGATAATATAGGTAGGGAACAGTGATAATGTCAGTAATAGTGGTAATATAGGTCATTACATACCAAATCAATGTCTGGACCCATTTCAATTTTCATGAAATTTGGCACAAAAATGAACCCTATCAAGAAACGTTCTCACACCAAAGTTTTGCTCATTTCATTGGTCTCCCTTGAAGTTATGACCACTCAAAGTTTCTGTTGAAAATTTTATTTTACTTAATGCCTTTAGTAAAATGACCATAACTTTGCTTTTGACATAGACACTAGATTTTTGAAATGTTTATTAAATTCTCTTTCAGGTGATAATATATAATGTTTTATAATTGCTCAAAGGAAAAGGTCAAACTACAAAAATGTAGCTTTTTCTTGGATCTTAATCATATTCATTAATTAATTTTATTTTTGGTTTACATGTTGCTCTAATACCAAGAGTTTATAATGGTGTACCCTAACACATTATAAACTCTTGCTAATACCCATCATTCATCACTTTAAAGTTGGGACCAATAGTAGATATTGAGTTATAAGAGTTAATGTGTAGCTTTGTAATCACTGCTGTTTGTATGGTTCAAGTATGCAAAGATGCAATACCAATTGCAAGTAATATAACTTTATATAATACTATGTCGCAATCATTTTATACATCGTTGGTTTGTAAGTAAGGTAAATTTGTTTATGTTTTGTAAGAAAACCCAGTAAAAGCTTATACTTAATACACATACTCAAGAATTTACCCCTGATCAAGCTCGTATAATATACATTATTGTTGCTGATTATGATGCCAATTTAAGTTTATTATATAGTAGTGAAATATTGAACTTAATGGCATTTTCACTAGCTACAGTAACTGTTACTGCTAACATTTAATGCTGATTGTTGATTTGCAAGTACATATTATGTAGCTATAGTGGAAACTGTCTAAGCCAGTTAGGGCCAAATTTTTTGGCCTTAATATGCAGGCGGCTATTTATATAGTTCGATCAGTGTATAAATAACAATTTAAAGTTGGCAATATAGAAAGGTGGCCTTTTGTTATGTGGCCACTAAGACAAGTTCTACTATAATTTGGAAAACTTAGCTACAAATAAAACATGATGTTTTGTTTGCTGCATTCTTTGTTGTTAACACAGGCACGAATGTTTTAAATGTTGTAATCTACTAGAGCTTTTCTAATGAGTAGCAATGAATGACTGATGCAGGCTTTAAATTTTCAACTTACACTTTCAAATATTCAATTGTGTACAGACATCAATGCATCAGATTTTGTTGGATGTATGCATGTGAATGATTGTAGAGACTGTCACACGATATGTACAGTACCAATGTCAATTATATGCATAAGTGTGCAATTGCTGTAGTGAATCTTCTGTATGATGTAACACTTAGCAATTTCTATGGAACATTTCTATGATTCTATGATATTCAAGGGAAACAAATGAGCTAGGTTGCCTACACCTGCAGATAGCTATATACTTGTGAACATTTAATTCCTAATTCAGTCATGGTATATGTAGGGATCTTTGGTTCATTAATATACAGTATCTGTAGGACTGAATTAGGGATTAAATGTTCACTGCATAGTATATCTGTAGGTCTATGTAGGCTCTGTAGGATAGTTATTTTTCTTCTTTTGTGCATATACAAAACTTCACTTCTATATAGCTAGAGATTGGGGAGGATGGAAGTTCCATTAGGGCTAGTATATCTGCAGGTGTAGGCGGTCTCCCCCTGTTTCCCTACTTTTTTCTATGATCCCTAATTGAACTTAAAATTCCTAATTTTTCTTTTCTCTTGTGGATAATAGTGGTAATATGGGATGTAAGGATCAAGACGATAAAAGGCCGCTAGGAGTGGGAAAACAAGGAAGGTTACCTATACCTGCAGATATACTAGACTATAAGTGCAGTGGCTAAAAAAAAACTATTTTTTACAACTAGCCAAACCTGAGAGGCGGGGATATTTGTTACATATGTAAAGAAAATTTGCATTTATGTTTGATGTATATACATATTGTACTCTATTATTATTGTGATTGCCCAAATAGCTGAAGTATTGAAGAGAGAACTTGTGTAGTGACAGTGGATGGGGAAGGCCGAAGGTGGACTAGGGCAGCTGGGGCAGATATACTGCCCCAGGAAATTTTTGAAATGTAGCTGTGATAAGATTGAATCTGACTGAAATCTGGATGTTTTAAGGAAATGGTGAATTTAAAGGATAAAAAGAGCTATGTATAGAGGCAGCATAGTTACAGGGTTTGAAAGTATTTTTTTTAAAGAATAAACTGTTGTTTATTAGCTAGATTCTAGGGCAATTTTAATTGTGGACTGTAATAAAAGTAACTATGACTATAGGCTGAATTGTAAGACAATCTCTAATAAAAAAATAGTGGAGAAATTTTTTGAAAAATAGTTATCTCAAGATAAGATCTTGAGGTACTTTTAGCCAAATCCCTGTAAAAGAGGTTTAAGCTGCTCACACATGCACATAACATAACTTTTAGGTTATACTTTTCTGTGCATAGTGCAGCTTGCTATTTTAGCCTGACTTTTACAACTAGCCCAATCACCATTTACAACTAGCCAAAAGTCACTTACAGCTAGCGTTTTGGCCACAACTAGCCTCTTTTTTAGCCCCTGTACTAGTGGAACTTAAATCCTATACTTCAGTCCATAACCCATTTAGGAATTGAATGTCAACTAGTATATCAGCAGGTATATAGGCAGCCTCCCTTGTTTCACCACATTTTAGCTATTCCCTTATTTCACTACATGTACTTTTTCTTTGATCTCTAATCCAACTTAAGATTCCTAATTTTTCTTTCTACTTTAGTCCAGTTGCTACTGGAAATATGGGCAATAGGCATATACAGTAGGCTGCAAAAAAAAGTTTACGTTTCGTAATTGTAATTACGCTGTAGTAGCATAATTACAAAAGCGTAATTACGAATTATGCTCTATTGGTAACTATAAATATATTGTAAATATGGTTGGTGAAGAACCACTTTTTTGCATAATTATGGATTACGGTCAAAATATAATTACAGTACAAACATGCGTAATTACTTAGTAATCACACCTTAATTACAATTACGAAATGTAAACTTTTTTTTGCAACCTACTGTAAGTAGCTTAAGCCTGAGTTAAACAATACCATTCTATAGTAAATTGACACCTTGAGTTGTCAGCAAAATGAACCGGAACCCAAAGGAGGACAAAGGCAAATCCATGATGCATGTATTGTACATGCTGCGGTTGGCAAAAAAGCACATCTTGGGATGAAGTGGACACAATCAAGCCCAAAAATTTCTTAAAGCCAACCCCAAACCCTTCCAACAAGTTTCATTATTTTTGTTCAACAGAATAATACTCTGCCTGACTAACTAGCTGACTGATTCCCCCAACCAAGTATATCTCAACAATGGATAAGGCTACGGGCCTGATTCCTTCAGCTCCCAAGCTATCATAAAGGGAAATTGAAGCTGGTTTTAGGGTGCTGGAAAAGCCCAATTTTTATGATCCCTAATATATACACAGTACTATCATACTATATGATACACTCACAAGGTACAATCTAAACCTGTACATGGATGCATAAAGTACATCTGACATGTACACTTGGCATGTACATATGAGGTAAATTTGAAATGCATATATATACACATGAGGTACACTTGACTTGCACACATGAGGTACACTTGACATGAACACATGAGGTACACTTGACTTAAATGTGTCCATTTCAATGTACCTCATGTGTTCAATTCAAGTGTATATACCTCATGTGTACGTGACAAGTGTCCTCATGTACACATGAGGTACATTTGACTTGCACACGTGAGGTACACTTGAAATGTACACTTGGGATACACTTGACATGTACACATGAGGTACATTTGACTTGCACACATGAGGTACACTTGGCATGTACACATGAGGTACACTAGATATGTACACATGAGGTACATTTGACTTACACACATGAGGTACACTTGGCATGTACACATGAGGTACACTAGATATGTACACATGAGGTACATTTGACTTACACACATGAGGTACACTTGGCATGTACACGTGAGGTACACTAGATATGTACACATGAGGTACATTTGACTTACACACATGAGGTACACTAGACTTGTACACATGAGGTACACAAGACATGTACTCATGAGGTACACTTGACATGTACAAATGAGGTAGACTTAATTGACATGTACACATGAGGTACATTTCAGTGACTTACACACATGAAGTATACTAGACATGTGCATGCACATGGGGTACACTTGACATGTACACATGAGGTACATTTGACTTGCACACATGAAGTACACTTGGCATGTACACATGAGGTACACTAGATATGTACACATGAGGTACATTTGACTTACACACATGAGGTACACAAGACATGTACTCATGAGGTACACTTGACATGTACAAATGAGGTACACTTGACATGTACAAATGAGCTACACATGACATGTACACATGAGATACATTTGACTTACATACATGAGGTACACTAGACATGTACTGGGGTACACTGGACATGTACACATGGGGTACATACTCATGAGGTACACACATGAAGTAGAATTGACATGTACACATCAAGTACATTGACTTGAATACATGAGGTACATTGACATGAACAGTTGAGGTACGCTTGACATGTACACATGACATGAACACATGAGGTATGAACATACAAGGTACATGATGACATGTACACATGATGGTACACTTTACAGGTACAGATGAGGTACATACACTCGACTAAGATGCACACACAAAAGTACACCACTTGTCTGTGTATAATATAGTAATTGTCTTAACAGCTGTCAAAACACATTCCATAAATGCTGTTATGCACATTTAGAAAAACAACAAGAAGTTAACAACATAGCTTTCATAACTGTGTTGTATCTATAGATTATCTGTAATAATTGTTATAAGGTAATATAGGTAATCGTGGTAGTATAGAAGGTACAGGTAGTGGGTAATAGTGGTAATATTGATAATAGTGGTAATATAGGTAATATTGGTAACAATGGTAATATAGGTAATAGTGATAATATAGGTAATAGTGGTAATGTTGGTATATATATATATAGGTATAGGTAACGATGGTAAGGGATGAATAAGGCCAATTTATGGACCATTCAGGCCAAAACTGGCTAAAATGAAAGTAAAGTTACAACACAGGTCTTTATTCAACACTACAGACATTTATACAACACCACAGAGCTGTGCAGCTACTGTACATATGCATACAGTGATCCACATGCAGGCAGGCCAGATCTCCATTATAGGCCCCAGATTGCTCATACAGATCACCAATGTACTTAGCTATTTCTCTGGTCAAATACGTATTCATGTGTTACATAACCGTTATATCCTGAGCTTAATTGGGCTGTCACGAAAAATCTGGACCTCACCGGCTAAGTCTGAAGTTTGTTCCTCTGCATGGTCATTGGCGGACCTGAAAAACTTTGCCGGAAAGCCAGAACTCATGCACGTGATCAAATCACGAGCTACTCTCCCCCTATAACTTCGTCTCCTATACCGTCGTCAGTTTTATATTTAATAAACTTTGCACCTCTGCACTGTAAGTAACCTCAGGAAACTTTCCCAACGGTCTTGGTATTTGACCGTAAACTATTCGGTAATCCCTATAAATACAAGAGAGCTGGGTAAGCATCACATACTGTACTATACCTTTTACTCGAGCTTTTACTGCAGTTGTTTGGCTGACCTAAAGAGATATGGAAGCGACCAGATTGTTGGGGCTCTTCATTCTGCTGCTGTGTATAGTGCAACTGTCATGGGCTTGTGGGGATGGTCGCTCACCGCCAAGAAGATGCCGAAGATTTTGGAAGTGCATCAGACAAAGGATATCTTCATCTGTTCCAAATGCGCGATTTTTTGATAATGGTACATCAATTGGACCATTGATGATAAGGAGAGCTCAATATGATGATGCTGTGGCTTTCAATTCCAACTTGCAATCAGGCCGGTTCCAAGGATTTGGTTACCGAAGGTGCATTGGAAGACGCAGCTACAAATATAGCAGGGCTGTTGGGAACAGCTACTTGCAGAGGTACTGCACTGTTGCTAATGTGGGTCGTGAACCAACTTTCTCTGACTGTGCTCGAATCCACATGGGTGGACCCAATGGACATAACATGGAGTCTACTAGAGTATTTGGAGAACAAATACAAACTTGTGCCAGACAACGTTAGCAACTTTCTATATGGCTGACAGAACCGACTGATAACAACTTATGTTATTGTAGTGTGTGTTAAGCAATGTGATTGCATTGTTCATGTATATTAAAATGCTTCAATTCTCATGCAGTGTAGCTAAATACAACAAGATGCATATATATATATATATATATATGTATAATGTATATATACACTAGTGGCTGTGCGCAGTGTGGTATACCCAGGGACATGTGTATATTAAAATGCATGCAGCTTTCACCTGTATAGTGATACATGCTGCTTGCAGCAATTTCAATCCATACCAACTTTCTATACTGTAGTCATGTAGCTATATATTGTTGCTGAAACAAATGCACCAATTTCTGCACATAGACTTTGTATTTTGTGCTTCATTGTTTGCAATATATATGTAGCTAGCAGCTATACTGATCAGTGGCGTAGCCAGGAAAATGTTTTTACCGAGGCAAAGTTTATTTATTTAAATAATTGAGAGGGTCAGCTTCTGACTCAACTGATTCACACACACTTTCAAGATTGGGTGGTACAGCATTTGCAGGTTGACTCTCTGTTTGGATGGAAGAAATTGTTTCAGAGCATTTTCTACATGTCATAAGTATCCAGCTTAGTTAATACTACAGTATATGCATACCATGCTTCAATTTTTAGACTAGTGTAATTGCACTCAACATAAAAACTGAATCAGACTACTCCGGAGATATTTTGAGTGATCAGGCCATCGTGGACTGCAATGGTAGTCATAGTCATGCACACTACTTTTTCAGCATTGATTTGCTGTGACGTTTTAAGTCAAAGCTTATCTCTTTGATGTGATGTTCAACTGCATGTGCTAATTATGTCAAGCTAGTGAGTCTAGGGGCATGCTCCCTTAAGGAAATTTTTGAAAATATATGCTTTGAAATGGCATGTGCATGGAGGCTATTTTTTTATTGTAACTGCATGCTAATATGTGATATAGCTATGCATGATCAACTGATTAACATAAATGTAAATGATTTAGACCAAGCAGTGCAATGAGAACAGTGGCTATAATCTGTACTGAATGTTATATTACGATGAATGTTCTATTAGAGTATCTCGATCTTTTTACAAACTCAAGTAGCTGAAAAGTGATCCATTGAATGCCGGACTGTGTCACCAAGAGTTCTGGCCCTGCTTAGTACTACAGCCATAGATACTTTTGTGTGTGGTACAGTAATGCTGTCTAGTAATGTTTGAGTAGAAAATCCTCAGGCCTACGTACAGGAAAAGTACCTGAGGAATAGTATGTAGTGTTTTGCAGAGCATTTTTCTGTGTTATAAAACACTCAGTAGAATTATGCATAACATTTTACTGAAACAAACCACAGTAATATAGTGCAAACAATTTCACAGGACATTAAACAGTACTGGGAAATATGTATATGTAATAGGACGGATGGCTGTGGTATTTGGGATTAATAGTGCAAGCATTGTAAACAGGAAGGAGTAAAATAGTGCGAGGCGAAGCTGAGCACTATTTCCTTCCTGTTTACAATGCGAGAACTATTAATCCCAAATACCACAGCCATCCGTCCTATTGCAAATTAATCCGACAACCATAGCAACTGTTACTAGGCAACAGAAATTCAAAAAATAACCATTGCAAAAGACCAATCACACTTAGTAACCGTTGCCTGGCAACCGTTGATATGGTCTCAAAATGACTTTTGCCATAGCAACGGTTACCTAGCAACCGTTGCTAAGCAACCATATTGTGTCATACCTTGGGGGAATCTATCACTATGGTAACAATAGTTGTCAAGTCGGACATTTACTTCTAATATAAACACACCACACTATTCTAGCCAATCAAATTAGTATTATAGATTTTTGTCAACAGACCTTGACAAACAAGTGTAATACTAATTCTATTGGCTAATCGCTTGACGTATATCAATATAATACGTCAAGCTGCTATTGAGAGTATTATACAGTAACACATTCAATTATACTACATGATATTTCATTGTGGAATTATGACAAAAGAATATTGCGAGTAATTCCACAATATATTCTCACTTTACAAATAGTGATATAATGACTATAAAATATATATAGTGTACTTTATTTCACAGCAAATTTTAGTGCATTGTAAAATGCTTTGTAGAATTCTATTACCGCATGTATGTGTTCATCTGATCATGAGGCTTTGAATGTTAATTATCTTTACAACATCAATACACACAGAGCTATAATCATATAATTATTTATTATAGTAGTTCATCCAACTTGCATGGACTGTGGTAGTATGCAAATCATCGTGGACTTGTGATTTCATCACTGATTAAAGACTGGGTGTATAGGGCTGTGATGAACCAACAGCAGCAAAGCACCTTTGTATAAGCTGCCATGCATAATCCAATCCAAAGTAAATGATCACTAAACAATGTGCATGCTACTGCATGTGGACAGTCACCAACTGAAAACTGAACTTCCTGGCTTTATACACCAGTGTTCTGAAACTTCACAAGATGGTAAATATTCAACCTTCCATTCAAATCCCAATATGAGTATATTCCAAAAAGCATCAGCTTTTATAGAAAGTAACATGATTCTAGCATATGTGCATGGCATTGCATTGAATGAACAACTGAATGCAATCATGAGAGTGTATAAGTATGCACACAAAACATGATTGTTTGATCAGGTACCATCACCATTAGCTACAATTGTTGGCTTTTGTCCACACCATAGTCAACTTCAGACATTGCTGTCAAGTATGGCCATGGATATTATATGCTACCTATGGTACGGCATACTGACTGGTTATGTTGCATGGCTGATTTCTTGGTTCTCCAAATTGTCAGTCTTAGAATGGTGATAAAGGCTCGTGTAAAAGTACTTTCTATTGGTGTTAGTATTGTAGTGATGTGATCCCTACACACACTTGCCTCATCTACAATAAATAATCAGGTCATAGACAGAGATGATGCGCACAGAGCATACATGTATTGATTAAACAAAGTGTTTAATCAATACATGTATGATTATGATTAAACAAAGTGTTTAAACAAAGTGTTGATTAAACAAAGTGTTTCATGCACATCTGTACTATATTGATTAAACAAAGTGTTTCATGCACATCTGTACTATGTCTGACTACAACGCTCTGCAAGAAGATATCATCGCTTTATTTACTTGGTCCAGAGAGACAGATCTGAATTTTAATCTAAAAAAATTCGTACATTTATCATTTAAATGCAAGTTAGATACCACCTACACCATTTCGGATATTACTATACCACATAATGACTCACACAAGGACTTAGGGCTCATATTATCTGAGAATCTAAGTTGGGACAAACACTACAAATCAATCTCTGCTCGTGCATACAAGGTATTGGGACTAATACGTCGTACTATTGCTCCTACCCATTCTACTTCTACATTGGTCACATTATATATTTCAATGGTTCGATCTCAGCTGCTCTATTGCACCCAACTATGGCGTCCACACCTGATGAAAGACATTTTAACTCTTGAGCAAATCCAGCGCCGTGCCACTAAGTATCTATTAAATGATTACACCAGTAGTTACAAAACCCGTCTAGTAAAACTAAGGATCCTGCCTCTGATGTACCTGTTCGAGTTACAAGATATATTATTTGCAATCAAATCAATCAAGGTACAAACTAAACAGTTCAATATTCATGATCATATCAACTTCAGCTCAGCTAATACTAGATCCGGCACCAGCAACAAATTGATCATCCCTCATCATTTAAATAATGTATCTAGACATTCTTATTTCCATAGATTACCAACTCTCTGGAATGCCATGCCTATCCTTAACTTGAATCTAACGTTTCCTCTGCTAAAATCAAAACTAAAAACTTTTCTCTGGGATCATTTTATAACTAACTTTGAAGATAACAACAATTGCTCATTACACTATCTCTGTCCTTGCTCAAGATGCCACCAGTCACGTCCACCCACCTCAAACCTGAACTACTTGTAGAATCTGTATGTATGTGTGTATATAAGCAGGAGCTCATCGAGTCCGTAGGACGAGGGAGCATGTAACTCCGCATACTCACAACGTAAACAGCAAAATTCAAACATGGCGGACATATCTTAACATAGTATATTCCTTATATAGTAAAAGTTGTATCGTAGGGTAAAGAATTACGTAATAATCATGCCACAAATATGCAGCGCCTGGATTAATTCGTGAAAGAGATGGCAAGGAAGGAAACGTCGAGGAAAGGGACTCGATGAGCTCCTGATATAAGTAAGTAGGTAAATAAGTAATGTAATGTAATGTACTTTCGCGGCTGTTGGTACATGTTACCAACAGACCTTTGGTGTGTTTACACCATAAAGCAATAATAAATAAATAAATTAAAAAAAAAAATGTATTCCGAGATGTATTCTTGTGAAACTTCTTCCTGTTTTCATTTCCAAACACTCTGAAATGTCTCTGCACGGACTGAAAACATCTTGCTGTTTGCATAAACCATCACCAAAGGCTTCCAGAACGACGAACTTTCGAGAGTCGAGCAATTCACGTGATCGTCACCATGACAGTAACCACGTGATAGAAACGGCGGGAGCTCAGTTCAAACTGATGAAGACGTGGACGTCGTGCAGGATGTTTGCCTAAGCTTCACGAGGGTATTCTTTTAAGTCTGGGCGTTTTGATGGCATAAGTAAAGGAGATGTTATAGTTCTTCAGTGATGCCAGCCGGGATAAAACTGGCGGCACCAGAGAGGTAAGTTGCAATTGTGACTGAACGATGCGATTTAATCTAATTTTTATGCATACATGCACTTTCATTTGTATAACTGAAAATTTATTGTTAATGGTAACCCTATAGAATGGCTGCCATTGAAGTAACACAACAGGTGAGGTGATAGCTAGCTAATGCCTAACTTGTATGGTTGTCGAATGTAAAAATTTCAGGTTGTAGTGTTGGCTAACCAACTTAAGGATCCACTTCATCTGGTAAGCAAGCACATCAGTTCCTATTATTGTGTATGCATAGTATGTCATTGTAGTGAGTCAAAATAAAATCTATTTGGTGTGGGTGTACAAAAACCAGAAGAATGCTTTGATCTGGAGTGTATTTGAAACTATTGAAGTGTGTAGATGTTCCATCGAAGGAGTCTCCGTCAATTAATTTGTTGATGTTCCATTGAAGGAGTCTCCGTCAAATAATAATTTATACCCAAATGAGTGTTCTGAATAAAAAATCTAGAACAAAGGAAGGATTTCAGTGCGAAAAATGGTTGTCTAAACTTTGTGAGTTATTATTTAATTATATGCACAGCTGATTATATTATTATACTGCAGGGAAGAGCTATATTTCTGAGGCTATGGCCAATTTGCTGAAGATTTTTTATTCGAGCCACGCATTTGTAACAATTGGGATTTGTATGTGGAGAATTCTTCGGATGATCCAGATGGAACATTGTTGACTACTAAACAGACGAAACATTTGTTGATGATTACTAAACAGACGAAATGCTTGTTGATTTCTTCACAGATGGAACATTTGTTGATGATCACTAAACAGACGGAACATAATTTTATGTTGATCACTAAATTTGTTGATCACTAAGCAGATGGAACATTTGTTGATTACTAAACAGACAACACATTTGTTGATCACTAGACAGACGGAAATTCGTTGAACACTAAACAGATGGAACATTTGTTGATTACTAAACAGACAGAACATTTGTTGAACACTAAATGGACAGAAATTTGTTGAACACTATACAGACGGAACATTTGTTGAACACTAAACAGATGGAACATTTGTTGAACACTTAACAGACAGAACATATGATTACTAAAGGACAGGACTATAGCTATGTACTGATGCAGGACATGTTGTATCACTGTATGCTTTTAGTTTTGGTTGTATTTTTGTAAGTTTTTTGTGTCATGAAAAATTATAACAAAATTAGTAGTAAAACTGCAATGGGGAATTCTTCAATGGTTTTATAGAAAATTTAACAAATGAAATACAATAAGTTTGTCAGATGATTTGTGATAAGATTCACAGAAAAATGCATTGCAAATTCTATAAACAATTCTACAATAAGTATCACAATAGATTCCTTAGGTGATATTACTTGCTATAGTGTATTCAATTGGCCAACAATTCCATAGAGTATGTGGATAGTTATATTTGTTGTAAAATCTTGCATATTATTTATCAGTAACTTTTCCTGTGTGCTCAGCCTGTTCAGTTGAGCATTTTTTACCGAGGCAGCTGCCTCGGTTGCCTCAATGGTAGCTATGCCACTGCTGATGTTACAATATATACAACAAAATTATAAAGGGCTGCATGTGCAGTCTCACATATCAATGTTGTGTGGTTAGTTTTCCTTCTCAAACAGCTATGTATTCGATTACATGGTGTATATATATGATTAGTTGGTGCACTGTAAATTAATGACAGCTCATAGTTCCCTGGGGTCACTTACATACTTCAGTGCGACATACTAATTGACCACAGGAAGCTGTGATTTTGTGTGTGTATAGATGCTCATTGATTTTATTTGTAGAAATCCAGCAATCAGCTATAGCCATTCTTCCTTACAAGAGTTTAACAAGGTACAACTGATAAATCTAGAGTATTTCTTACAGATATCAGGGGCGGATCTATAGGGGGGTTTCTGATGTTTTCAGAAGTGTATTCAAGCATTCAAATAATCAAAATTATATTTTATATTGATTTGCAATGGTACAACAGTCCAGATCGAAATACTCTAATAGAGCAGTCAACCGCCCTAATAAAACAGTTACATTTTGTACCTCTTAACTTTAGAGAATTGTAAGTAGTTAGCTATAGCTACTTAATTTACCTGCATGTGCCAACTCAGTAAAAAAGTTTAAAATCTTATATCAGAGTGTTAAAATCTGAAAGGGCATGCCCCCACACCCCCAGAATACCAGAATAACATCATGTCTCTTGTATGCTTCAAACATCACATTGCCCTGTCCCTTTACTCTTTAGCCTGCACCTGATACTGTGCCAACAGAAGCAAGTACAATTAAGCAGCCTATACAGTTATATCATATTATATATATTGTTCCTAACATAATTATATTTTAGTCTGTTGAATATTACAATTTCAAATCACATAATTTTCTACCCCCATCATACCCCCCTAGATTTAAATTTGCATACAACAGGTTTAGAAACCAGTCACCAAAATTCCTAGGGCTGCCCTTGGATATAACTACAGTCTGTTAATTAACTGTTATTATTAAATGATGGAATTTTAAAGGACTTGTCATGCATAACACTGCAAAAAAAAACTTTAATTCATACAATCAAGGGTATATGTATATATAGTACACATGTATAATAGGCCAAATTTGCATCATATGTATGTGTTTGTGGAAAGATGTAAAATAGGTCAAAGTTGTGACTACAGCACATCATGATCACACAGTATTTTAACACATTTGCTTCAGTAGCATGTACATAAATGACATAATAATATATTTGCAACTTCACTACACACGTGTGCACATTGCACAGTATCTAGCAAAATACATTGACTATAATGTGCTGATCACCTACATGTAGTGCATAAAAGCAATTAAAGCATTTATTATTTTTTTTGCTGTGTATATATACGTTATATAGGCGTACTTTGACAATCCAATGAAGTTTAACCATACGTTTTCACAATGTTTCTTTGACTATCAGGCATCACAATGGTAGAACCACCTCCCTTCCCACTTTAATGACCACATTGTTAATGGTCAATATAAGCAATGATTATTATGTGTTTGTTAGATAAATTGTAAGTGTCCTTATTTTTATTTTCTATTATTTTCTGTAGATATTTTCATAGTATTTTTTGTGTATGTGTGTTTTTGTATTTTGTGAGCTTTAGTGTAGTATGAGTGTTTGTTGTTTTGTAGCTACCTTTTTAAACTCTTGTGAGGAAGCTAGAATGCATGGCTATAGCTGATTACTGGATTCTACAAATAAAATCAATGAGCATCTATTCACACACAAAATCACAGCTTCCTGGAGTTACTTAGTATGACGCACTGTACTTCTGAAGTATGCATGTAAGTGACCCCATGCAGGGAGCTATGAGCTGTCATTAATTTACAGTGCACCAACTAATCATATATACACCATGTAATCAAATACATAACTGTTTGAGAAGGAAAACTAACCACACAACATTGATCTGTGAGACTGCACATGCAGCCCTCTGTATTATAATTTTGTTGCATGTATATATTGTAACATCACTATATGCTGCAAACAATGCACTGATAACATACTCAAGATCTAAAATAATGATCATGCTAAACATATAGGGCACATATTATTTGCTTATACTTCTAAAAGCTTTATAAGTCATAATTGTGATATGACCTGTTATGTGATGGGGTGTAGTTTGTGCACACATGACTGGTTTTCACCGGCCACACTCAGTTAGTTTAGATTTTAGTACAGCAACTAACCAAAAACTCAGTCATTAAAAATCTATGGCTTTAGGAATGTGGCTACAATGGAACCCCTCTTAACAAACTCCCCAAAGTAAGGACACAATAGAAAAAAATCTCCATAATAAAGACAAAGATTTTGGCTTCAACATATACAATTTTACCTCTGAAAAGAGGACAACCTCTATAATTACAGCAAATATAGGCCTACAATTCTGGGTGGTCCCAAAGTGTCTGTTATAGAGAAGTTCCACTGTACACCAAGAACTATATATCCAGTGGGGCCCTAACCTTCTAACACATGCATAAGTCATGGCATCCCGTTGGTACCAATTGTGCATGGTATGTGGCCCAGTGTGTAGGATAATCCTATTACTAAGATCCAATGCATCAGTGATTGTACCTTGGAGATCCTGATAACAATCAATGCTAAGTGCCTTTAGGGATGGAAAGGGGCATGCATAGCTCCACATTTCAGCGCTTTCAGCAAAAGATTTAAGTACTCTAATAGAGCAGTCAATCACATTAATAGAACTGCCACACTGTAATTGGCTTCTTAATTTACCAGTTTAAAATACCATTTCAGAGCT